>NW_027206282.1:240000-546733 GCF_024711535.1 Dipodomys merriami | reverse complement strand
CTAGTTCCCTAAACAAAAGTTAAGGAGACAGACCCCACAGAAATTCAGCAATTTAGGTGTACTGCAACAAGAAAACCAACCTTTCCTTTCCTAAGTGGTTGTCAGCGGAGCCCAGGACGTGTGGAGTAGAGAAAAGGACAGGGGAAAGGGTGAGATGTCTCAGGATGCTGAAAACTTTGCCTCTTCATATGGACCTGCTGATGCTCAATGAGTAATTAAAAGTAGGATAAAGCCAGGTGCTGGTGGCTCACACCTGAAATACTAGCTACTCAGGAGGCTGAGATCTGAGGATCATGATTTGAAGCCATCCCCAGGCAGGAAAGTCCATAGAAAATTCTTATCTAGGGGGCGGGGGGGGGGGGGGGGAGGCTGGGAAGAGATGGGAAGGGGAAACAAAGGAGGAGGCTACAATGCTTGATAAGAAATGTACTCATTATCTTGCTCATGTAATTGTAACCCCTATGTACAGTATTTTCACAATAAAAAATTTTTAAAAAGAAAATTCTTACCTACAACTAACAAAAAGCCAGAAGTGGAGCTGTGACTCTAGTGGTAGAGTGCTAGCCTTGAGCAAAAAAACTAAGGGCCAGCACCTAGGCTCTGAGTTTAAGCCCCAGTATACTCTCTCTCTCTCTCTCTCTCTCTCTCTCTCTCTCTCTCTCTCTCTCTCTCTCTCTCTCTCTCTCTCTCTCTCTCTCTCTCTTACACACACACACACACACACACACACACACACACACACACACACACACACAAGCAAGCTAAAGCTGGGTATGTCTGTCTTCATTTTATATCCATCCCCTTTACTACTTTTGGGTCAGATTCCTGTTTAATTCCACACCCAGAAATATTGAACATTTAATTAAGGAGTATTCAGCTACATCTACAAGTCTCTCCCACTCTGAGGCCAAAGACATCAAAGTAAGAATACCAAAAATATTTCAAGATTTACAAACATATATCATCAATAACAGCCAGCTTTTACAACATCCCATTCCAGACCCCGAAAGAGCAGCACCTAGAAGTCTCCAGTCATTGCCCTAGGCCTCAAAAAAAAATACATTTGTCCCATCTTGCCCCAGAATTGGCAAAAAAAAAAAAAAGGACAAATACAAAAAATGAATAATACAAGAAAAGAATCACTCTAGCTATTGTATGGCATACTACTCAGCTCTAAAAAAGGATCTATGGATACACAGAACAACATGGGCTAATTAAAACATAATGTGGCTGACCACTAGTGTCTTATACCACTAATCCTAGCTATTCAGGAGGCTGAGATCTGAGGACCAAAGTTCAAAGCCAGCCTGGGCAGGAAAATCTTTGAAACTCTTATCTTCAATTAACCACCAGAAAACCAGAATTACCGCTGTGGTTCAATATGGTAGAGCCACTAGCCTTAAGCAAAATTGCTCAGGGACAGCGCCCAGGCCCTAGGTTCAAGCACCATGACTACAAGTAAAAGAAAACAAAACAACAAAACAATGTATAGGAAGGAAGCCAGTTAGGAAAGAAGATGACAGCAATAACTCCATTTACATGAAGTTCTAGAACAGAAAATACTAATCTGTGGTGACAGAAAGCAGAGCTGTGGTTTCTGGGATAGGTAGCTATAAGGGAGATTGGAAAGAGGCATGAGACTTTATTGAGGTGATAGAAGGTTCTAGATCTGAGTTAGAAATAGCCACACAAATATGTTCACCTGTCAAAGTATTTGAAATGTACATATTGTAAGCCAGCTGACTCACTTCTACAATCCCAACTACTCAGGAGGCTGAGATCTGAGGATCTTGAGTTGAAGCCAGAAAAGTCCGAGAGACTCCATCTCCAATGAACCAGCCAAAAACTAGGATGGCAAGATGACTCAGGGATAGAGCAAGTGAAAAAGCCAAGAGAGAGAAAGAGAGCATAAAGCTTTGAGTTCAAACCCCAGTACTAGCACACACACACACACACACACATACATACACACACACACACACACACACACACAAATGTGCATTTTATTGTGATAAAGATAAATTATACTTGAATAAAACTGACTCAAAGGCAACATAAGCAAGGGAAACATCCAAAAGTGTTTGGAAGCCTAGAGTAGTGGAGCATCTATTGTGCTTATGACTTGAGATGATCTTGCTTAAGTGGAGAACAGCAGATTCCAGTGGATTTCAGCTGGGCTAGAGACCACAGGCAGCCAGCAGGCTGGACCGGTGGAAGATCCGGTTGGAGAGGTTGGTGGCAGGCAGCCACTCAGCGGTGGCCTTCACCAGCCCGGCTGGGTGTTTAGACTTCAAACAGTGATAATGAGGAATGAATGGAGGGTGTTGAGCTGGAGATGTAATATGTGGGACTCCGCTGATAGTGGTGGACAAGAAAGCTTGAAAGAGGAAGGATTTGGAGGTGTGGCACCCTTCTGCTACTCTCACATCAGAGAAAAAAAAGAAAGAAAAAAAACCTCCAGCAATTTCACAAGCAACCTTCTCTCTCTAAGTTGCTGGAAACTGTCCCCAAAGTCCTGAGCTCTTCCCCCACCCCACCCCACCCCACCCCACCCCAAGCTGGCTCAGTTCCTCATCTAGCCCCAGTCTTTATAAAGCACCTCGGCCTTCACTGTTACCTTCAGTCAGGAAAAGGCTGAAGTCAAGGATGAAGGCTAGACTACACTGTGTGGCTGTGGTCCTGATGCTATGGATGGGGAGCTCCAGGTTTGGAGAAGGGACTGCCAATCCTGGAATTGTGGTCCAGATCACTAGAAAAGGCCTGGAATATGGTAAGTGGATGGAACTGTTTTCTCCTGGTGTCGACATTCTATTGCAGGCTGAGGTTCTGACACTGCCCACACTTTGCATGTCACCTTTCCGGCTTCAATTTCCCCATCTTGAGTCTGGGAGAGGATGGGGGGAGGAGTAGGAGTAGACCACCATTTTCCCTCACATTGAAAGGGCTAGGGCCAGGCACTGGTGGCTCACACCTGTAATCCTAGCTACTTAGAAGGCTGAGATATGAGGATCATCATTCAAAGCCAACCCTGGCAGGAAAGTCTGTGAAATTCTTATCTCCAATTAACTACCAGAAAAAGTGGTAGAGTGCTAGCCTTGAGCACTTTGGGATGGTGCCCAGGCCCTGAGTTCAAGCTCCATGACTGACAAAAAGAAAAAAGGAAAAAAAAAGAAGTGGGAAATATATTAATGTGGAAACTCTAGGGGATCCACCCAAGACTGACTGGAGCGTTATCTGCATTGAAGACATATGACCTAAGCAACGGCGCCAAAGCTGAAGGTTTGATACTCCCCTCCCCTCTACTGTGGCAGTAACCGAGTCCTCCAGAGCCCCACTATAGTTGATCCTTGCACAAGCCCTTGCTGCACTAGTAAGGAGCAATGATGGTCATTTGCCTGGCACTGTGAATCATGGACAGAATTTATTTATTTGCTTTTCTTTATGCTAGTACTGGGGTTTGAACTCAGGACCTGGGCACTATCCCTTAGCTTTTCCACTCAAAGCTGGCATTCTGCCACTTGAGCCATTACCTCCTTTTCTTGTTTTTGATGGTTACTTGGACACAAGAGGCTCACACAGAGGGGCAGGGAAGGTGGCTCAGTGGTAGAGTGCTTGCCTTGCATGGATGAGGCCCTGAGTTCAATTCCTAACCACCACATAAGCAGAAAAAGCCAGAAGTGGTGCTGTGGCTCAAGTGGTAGAGTGCTAGCTTTGAGCTGAAGAGCTGAGGGACAGCGCCTATGCCCAGAGTTCAGACCCCACGACCACCACCACCACCACTAACAACAACAAAAAAACACACAACAAAAGAGGCTCACACAGATGTTCCTGCCCAGATCTCAGCCTCCTGAGTAGCTATGATTACAGGTATGAGCCACTGACAATAATTTAATTCTTAGGATCAAGTTAGTGTCATTAGTACCATCTTGCTGATGGGGAAACTGAGGGTTGAGGAATTTAAGGGATTCACTTGGTATTGCCTCAACAGTAAGTGGAATTCAATCACAGTGACATGATTACAAAGCCCAGCTCCTCAAGCTGTCTGCCACATAACAGACTAATTGAAGATCCTTCCCTTGGCCCCCTCTGCTGCTCCAGCCCACCAGTATGCAATTGCCATCCTGAAGAAGGAGCTGTCTACCATCACAGTGCCCAATCTCTCAGGACACTTCAGGATTCGTTGGGTTGGATCGGTCAGCTATGATTTTCACAGGTGAGGTCTCCTTTCTCTACTGCAGGAAGAGCAAAGGAGGAAGGGTGGGAACCAAGACTTACAGGGGAAGGAAGATCAACACAGACTCAGAAATGGAATAAAAAGAGAGAAGCCTCTGGGGTTGTATGGGAATTCAGTCAGCGAGAAACAGAGAAGCTGTATTTAGAAAGGTGAAATTGGGAGTCTTTATTGGAGAGCCCACGTCTGCAGGTGGACTGCTGACTCAAAGACCTGCAGCCCAGGACAGAACTTGAACCAAGCTTTTAAAAACCAAAACCAGGGCTGGGAAGGTGGCTCAGTGGTAGAGTGCTTGCCTTGCATGCCTGAGGCCCTGAGTTCGATTCCTCAGCACCACATAAGAAAAAAGCCAGAAGTGGCGCTGTGGCTCAAGTGGTAGAGCACTAGCCTTGAGCTGAAGAGCTGAGGGACAGCGCCCAGGCCCAGAGTTCAGGCCCCACGACTGTACCCAAAAAAACCAAACCAAAACAAAACAAAACCACATGTTTTGCCGGGCGTTGGTGGCTCACACCTGTAATCCTAGCTACTCAGGAGGCTGAGATCCGAGGATCACGGTTCAAAGCCAGCCCGGGCAGGAGAGACGGTGAGACTCCTATTCCAGTAAACCACCAGAAAACCGGAAGTGGCGCTGTAGCTCAAGTGGTAGAGCGCTTGCCTTGAGCTGAAGAGCTGAGGGACAGCGCCCACGCCCAGAGTTCAAGCCCCACGACCAACAAAAAACAAAACAAAACACATGCTTTGGGGAGAGACCAAGCCTTAACAAAAGCAGAACTTTATATGGACATACTCAGGTACAAGCTCAGGGGTCAGCTGAACTTTCCATATGAGGGGTACACCTCAAACTTTCCATACATGGAGATAATAAGAGGCAAACAAATCAGATCATTTAAGGGAAACTGAAGGCCAGCATTCTCTGTAACAAAGCTCTCCCAAGGCTAAACAGCATGACATCTGCAATTCAATGAGTGTCCTCTCTCACCTCTAGGCTATTCAGTGCTGGATGGAAAGCTCCCTCCACCCAGCTAGGCACCAGGATGGAAGTAAGGACAAGGCCTATTGCTTAGACCCAGTCTCCTTACTTCATTCCCCACTGGTTTTATGTACATGAAATCAAATCATTGATTTCTCACTGAGAGAGCTGCATCGGGCCCTTAGGAATATGAGCCTAACCAAGCTACTTTAACCAACACTTACAAAAGGCTCTTCTATACTAGACCTGTTTCATTAGCACTAAACAACATGTTTTTTCTAAGGCTGCCAGAATTCCCCTGTAATTTTTGCCTGGGCTGTTTCTACCTGTAATTTAAGGAGTCTCCCACAGTCAAAGTTGGTTCCATATGACTGATACCCATATAGCCAGGAGGTTTGGAGCTTAAACATAATCAGCAATCCTTTCCCAGATCAGGCTGAGTAAGGCTTACAAATCTATGTACTACAGAAAGAATGTCACACAAAAAAAATCTGAGCTCCAGCAAATCCAAAGCAGCTTTTCTCTAGGAATCAGCCATGTGTGATGAGGCCAGGCAGGGGTCCCATCTGTTTTTACCATGTGGGCAGGATGACAATGTAGAGTTCCATGCTATGAGGCAGTCTTTGAACTTTTCAACTTAAGCTGAATCTTCAGGTTGGAAGGAGTGGGCTGGATCCAGGCTGGGCAACAACAGCTATCTCCCAGACTGTTTACACACCTTCTGCTGTGTTACCTACAAGCTCTGCAGAGACTTTCATCAGAGCTGGGCAGCAGCAGCTGTCTCTCAGAAGGTTTACATTCCTTCTCATGAGTTGCCTACAAGTTCTGCAGCGATTATGCCAGGACTGGGCAGTGGCAGCTGTTTCTCGGAAGGTTTACACACCTCCTGCTGAGTTGCTTACTGTTAGGTTTTTAAAAAGAGGTAGCCGAGTAAGAACTGCACCACGCACGCACGTGGTATTCAGGTAAGGGGTAGGTTTATTCAGTAGACCTGCTTGGACCAGGCAAGGGTGGCACTCCACGTGGCTGGGAAAGGCCTGGGAATGAGAGAGAGCTGGGAAGAGAGGAAAGAGAGAGAAAAGAGCAGAGAGAGGGGTAAGAACAGTAGCACTCACGTGGTATTCAGGTAAGGGGTAGACCTGCTGGGACCAGGCAAGGTTGGCACTCCACGTGGCTGGGAAAGAGAGAGCAAGAGAGCAAGAAAAGAGCAGCAAGAGCTAGAAACGAACAGAGAGAGAAAAAGAGGGAGGGTCTGGGCCTGGGCTAGGCCTTATGTAGGGTATGGGTGGGGAAAGGTGTGGCCACATCAAATTCAGATGTGACGTCAGCGGATGCAGATGTGACCTCTTCCAGGTGTCCCAGTTGCCTAGGTAACGCAGGTACTGGGTGGAGACTTTGCTGCGAGGAGGGTGGAGTCTGCTCGCCATCCAGGAGCGGACCTTACACTTACAAGTTCTGCAGAGACTTAAGTTAACCTAAGGCAGGAGCCTGAATTTAGTAGAATATGTTTCCCAATATTCTCCTGGTTGCTTTCTCTGAGAACACCAATTTTGAATTAGGGAGTCCCACTGTTTTGTTTTTGGTTTTTGTCAGTTGTGGGGCTTGAACTCAAGGCCTAGGTACTGACCCTGAGCCTCTTTGTGCTCAAGTCTAGCACTCTACCACTTGAGCCACAGTGCCACTTTCAGTTTTTGAGTGGTTAATTGGAGATAAGAGCCTCACAGGGGATTGGAAATGTGACTTAGTGGTAGAGTGCTTACCTAACAAGCATGAAGCCCTGGGGATGATTCCTCAGTATCACATAAATAGAAAAAAGGCAGAAGTGGACCTGTGGCTCAAGTGGTAGAGTGCTAGCGTTGAGCAAAAAGAAGCTCTGGGACAGTGCCCAAGCCTGAAGTCAAGCCCCAGGACTGGCAAAAAATTTTTTTTAAAAAGAGTCTCACAAGGAGTTTTCTGCCCGGCTGGGGCTGGCCTTGACCATAATCTTCAGATCTAAGCCTACTGAGTAGCTAGGATTACAGGAGTGAGCCACTGGTACCTGGCCCACCCACTGGTTTTTAAGAGAGTTTTTAGGCTGTGGCCTGGGGCAATTTACCAGGGCAACAACTTTTGTTAACCAGATTTTCTCCAAAAAGGCTAGGATTTCCTGGGAAGTCACAAAAGGTTTGAAGTTGTACCTCCATCTCTCACAAATGCAGTCTTCACACTCAAGGGCATCTGTACTAATTACCATTGTTTTTCCATGCCTATTTCTTTCATCTATCCTCCCTCATTTTCCCAAAAATGAGTTCAGGTCCTTGATCTTAAGGGGAATTGATGAATAAAGATCCATCTTCTATAACTTCTTTAAGCTGAGTAAAGGGCACTGGGCCTGCCTATCTTCCCAAGGGCTTGCTAGTATCAGATGTCCTTAGGAGCAATAGTACTCTGGTTTACAAAAGCATTTTCCTGACTGCCTGGGGAACCTGATTTTTACTGACTCTCACATTGTCTAAGTTACCTGTGCAGTCTTTTAGATAGCTCTCAATAGGAACATGATCTCAGGTCCATACCCTATTGGGTACAAACCTCTTTTCCTGAACAGATGAATTTATATGCCTGGTGCTAGATCAAAACTCACTGCCTATTAGGACTTTGAGCAGATGCTGGGGGCTGGGATTTTAAACTATCCCCCATATGACAGTCCTAGCTTTTTACTATCCAATACAACAGATGACTGACAGACAAGGGTGTAAGTCCCTGCCCAGTTACAAAGTAGACAGACATGAGCATTAGATAGGCATGCCTATAAACTATTTTCTTATAACCTCCCAGCTCTGATTAATTTTCAAGGGCCAAACACAAGTGTCTCCAAAATCTGACACCATCTCCTTTCATGTGAGCAGTATCTTCCAACTGCCTCTGGATGCTCTGTTGTCATCAAGACACGATTTTGTCCCAGCAATCTCTCTCCCCATGCTGGGATAATTCCCCTGATAGCATTTCCCCTGAACTCAGGGCCTGGGCACTGTCCTGAGCTCTCCTGCTCAAGGATAGTGCTCTACCACTTTGAGCCATAGCTACACTTCCAGCACTCTGCTGGACAACTAGAGATAAGTCTCACAGAGACTCTTTTTCCCAGGCTGGCTTTGAACTGCAGTCCTCAGATCAAATGAGTCTTTATCAAAAGCTCCTTTACTCCAATTGAAGCAATAAGGAGATCGATAAAGATAGTTTTTAAGCATGGGTTACCTGGAACTTATAAGAATCAAAGTTAAGCCGGGCGCTGGTGGCTCACGCCTGTAATCCTAGCTACTCAGGAGGCTGAGATCTGAGGATCGAGGTTCAAAGCCAGCCCAGGCAGGAGAGACCGTGAGACTCCTATCTCCAATAAACCACCAGAAAACCGGAAGTGGCGCTGTAGCTCAAGTGGTAGATCACTCGCCTTGAGCTGAAGAGCTGAGGGACAGCGCCCACGCCCAGAGTTCAAGCCCCACGACCAAAAAAAAAAAAAAAAGAATCAAAATTATAGCTAACAAACTTGTAGACGTCATCTGTCCCTCTGTGTGCCCACCTGTAATTGCTACAGAAGATTTGTAAAAGCAAAACTGAAACAGCAATTAAGCAATCATATTCTTAATTTTTAACTGAATATACTTTAGGACACTAATTGAAACCATTGTTACCAAGTCAAACCTTTGCAATTACAACAGAGAATGCAGGAAAATGCTCTGTATCCAAGGTAGCTCACACCCTTGAGAAACAGACATTACACAGCAACAAGGCCTTAAACATAAATACTTATGTGAGGGGCTGGGAAGGTGGCTCAGTGGTAGAGTGCTTGCCTTGCAAGCATGAGGCCCTGGGTTCGATTCCTCAGCACCACATAAGCAGAAAAAGCCACAAGTGGTGCCGTAACTCAAGTGGTAGAGCACTAGCCTTGAACTGAAGAGCTGAGGGACAGTGC
This sequence comes from Dipodomys merriami, assembly GCF_024711535.1. Lineage (NCBI taxonomy): Eukaryota > Metazoa > Chordata > Mammalia > Rodentia > Heteromyidae > Dipodomys > Dipodomys merriami. The sequence continues at coordinate 537,586 of NW_027206282.1, read as the reverse complement.
CCAGGCCCAGAGCTCAGGCCCCACGACCGACAAAAAAAATAAAATAAAATAAAATAAATAATTAAATAATAAATACTTATGTGAACTTTAGTAGTCCTACTTTTTGTTTTTCCACTTTTAAACAAACATTTAGGACAATTTTACTCCCCACATTTCTTTTATCCAGGGACTCATTTTTAATTCCCTTTCTAAAGCCTTCACACTTTAGCTTTGATTTACATTTACATTTAACCCTTAGAAACCTTGAAGCACTAGATAATGCCCCCTCTGCAGTCTGAATTTAAAACTATCTGCTTTTCTTCTGCAGTCTAAGTTAACTCTTAGAAAACCTTTGAACTTAAATGGCATAGTTTTACTACGTGTAAGAATTACATGTAGGGCTGGGAAGGTGGCTCAGTGGTATAATGCTTACCTTGCATGCATGAAGCCCTAGGTTCAATTCCTCAGCACCACATAAGCAGAAAAAGCTGGAAGTGGTACTGTGGCTCAAGTGGTAGAGCCTGTTCCCAGCCCAGGCAGGAAAGTCCATGAGATTCTTATCTCCAATTAACCACCAGAAAACCAGAAGTGGACCTGTGGCTAAGTGGTAGAGCACTAGCCTTGAGCTGAAGAGCTCAGGGACAAAGTTCAGGCCAGGAGTTCAAGCCTGACAACTGACCAAAAAAAAAAAAAAAAGATAATTCCTGACAAAGAGAGCAGAAGAATTTCTCTTGCTTTCTCCCTCTTTCCATCTACTATTCTTCCTGTAGGTGCTTCTCATTGTCCAATCCTAATTGCAAAGGATGCTGGAAAATTTAGTTTTCACAGTATAGGCCAGAGCAAGGGAAGGCCATGGAATTGATATGAGGGCAGAGGGAAATAGAGAGTAGTGTGTTGCTAACCTGAAAAACACTTGTCCAATTGAAAGAGGGACAGCTGCTACTCACTTACAGTTGATACTGTAAGGAAATCTGCTCTTCTGATTTTTTTTCCCAAGAAGCCAGATGGGTTGGTTTTTGTTGTTGTTTGCTACTGTTGTTTCCTCCACATTGTTCGGTGTAAAATTTTTTTCAATTTAGCCGGGCGCTGGTGGCTCACGCCTGTAATCCTAGCTACTCAGGAGGCTGAGATCTGAGGACCTCGGTTCAAAGCCAGCCCGGGCAGGAGAGAGCGTGAGACTCCTATCTCCAATAAACCACCAGAAAACCGGAAGTGGCGCTGTAGCTCAAGTGGTAGAGCGCTCGCCTTGAACTGAAGAGCTGAGGGACAGCGCCCAGGTCCAGAGTTCAAGCCCCACAACCAACAAAAAAAAAAAATTTCAATTTAAAATATTGGCAACTACTGGGTGCCAATGGCTCATGCCTGTACTCCTAACTACTCAGGAGGCTGAGATAAGAGGATCTTGTCTGAAAGTCAGCCAAGGCATACAAATCCAAGAGCTTCTTATCTCCAAATTAATCGGAAAAAAAGGAAGGAGAGTGTTAATCAAGTAGTGGCTCACACGTGTAATCCTAGCTACTCAGGAGGCTGAGATCTGAGGATCAAGATTCAAAGCCAGCCCAGGGAAGAAAAGTGCATGAAACTCTTTTTCTTTTAGATTTTTTTTTTTTTTTTGTCGGTCGTGGGGCTTGAACTCTGGGCCTGGGCGCTGTCCCTCAGCTCTTCAGCTCAAGGCAAGCGCTCTACCACTTGAGCTACAGCGCCACTTCCGGTTTTCTGGTGGTTTATTGGAGATAGGAGTCTCACGGTCTCTCCTGCCCGGGCTGGCTTTGAACCGCGATCCTCAGATCTCAGCCTCCTGAGTAGCTAGGATTACAGGCGAGAGCCACCAGCGCCCGGCTCTGCATGAAACTCTTATCTCCAATAAACTACCAGAAAACTGGAAGTGGCGCTGTGGCTCAAGTGGTAGAGCACTTGCCTTGAGCTGAAGAGGTGAAGGACAGCGCCCAAGCCCAGAAAAACTCTGGCCAGAGCCTGGTGCTGGTGGCTCATGCCTATAATCCTAGCTACTCAGGAGACTGAGATCTGAGGATCACGGTTTAAAGCCAGCCCAGGCAGGAAAGACTCTTATCTCCAACTTGCCACCAGAAAATCGGAAGTGATGCCGTAGCTCAAAGTGGCAGAGCACTAGCCTTAAGTGAAAAAGCTCCAGGACAGCACTCAGGTCCTGAGTCCAAGCCCCATGACCAACCAAAACAAAATCAAAAAACATACTCCTCCCAGGAGATCTTTTGTAAAGGGCCAAGGTAGTAAATATCTTGAACACTGTTTGTCACATGGGCTTGGAAGAACTACTCAGCTCTGCCTTTATAGTGCTAAATCAGTCATAAACAAACATAAATAGACGGATGGAGCTGTGCTTCAGTAAGCTTTATTCATAAAAACGGGTGGCAGACTCTATTTGGTCCCCAGGTCATAATTTGCTGAGCCCTGATTTCCTTTCTTCCTTCTTTCTTTCCTTCCTTCCTTAGTCCATCCCTCCCTCTAACCTCTTTCCTCTCTCCTCCCTTCCTCCCTCCACTTTCTCCATTCCTTCTTTCCTTCCTTCCTTTTAATGTTTTAGATAGTCACTTTGTAGCCCAGGCCTATAATGCGTGGTCCTCCTGCCTCTACCTCCCAAAGCCTGGGATTACAGATGTGTGCTTCTATGTCAGGTTTGAGCCCTGGTCTTTTTTTTTTTTTTTTTTTTTTTTGGGGGGGGGGGGTCCGGTCGTGGGCCTGAACTCTGGGCCTGGGCGCTGTCCCTCAGCTCTTCAGCTCAAGGCTAGCGCTCTACCATTTGAGCCACAGCGTCACTTCCAGCTTTTTTTTTCTGCTTATGTGGTGCTGAGGAATCGAATCCAGGGCCTCATGCATGCAAGGCAAGCGCTCTACCACTGAGCCACCTTCCCAGCCCAGAGCCCTGATCTTGATGAGTCTTAAAATCTTTGCTCATCACAGCAATCTTTGTAATCAATTACACGTCTTTGCAATTGCTGTCAAAGACAGTTCCGGGCAGAGAGAGCAGGAGAAATACTGTAACCTTCTCCCTCTTCCTGTCTGTTACTCCCCCCTCAAGTGCTTCCCACTGGCCAATCCTAACTAGAAGTTAGAGGCAAAGGGGGCTAGGAAATGAAGTTTGCACAAGTACAGCTACAGCCTTGAGCAAAAAAAGAAAAAAGTTAAAGTAGAACACAAGGAGTTCTAGCCCCAGTACTGGAACAACAACAAAAAAAAGATAAGATAAAAATCAAGGCAACTAATTAAAAATTTGAAAACACTATTTTAAAAAGAAAAGTGGGGCAGGGGGTGGAGGGGGATGGGAAGGGATGGGAAGGGGAAACAAAGGAGGAGGCAACAATGCTTGATAAGAAATGTACTCATTATCTTACCCATGTAATTGCAACCCCTCTGTACAGTATTTTCACAATAAAAAAAAGGAAAAAGGAAAAGGAAAAAAGAAAAAGAAAAGTATGTGTAGCCCCAGACAGCCCAGGGTACCAATGGGTGAGCTCTGATGAAACAGAGAATTCTTGTTTCTTTTTCTTTTAATTTTTTATAGCTATTATAAAGATGATGTACAGAGGGGTTACAGTTGCATACGTCAGGTAAAGAGGTTTATTTTGTAGTGCTGGGGATGGAACCCAGGGCCTCACACATACTAAGTGTACTCCCCGACCCATTGTTCCTATTGGCAGTCATGAGTGGAGGAGGGGACAGGGGAGAGGAGCCCCAGCTTTCTCTGTGAGGACAGGGCACAGCTACAAAGCCAGCTTGCAGGATCCTGGAGATTGTAAAGGTCAAGTCAGCAAGCTAAATTGGAACCATGATGGAGTGGGTATCAAAGGAAGGCTAAAAATGTCTAGGCTGGGAAAGGCACCCTGGAGGAGTCAGCAGATGGACAGACATGAATGAGCTACTTGGATGGTCCTTTGTGGTTTAGACCAATAAGCATGGAGGTCTGGAGGAGGCTCTGGGGACTCATTCAGGGCTCATGTCACAATGGATATATTCTGGCTTTTCTACCTTCCTTCCTCAGCTTGCAAATTCACCAGTTCGTGCTCCGGAACTCAGATCTGAGTCTACTTCCAAAGCAAGGAATCAGAGCAGCTCTATCCAACAACTACATGTCTATGAGTGGGAACTGGAAGGTGAAAAAGGCATTCATGTGAGTGGTACCCGGATGGGAATGTGGCTCTGCCTCCACATATCCTAGATTCAAGTTCTAGTTCTTAAATGTCTACTTTACAAAAGTATCCACACTCAAGAATGCATAAACTTCAGTCCCTTTGTCTGGGGCTAATAATTGATAGGTAAAATAAAATAGAAGTAAGCCATTTGGCAGTGTGCCTGGCACATTAAAAAAAAAAAGCAATACACACTGGGTGTTATAATTGTTAAAATTGGCCCAGACAAGAACCACAGCTAAGCTGGGCACCAGTGGCTCATGTCTGTAATCCTAGCTACTCAGGAGGCTAAGATCTGAGGATCCCGGTTCAAAGCCAGCCTGGGCTGGAAAGTCCGAGAGACTCATCTCCAATAAATGACTTGGAAAACCAGAAGTGGCGCAGTGGTAGAGCACTCACCTTGAGCTGAAGAGCTGAGGGGCAGCATTCAGGCCCAGAGTTCAAGTCCCATGACCAACAAATGAACAACAACAAAAAGAGCCACAGCTAGGTTGTGGGAGCATAGGAGCAAATATAGGTCATTATCCTTAGATTCTTTTCCTTAAGGATGACCTTGATTACATGGCTTTCTCATTTGTTCCAACCAGCACCCTCCAGGGAACCTTTGATCTCTCAATGGATGGCATTTCCATCTCCATTTCTCTGAACTTGGGCAAGGACCAGTCTGGGCACCCTACTGTCTCTGTAACCCACTGTAGCAACTCCATTGGCCAGGTCAGGGTTCACATATCTGGATCCTTAAGGTAAGTGACCTTATGTACTCATAGGGGACAGGCAGCACTGTCTCTGCATCCAGCTCACTCCTAATTTAGCTCATCTAATGAAACCCAAGATCCAATGTTTTAAGACTTATCAAAATCAAGGCTCAAAGCTGGGCATGGCACTGCACACATGTAATCTCAGCCTTTAGGAGGATTAAAACTCCAGGGGGATAATGAACTCAAGGCCTGGGATACATAGTGAGACTCTCAAACATTAAAAAAGAAAGAAACGGGCTGGGAAGGTGGCTCAGTGGTAGAGCGCTTGCCTTGCATGCCTGACGCCCTGGGTCAGCACCACATAAGCAAAAAGAAAAAAGCAGGAAGTGGCGCTGTGGCTCAAGTGGTAGAGCTCTACCCTTGAGCTGAAGAGCTGAGGGACAGCACCCAGGCCCAGAGTTCAGGCCCCATGACTGGATCCAAAAAAAACCAAAAAAAACAAAAACAAAAAAGAAAGAAGCTAGGCGCTTGTGGCTCACATTTACAATCCTAGCTATTTAGGAGGCTGAGAGCTAAGGTTTTGGTTCAAAGCCAACCCAGGTAAACAAATCCAAGAGACTTAACCAGAAGTGGAGATGTTGTTCAAGTGCCAGCCTTGAGAAAAAAAAAGATAAGCAAAAATTGGGGTCCCTGAGTTCAAGCCCCCTATCCAAAATAGAAAAGATAGTTACTAGGAGCTGGGTCTTACTTGCCCCGTATGTTCACAGTTTCAGCAAGAGAGGGTACCCTTTCCCATACCCCCTGGGGAAACCCTGGTTGGAGCTTTCATTGGTCTATGTTGGGTCACATGCTCATCCCTGAACCTATCATACTGGATAGTGATTGACAATGTCAGAGTCAGGCTGAGGGTAAGGGTAGGGTTAGCCACATTGAACAACTAGGCTGAATATGAAGAAGTGGGTTTTAAAACAGGACAAAGGTGCTGAAGAAGTTTACACTACCATACATACAAGAGTCATCTTCCCTTGGGATAAACTCATCTGTCTGGGTCTCACTGCTGGGTTATTCCCCTTGGGAGGCTCAAAATGTATCCTGACCCTTTCTCCTCTTTTCATTAGCTGGATCATAAACCTCTTCCATCAAAGAATTGAAAAAAGCATCAAAAAAACCTTGGAACAAAAGGTAAACAAAAAGATACAATTGGTAGATAGCATATACATTATTCATCTCTACATATTTGATATTTGGGAGCATGTTGTCATTAACATGCTCAAGTATGTTCTCATCCTCGGGGCTGGGAAGGTGGCTCAGTGGTAGAGCACTTGCCTTGCATGCCTGAGGCCCTGGGTTCGATTCCTCAGCACCACATAAGCAAAAAGAAAAAAGCCGGAAGTGGTGCTGTGGCTCAAGTGGAAGAGCGCTAGCCTTGAGCTGAGGAGCTGAGGGACAGCACTCAGGCCCAGAGTTCAATCTTCCTCATTCCCTATGCAAAGGCAAAAGTCAAGGCTTTGCCACAGTTTATGTGATCACCTATGCTAAATGGGTACTTAGTACCATCTGTATGTTATTTGATTATCTAATTGTAGGTAACATGAAAGAAATATTGGTGAGAAATTATACCATGTAAAAAATTACTTCCAGAAAAAAAATTACTTCCAGGAAGTAAAATTTACAACTTTTTAGGAGAAAACCTAGGGTATCTTCTTCACCTTAGGTATATGGTTTCCTAAATAAGACTCCCCTGGTCCTCATAACAAATGTACATCCAAAGAACAGTAGTGAGGATGAACTTTGATGCCTCTTGCCTCATGGCCTTGGTGAGGCCTCTGTGAATGAGAAGTGCATCTTTGGTTTACCCTTTGAGTACCTTGGAGCACATTAAGGGACCCACTTGACCTTCAATTTCCTCATTCATAAAATGGAAACAGTGACCTCTACTTGAAGATGGTTGGTGAGGATTCAATTAGATAGCTACACAATGAATCTAGCACATTCACCATTATCATCATGACATAGTCCTCTATCCATTGAATTTGTGTGTGTGTGTTTGTGTGTGTCTGTGCCAGCACTGGTATTTGAACTCAGAGCCAGAGTGCTTCCTTTTAGCTTTTTCACTCACTTCCTTTTCACTTTACTTTTCCTTTTTTCACTTGAGACACACCTTAATGTCCAGCTTTTTGGTACTTAATTGGAGATAAGAGTCTCACAGAGGAAGTGGCACTGTGGCTCAAGTGGTAGAGTGCTCGCCACCTTGAGCTGAAGAGCTCAGGGACAGAACCCAGGCTCAGAGTTCAATCCTCACTACGGGCAGACAAAAAAAAAAAAAAAAAAAAAAGATTCTCACAGCCGGGCGCTGGTGGCTCACGCCTGTAATCCTAGCTACTCAGGAGGCTGAGATCTGAGGATCGCGGTTCAAAGCCAGCCCGGGCAGGAGAGACCGTGAGACTCCTATCTCCAATAAACCACCAGAAAACCGGAAGTGGCGCTGTAGCTCAAGTGGTAGAGCGCTCGCCTTGAGCTGAAGAGCTGAGGGACAGCGCCCAGGCCCAGAGTTCAAGCCCCACGGCCGACAAAAAAAAAAAAAAAAAAAAAAAAAAAAAAAGATTCTCACAGACTTTCCTGCCCGGGCTGGCTTTGGCCATGATCCTCAGAACTTAGCCTCCTGAGAAGCTAGGATGAGCCACCAGTACCCAGCTTTCAATTGTATTTTATCTCCTTAACTCTTTACCATGGACTATGTGAGCTCTATAGTTGGTTGATCTGGTACTTATCTGGCTGTGATATCTTACATAACTGTCTTAAGCTTTCTGAGCCTCAGGATCCTTGACTATGAAGTAGGAACAGCCATAGCATCTGCCATGCCATGTGAGGATGGAGAGATGTGATAGACTTACTAGAAATGCCTGGTACAGGAAAGAGCTAGGGAAAGTGGGGGGAAGAGGAGGGGGAGGGAGGCTTTTCCTAGAACCACTGAAGCTCCCAACAGTCCTGTGTGGGTTGTCATCTCTGCTAAACACATAGGGAAAACTTGAACCAAGAAGAATCTGGATACCACATGCCCAAGGAGGCTAAGCCCAAGAAATGGTCACTTCAGATGCCATTACTGGCTCCAGCCCCCTGGAGCTGTGTGTGCAAAGTTCCAAGTGGCTCTGCAGAGAGGTTCTCTGGCCAAAGGCAAAGGCATTGGTGGAAAATGTATAGGACCTAAGGGAGAGCCCACCATCCAAGACTGGAGATACATACACACACACACACACACACACACACACACACACACACACACACACACACACACACACACACACACACACACACACACACACAGGCTAGTATGTAGCTAAGTGGCAAAGCACTTGCCTAGCCCTAGCAAGTGGAATGCCCTGGGTTCAATCACCAGTATCAAGAAAGAAAATAGATAGATAGATATATGATAGATGGATGGATGGATAGATAGATAGATATAAAATTATAGTACTAGGATTTGAACTCAGGTCCTGGTGCTTGCTAGGCAAGTACTCTGTCATTTGAGTCACTGCCAATCCCATGCTGTGGACTGAGGGGGACAGTGGCCTCTCTTTTCTTCCCATCCTACCCCTCACCACCTAGCAAACACACAAAAGCTACACAGGACAGGGGAAACCAGGCATTCACTAACAAGCAGAGAGGTAGAGGAAGAACTCAACCGGCCTTCTCACTATCTTCCACAGATCTGCGAGACGGTCAGGAAGTCAGCAGCCTCGAATCTGATGCCCTATCTCCAGAGTCTTCCAGGTTTGGAGTTCCAGCCCCTACCCCCACCCCCACCCCCATCTTGTTGTCATCAGAATTCATAGCACTGGATACTTTGGAACCATCAACCCCTGAGGCAATCCTGGGAGAATATTATCTCCCTCTATCCACAGGGTTGGAGATGAAGTAGTGGGGTTTGTGGGGTTGGGGAAAGGACTTCAAAAGCTGATGGCAGGATGAGGTACCCAGAGAATCACAAATTCACTGGTGAGAGTCACATGTGGGTTGTGGCTGGGTTATTTAACAATTCAATGTGCTTTGAGCTTCCTAAGTGAAGCCTGAGGCCTCTCCTAGCCCTATCCCCAGAGGTCATAGGGACCTTCAACAGCCACACAGGTTGCTTTTCTTCTTCAAATCCACAGCGACTCCTCTGACTCTCAGAACTCAGCCCAATCTTTGGTGATAAGGCCTTGCCTGGTCTGGCCCTACCTGCCACACTTCTTCTCCAGGTTCCTCCTACTCCCTGTCACTCATGCAGCCACATAGAGTCCCATTGGTTCCTCTGACATACAAGGCCCCACCAGTTGCAAAATCCTTGCTCACACCCTTCCCTCTGCCAGACACATCCTTTTCCACATCCTCTTTCCCTTCACCCATCAGCACTCCTCCTTCAGATCCCGGTCTACCCACCTCCTCAGGAAGCTTCTCTGAGTCCCTGTCCAAGCCAGGCTACCGGCTTCTGCTCTGCCCCCTGTTATATGGCTGGCCTTGCCCTCTGCACTGTATATTAGCTCAAGTATTTTGATGTTTCCCCCACCCACTTCAGGCTCCATGAGGATAGGGACTTAGACTAACTTACATCTGTTTCTTCAGCCCCTTGAATTGTGCCTGGCGTAAAATACTGAAAGAAAGAATGAATGAGCCAGGCCTGGTGGCTCAGCCTATAATCCTAGTTACTCAGGAGGTTGAGATCTAAGGATCACTATTTGAAGCCAGGCCAGGCAGAAAGTCCATGAGACTCTTATCTCCAATAAACCACCAGAAAGCCAGAAGTGGCACTGTGGCTCAAGTGGTAGAGTGCCTTGGACTAAAGAGCTGAGGGACAGCGCCCAGGCCCAGAGTTCAAGCAATGTTACCAGGCACTGGTGGCTCACATCTGTAATCCTAACGACTCAGGAAGCTAATATCTGAAGATTACAGTTCAAAGCCAGCCTAAGAAGGAAGATCCTTATCTCTGACTGAACACCAAAAAGCCAAAAGTGGAGTTGTGGCTCAAATGGTAAAGCACTACCATTGAGCACAAAAGCTCAGAGATAACACCCACACTATAGGACAGCCACAACAATAACAATAATAACAAAAGAGCCAGGTACCAGTGGTTTCTATCTGTAATCCTAGCAACTCAGGAGGCTGAGATCTGAGGATCACAGTTTGAAACCAGCCCAGGCAGAAACTACTCAGAAAAAGCTGGAAGAGTTGCTATGGCTCAAGTGGTACACCACCAGCTTTGAGCAAAAGGAGCTCAGGGACAGTGCCCAAGCTCTGAGTTTAAGCTCTCGTACAAGAAAGGAAAAAAAAAGGCAACATCTCTCTCCCTGCTCTCTCCTGATTATCTCTAGCTTCAAGTACCATAGCTCACTTCCAGTACCATATCTATCCTCCAAAGACTATAGCTCATGTGAATGAATTCCTCAGAGTTTATACATCTGTGCAGGACCACTTGGTTCATAAGGCTGCCTCTTTCCTGTCTCACAGTCACCACAACAATTGACCAGATTTCTGGTATCGACTACAGATTGGTAGAAAATCCCCAAGTGTCCTCTGAAGACCTGAATGTGTTCTTCAAGGTAAGGGCCTGGGTGGGGACCGCATGCTTAGAACCGAGTACTGCTAGGAAATCAGTCCCATCTCCTTGAGTCAGCTCCTCCCCTGCCTTTCCTGTCCTTTTACAGCTTAGTCTCCATCTCTGCCTGGTGCCCACAATGGGCAGATGGGGCATTAGGAACTGCAGACTAACACCTAAGGTTGAGGGTCTGTGGGCCAACATGGTAAATCCCTCAAGTCCAGAAGGTGAGTTTGAATCCTGGCTCTATTGCTAAATGTACTGAGGGGACCTTGAGAAAATTGCTTATTATCTCTGAGCCTCTACTGAAAATGGAATAGTAACAAGGTTGCCTGCAAGTATTGTGGGGATAAAGTGAAATGACCAGAAAGAGATTAGCAAGTACTTAGCCATGGTGTGTGTATAAGGTGTCTTCATTGTTACCTGCCTTACCCCTACAATAGCCTGGAAAATGGCTCCCCAAGATGGCTACATCCTAACTCTTTGGATCTGTAAATGCTCCTACATATGGCAAAAGGGACTGGGTAGGTGTAACTAATGTGCCAATGTTGAGATGGAGAGATTACCCTTGTCTGTCCTGCTAGGCTCATTGTGACCCAGGTCCTTGGGATAGGAAGACAGGAGACACAGAACAAGGATGGTAAAAATGGAAGCAGGGGGTGAGGTGACAGGGGGTGGGGGCAGGATTGCAGGTGGAAAGGACAGAGTCCTTCAAGCTTTCACAAGAAGCACAGGCCCTCAGATCTGGAAGGGAACAAATCTGTTTAAAGCCACTGAGATTGTAGCTATCTGTCCTAACAGCAGTAAGGAATGCATACATACACTCCTCTTCATCTCCTATTCATTCTGACACTCCCCTGTGGGCTAAGCCAGGCTTTGGTGGACTACTTTGTCTAATGAGACTTACTCTTATGTATTTCACTAATGCTTGCTTCTATGTGTCAGTTCTGAGAAGTGGTCCACAATAGCTCAGTGAAATCCCATAACACCATGAGGCAAAAGGAAGATGACACCTTGCAAAGTTCCACAGCTAGTAAGGATATAGGGTATAACTCCACAGTTCCCACTCTTGCTTACTGTGCTGGACCTCCTCTCCTCCATCCTGGGCTGGGGAGAGAGAATGCAGAGATGGTGGGGGATTTCAGGCAGCTGCAGGCTCTAAATGCAGTAGGGCCATGACACTTACCTATATTCAGGACAGACCGATCACTTGGCTGCAGGCTCTAAATGCAGTAGGGCCATGACACTTACCTATATTCAGGACAGACCCATCACTCAGCTGCAGGCTCTAAATGCAGTAGGGCCATGACACTTACCTACATTCAGGACAGACCGATCACTCGGCTGCAGGCTCTAAATGCAATAGGGCCATGACACTTACCTATATTCAGGACAGACCGATCACTCAGCTGCAGGCTCTAAATGCAGTAGGGCCATGACACTTACCTATATTCAGGACAGACCGATCACTCAGCTGCAGGCTCTAAATGCAGTAGGGCCATGACACTTACCTACATTCAGGACAGACCGATCACTCAGCTGCAGGCTCTAAATGCAGTAGGGCCATGACACTTACCTACATTCAGGACAGACCGATCACTCGGCTGCAGGCTCTAAATGCAGTAGGGCCATGACACTTACCTACATTCAGGACAGACCGATCACTCAGCTGCAGGCTCTAAATGCAATAGGGCCATGACACTTACCTATATTCAGGACAGACCGATCACTCGGCTGCAGGCTCTAAATGCAGTAGGGCCATGACACTTACCTATATTCAGGACAGACCGATCACTCGGCTGCAGGCTCTAAATGCAGTAGGGCCATGACACTTACCTATATTCAGGACAGACCGATCACTCAGCTGCAGGCTCTAAATGCAGTAGGGCCATGACACTTACCTATATTCAGGACAGACCGATCACTCAGCTGCAGGCTCTAAATGCAGTAGGGCCATGACACTTACCTATATTCAGGACAGACCGATCACTCGGCTGCAGGCTCTAAATGCAGTAGGGCCATGACACTTACCTATATTCAGGACAGACCCATCACTCAGCTGCCACCCAGCCTCAGCAGACCTCCCCCATGCAGGCTTTGGACATTTCTGTCCCACATCCTCACTGGTAGAAACTACAGTAACTGATAAGTACTCTCTCTCTCTCTCTCCAGGGTGAATTCTTCAGCCAAAGCCAGCGCTCCCCAGTCCCCTTTGATGCCCCAGCCCTGATGTTACCCCAACAGTATGATCACATGGTTTACTTCGCAGTCTCTGAATATGTCTTTAACACAGCCAGCAGGGTATACTACCAGGCTGGTCGCATGAATGTCACCATCACAAATGAGCATGTGAGTGGTAGAAGAAGGGGGCTGAGGGCCCTAGGAGAGCTTCAGATGGGATGTAGCTCTGTGGATGCTATAAGTAGCCCAGGAAAGAAGGTAGAACTGGCAGCCTGTCAAACATAGATTCGAACCCAAACCATGCCCCAGTTTCCCTATGAATCCTAATGGTGCCTTTTGCTAGGGAGTCAATGGGCTGTTCTCTGTAAAGAGCTTGGTGTAGCTTGTTGGAGAAGTGTACACCTGAAGTATCAGCTATTTAGGAGACAGAAACAGAAAGATTAAGAGTTTAAGACCAACCTAGGCAGTTAATGAGACTCTATCTCAAGAATAAAATACAAACAAAAGTGCTTGAGAGAGTACCAAGGGATGGAGTGCTTATCTAGCATGTTCAAGGCTCTGGGGTTAATTCTCTTACTGGAAAAAAAATTTAAGCTGGGGAAGGGGGAAGATACCAGTGGCTCACACCTGTAATCCTAGCTATTCAAGAGGCTGAGATCTGAGGATCACAATTTAAAGCCAGCCTGGACAGGCAAATCCAAGACTCTTATCTCCAAGTAACCAGCAAAAAGCCCAAAATAGAAAGAACCAGCCATGAGTAAAAATGCCAAGCAAAAAGTGAGAGGCCTTGAGTTTAAGCCCTACTACTGTCATATATTAAAAAAAAAATTAGACTAGGGGCTGGGAAAGTGGCTCAGTGGTAGAGTGCTTACCTAGCATGCATGAGGCCCTGGGTTCGATTCCTCAGTACCACATAAGCAGAAAAAGCCAGTAGTGGTGCTGTGGTCAAGTGGTAGAATGCTAGCCTTGAGCTGAAGAGCTGAGGGACAGCGCCCAGGCCCAGAGTTCAGGCCCCACGACCAAAAAAGCCCCTAAGATTAAAATAAATAAATTTTTAAAAAGGAAGGAGGGGTTGGGAGTCTGCTGCCCATTAGCATAGTTAAACGAAAGGCTATGAGGCTGTGTCATGCAAGGTCCTCCTAGATGACAAGACAACATTAGAGCTGGAAGAGTCATTAGGATAATTTTCAGGAAGCCTATGAAGAGAAGAAGAAGGAACAAGTGTGGAGATCTGAGGCTTCAGCATAGTCCTGGCACCTGGGAAGGGGCAGAAGGTTAAGATAAGTCCAGATTATATAGGATGATCAGCTCTAGTCACCACCTAAAGAAATAACAAATAACACTAACAGCCCTAAGCACTCTACCCATGCATCCAGTGAGGTTAAGTGTGACTACCTTCACTGACAGCTGAAGAGACTGAGAACACTGGCTGCCAAGGACTCGGCAAAAAAATGGCGAAAGCAGAATGGGAAGCCAAACTGTATGAACTCAGGATCCACCCCTCTGACGACAATGCTGCTCTGCTATTCCAGCAACTTCCTACTTCCCCTGCTTCAGGGACCCCTAAACCTTCCAATGCAACTCAACACCAACATGCTCCAGGCTCTGGTTCCTCAGGTGAGAACTCAGGCTCCTCGAGCTGGGCCAGATCCCGGGACCATGTTTGGACATAGATGAGCTGTAGGTAGAGTTTTAATATTACATTGGTAGAGGAAAAGCGAGGTGATGGTGGATTAATCTCAGATATCCAGGAGGCTGAGATCTGAGCATTGAAGTTCAAAGCCAGTACAGGCAGGAAAGTCCATGAGAATCTTATTTCCAATTAACCAGCAGAAAGCCCAAAGTGGAGCTGTAGCTCAAGTGATAAAGCACCAGCCTTGAGTGATAAAGCTTACTGACAGCCTCTAGGCCCTGAGTTTAAATCGTAGTACACATGCAGCATGAGGATTTGGATGGCCTGCACTTGAATCTGAGGTTTGCCATTTCCTGCTTTGGAACTCAACCTTACTGAGCCTTATTTTCCTCATCTGTTTACTGGCAACTGCCCTGCCTGCTGGGTTGCTCAGGAAGGAGATAAAACAACTAGCACAAAGGCCCTTTTAGACATGCATGGGCACCTTAGGCTGGCTAACAATTTGCAGCTAAGCTGATAATCACCCACTTTTTTAAAATGTTTATTTAAAGGCCATGCTGGAAAGTGATGGGGGAGGTGAGAGAGTAGGAAAGAGCAGTTAAGCTACAGTCCCAAACTTGCCTTCTAGACAAGACAAGGTAGCACTGGAAGGCAGTGTGGTGGCCATCTGCTCCTATTCAAGCCATCTACTGGGTGTTTCATCCAACCAAGATAGTTCTCTGTTGGAAAGGAGCTCTGAAAAATACAACTCAGGGCTTGGAATGTGGCTTAGTGGTAGCACTGGAAGGCAGTATGGTGGCCATCTACTTCTATTCAAGCCATCTACTGAGTGTTTCATCCAACCAAGATAGTTCTTTGTTGGAAAGGAGCTCTGAAAAATACAACTCAGGGCTGGGAATGTGGCTTAGTGGTAGAGGGCTTTCCTAGCATGCATGAAGTCCTGGGTTCAATTCCTCAGAACCACATAAACAGAAAAGGCCGGAAGTGGCATGTGGTACTGTGTTAGCCTTGAGCGAAAGAACTCAGGGACAGTGCCCAGGCCTGAGTTTAAGCCCCAGGACTGAAAAAAAAAAAGAAAAAGAAAAATAGAATTTAATTCCATCTGGCCTTCCCAGATACTATTAAGGTCCCTCTGTTTTTCTCTTGGTCTCTCCTCTTACTCCAGCTGTCCAAGTTGCACCGTAATATGCAGGTCGAGCTTGAGGCATCACCAGAATCAGAACCACTCCTGATGTTCACCCCTGGGAACGTGACCCTCACACCTGTCATGAACATTCAAGCCGTTGCCCTCCTGCCCAACTCCACTGAACGCAAGCCACTCTTCCAGTTCAGGGTGGTAAGTGTAGCCTTGGTCAGGAAGCAAAGGGCATGGTCACCGTGGGTAAAAGGTTCTCCCTTGGCTGACAGATGATGACCTCACCAATAGATATGGAAAGGCTGTTTCTGCTTCAGTGGTTTCTACCTTCCAGACTGTACAGCCAGGCTTCCTGCAGGCAGAGTTCATGTGCTATCATGTAACAAGTCATGTACCATCTGAGTCACAAGACACTTCTTAGTCATCTACTTTATTCTTTAATGATTCCTCCTCCTTCTCTTCCTCCTCCCCTCCTCCTCTTCCTTTTCCTCTTCCCCTCCTCCTCCTCTTCCTCCTTCTTTCTTCTTCTTCTTCTTGACACTTTCACTCACTAGCTAGCATGTTCACTCAGTTGAAATGTTTTAACTTTTTTATTGGTTTGTTTTATTTACTCTACATTAAAAAAGTTAAATATCATCCTATTTAAATTATAAATAAAAATGATCAAATTATCCTATTTAAAGAACATTTAAGTACTTGGCAGTACTCTCTAAATTGATTTACAAATTCAATCCTTGTCAAAATATCAGCTAGATTTTTTTTTTTACAATCCTTGTCAAAATATCAGCTAATTTTTTTTTTTTCCTGAAAGCTGTTCCTAAAATTCATATGGTGGTTCAAGGGGCCCTGAGTAACCAACACAATCTCAAAAAAAGAAAGTTGAAAGACATACTTCCCTATATTTGGGAGAGGGCAGTGCCTACTGGGGGATGAACTCATGGCCTTGTGTTCTTGCTTGGCTATTTCTACTCAAGGCTGGTGCTCTACCACTTGAGCCATACCTCTATTTCTTTTTAACTGTTTAATTGGAGATAAGAGTCTCACAGACTTTTCTGTCCTGGCTCGCTTCAAACCATGATCCTTAGGTCTCTGTCTCCTGAGTAGCTAGGAATACAGGCATGAGCCACTACAATCCAGCTTCAAATGAGTTATAAATGGAAGTGTTTTAGGATACTGACACATACATACTCACCAGGTATTACAGGCGGGAGCTCACCTCCTGGTGAGAAGTGGATTCAGGCAAAACAAAGTCCAGTGCCCATGGACCTCCAGATTTCACAACACTCAGTAAGAGGGCAGTCCTCCCCCTCAAGGATGTCAGTTGGTGGTGTCTACTTCTACAGGGCCTCAGGGCTTCTTGAGTATCCTTTGGTCTCTTCATCGCCTTCTCTAAAGCACTTAGTCATGTCACCAATGGAAGACTCCCTCACTCACAAGTTACCAGTACTTAGTGTGGTCTCACTTCTTCCACTAACATGGAGAGTTCATAACTCAGCTTTCCTGTTCTCAGTTGTGGATCCCCACTCCCCACACCCTCCATCTGTAATCCTGGGGAGCCTTTGTCCATGTAGCCATAGGACCTGGGTTTCCAATGGCTATAGATTTGTCTCCTGAATCAGGAGCCAATGGAATGCTAAAGTGGGCTTTGCTTTTCTAGAAAACTAATGTCTCCATCAGCATAAGCATGAACTCCAGTAGGATCGTTGGTTCAGTGACTGAAGCAAGGTAAGGGACAATGGGCAGGGTGGAGGTGTGGGGAGAAGGAAGAATATATCACAGCGGTGGCCAGAGCCATCAGTCTAGCTCACTAGATGTCTCTGGAAAACACCAGTCTTTCAAAAATGCACATCTTGGGGCTGGGAAGTTGGCTCAGTGGTAGAGCGCTTGCCTTGCATGCCTGAGGCCCTGGGTTCGATTCCTCAGCACCACATAAGAAAAAAAGCCGGAAGTGGCACTGTAGCTCAAGTGGTAGAGCCCTAGCCTTGAGCTGAAGAGCTGAGGGACAGCGCCCAGGCCCAGAGCTCAGGCCCCACGACCGGACCCAAAAAAAAAAAACAAAACAAAACAAAAATGCACATCTTGGCCTGGGAAGGTGGCTCAGTGATAGAGCACTTGCCTTGCATGCCTGAGGTACTGGGTTCGATTCCTCAGCACCACATAAGCAAAAAAAGAAAAAAGCCGGAAGTGGCGCTGTGGCTCAAGTGGTAGAGCGCTAGTCTTGAGCTGAAGAGCTGAGGGACAGCGCCCAGGCCCAGAGTTCAGGCCCCACAACTGGACCCCAAAAAAATAAAATAAAATAAAACAACAATGCACTTCTCGGGCTGGGAATGTGGCTCAGTGGTAGAGCTCTTGCCTTGCATGCATGAGGCCCTGGGTTCGATTCCTCGACACCACATAAGCATAAAGAAAAAAGCCGGAAGTGGTGCTGTGGCTCAAGTGGTAGAGCGCTAGCCTTGAGCTGAAGAGCTGAGGGACAGCGCCCAGGCCCAGAGTTCAGGCCCCACAACTGAACCCAAAAACAAAAACAAAAATGTACTTCTTTTGACAAGTGCCACTGGCTCATGCCTGTGATCCTAGCTACTCAGGAGGCTGAGATCTGAGGTTTGAAGCTAGCAAGTGCAGGAAGGTCCACAGGGCTGTTTTTTGTTTTGTTGTTTTACTGGTCCTAGGGCTTGAACTCAGGGCCCGAACTCTGTCCTTGGGCCTCTCTGGGCTAGTACTCTACTACCTGCACCACAGTGCCACTTTTTCTGAGTGATTTATTGGAGATAAGAATCTCATGGACTTCCCTGCCCAGGCTAGCTTTGAACTGCAATCCTCAGGTCTCAGCCTCCTGAGAAGCTAGGATTACAGGCATGAGCCACCAGTTCCCGGCTTCCATGAGACTTTCCAATAACTGCCAACATGCTGAAAGAGGAGCTGTGTGTGGTTCAGTGGTAGAGTGCTAGCCCTAAGCGGGTGCACATACACGCACACACACACACACACACACACACACACACACACACACACACACACACACACACACACACACACACACACACACACACACACACACACACACACACACATTTCTTATGTAAATGGAAACAGTGCATTCTTTCTTCCTACTTAGTATTTATACCATCATAATTTCTTTTGGATGATTACTCAGAACACTTTACCTTTTTGTGTGTAGCAGAACTTGAACTCATTGCCTGGAGACTGTCCCTTAGCATTTTCACTGAAGCCTGGTACTTTATCACATGAGCCATAGTTTCTCTTCCAGCTTTTTGGTGCTAATTGGATATAAGAGTCTCATAGACTTCCCTGCCCTGGCTGGCCTTGAACCATAATCCTCAGATCTCAGCCTCCTGAGTGGTTGGAATTACAGGAGTGAGCCATGGGTGTCCTGCTCAAATTTTACTCTTCACACATGCTTCTTTCTTTCTCCATGCAGCAAACTGGAACTGGAACTGAACCACTCCAGTGTCAGTTACATCAATGTGAGTTATTTTCTCAGTACCTCCTGAATGTCTTTGCCTAGCAGTTTCATGGGCCCCAGGATATATGCCAAGGTCCTAGATAGGACACCCAGATCTGAAAGCTATTGCTGAATGAGGGGCTCTAAAGGCTGAAGAGGGCACAGCTCAGAGGGCCTGAGCTTTGGAACAAGATACCAGCCTTGCTACTTGCTTGTGGGACCATGAGCAAGTCACTTACCTTCCTGAACATTAGTTCCTCAAATTGTAATAGCATCTATCTCAAGTAGTAGCTGTAATAGGTAGACAATGAGTTAAGCAAGACATGATGACAAAATATCTCATATAGCTGGGCACCCATAGCTCATGCCTGTAATCCTAGCTATGTAGGAGCCTAAGATCTAAGGATTGCAGTTCAAAGTCACTCTGGGAAGGAAAGTCTATGTGACTTTTATTTCCATGAAAACAAACAACAAAAAAGATGAAACTGCTGGGAAAGTGGCTTAGTGGTAGAGTGTTTGCCTTGCATGCATGAAGCCCTGGGTTCGATTCCTCAGAACCACATACACAGAAAAAGCCAGAATTGGTGCTGTGGCTTAAGTGGTAGAGCACTAGCGATGAGCAAAAAGCTTAGGGACAGTGCCAGGGCCTGGAGTTTAAGCCCTGGGACTGGCAAAAAAAAAAAGATAAAGTGAAGCTGTGTCTCCAGTGATAAGAGTGCTAGCCTTGAGCAAAAGCACCTCAGGGACAGTGCCTAGGCCCTGAGTTCAAGCTCCATGGCGTACCATCAAATGAGCTTACATTTAGGGAGAGTGATGAGACGTGGGGGTCTGGCTTTAGAAGTATGGTAGGGGTTATGACAGGTCAATGATCCAGAGGTTGGGTCAGATGTTCCTCCATTGACTATCTCATTCCTGTCTTGGTCTTTTTGCTCTGGCCCCTCCTATGCTCTAGATGCCGTTGATGAATGCAATCTTGAATTACTATGCACTCAACACTATATATCCCTCCCTCAATGGTAAGAATAGCTCCAAAACTAAGATCCACTCTTTCCATAAGATTCCAGGGTCCTCTATGAAGGATAGGAGCTGGGAAGAGGCACTGATTGTGGACTAAGAAATCAGGAAGGAGGGGGCAAGCTGGGTATCAGAAGGTGAGAAGGTAGAACATGGAAGAGGAAACTGTCGGAGACTTGCTAGGTCAAGCAAGGTGACCTTGCTATATGACCTTGTTGGAGGTAAACTTGGACAAGGGCTGCCTGAGAATCAGCAGCCCTCCCCATATCTCTCCAACTGGTCTCTTCTTAGCCTTTTACACCCCGGAGCTAAAAACAGCAAGAGTGGCCTGGCAAAGAAACAGAAGGGAAGGAGGTGAACCTCAGGAATGAGGACCAGTGTGCTGGCCCCATCACTTTGGGTGGCGGGGGACGCTTGGATGGGCTGTCCATGGTGGTCCACCCTGAAGAAGCTGCCTTCCCCAGTCTTTGCCTACATGTCCCCTGAATGCTAGCACTGACCCCAAGGTTGTGATCTGTTTTCACACTTCCTGGGGTGCCCAGCGCACTAGCTCACCTCTCTGCTGTCCATCTTTCAGCAAAGCTTGAAGAGGGTTTGCCACTCCCTCTTCCAAGAGACACTTTCCTCAAGAACATGGATCTCCAGGTTCACAAGGTAAGAAATGGGACTGTGTCAAGGGACATAGACCTGTGGTGAAGCTGGGGGAAACCCGACTCCCACACATCCTAGGCCTCATTTTTAAAGATAGGCAAATCATTGTTTTCAACTTGAGAGCATCAATAGCAGGTACCAATCTTGACATCTGTAGAGTAGCTCCATTCCCAACAATCTAGTGCAGGTGCTGGGTACCTGACACATGCAAGATACGTGTTAGCGATGTGTTAGCCATGTGTGTAGAATGCTCAAACGGCCATATCAAGCCAGGAGCTAGTAGCTAATGCCTGTAATCCTAGCTATTCAAGAGGATAAGATCTGAGGATCACGGTTCAAAGCCAGCCTGGACAGAAAAGTCAATGAGACTCCTAACTCCAATTAACTACCACAAAACAAGAAGTGGCACTGTGGCTCAAAGTGGTAGAACGCTAGCACAAAAGAGCTCAGGGAAGCCGGGTGCCCGTGGCTCACACCTGTAATCCTAGCTACTCAGAAGGCTGAGATCTGAGGATCGAGGTTCAAGGCCAGCCCAGGCAGGAAAGTCTGTGAAACTCTTATATCCAATAAACCACTAGAAAACCAGAAGTGGCGCTGTAGCTCAAGTGGTAAAGCGCTAGCCTTGAGCTGAAGAGCTGAGGGACAGCGCTCAGGCCCAGAGTTCAAGCCCCACGACCGACCAAAAAAAAAAAAAAAGAGCTCAGGGATAGCACTCAGGTCCTGAGTTCAAGTCCTGTAACTGAAAAAAAAAGAAAAGAAAAAAGAGTCAGATCAGATGTCCCAGTTCTGGGTGGATGAGGGTCCTAGAAGCTTACTGGTTGGTTATGATTCCCCTAGGCCACTGGCCAGCCTTCCCACCCTAGATGGTCTTAAAGGAAAATGGAGCCTTCTCCATGGGGCAGAGGTGTAAACAACAATAGTGAGCTGGGTGCCACTGGTTCACACTTACTCAGGAGGCTGAGATTTGAGGATCCAGATTTGAAGCTAGAGCAGGCAGGAAAATCTGTGAGACTCTTATCTTCAATTATTAATAAAAGCCACTAGTGGAGCTGTGGTTCAAGTGGTAGAGTGCTAGCTTTGAGCAAAAAAGCTCAGAGACAGCACCCAAGCCCTAGGACCGGCACCAAACAAAAACAAAAAACCCACATCAACAGGGCACTTCTTAATCCACATCCAGAGGCACCAGTTAGCCACCTTCATTGTTCATGATGTGTTCTTACTCGAAAAAAGTGCTATACAGCCATGTCATAAAATGAATATCTCAGGCAGCCCTTAGGTGTTTTGTTCTCCTGGAGAGAAGAGGAATATGACATATACGGATGTCTTCTGGAAAGCAATAGCTCAGGAGGCAGGGAGCTGAGAGGGACAGTGTATTAGTAAGACTTTCAAGGCCGAAAGGCTTGGTTTTTGCATTGGCCTAACTAACTCCAAAAACTTGGCCCTGCCAGCAGACTTCCTTTATAGGAAGCAAGTTAAATTTCTTCGTTTTTAATTTTTGGCTGGTTGCGGGGTTTGAACTCAGACTGGGCACTGTCCCTGAGCGCTTTTCACTCAAGGCTAGTGCTCTATCACTTTGAGCCACAGTGCCACATGCAGTTAATTGGAGATAAGTCTCAGAGACTTTCCTGCCTGGGCTGCCTTTGAGCCATGATCCTCAGATCTCAGCCTCCTGAGTAGCTAGGATTACAGGCACGAGTCATCGGTGCCCTGCTAAATGACCTTTCTTGACTATCCTTTTTGTTCTCTATAGAATTTCTTGCTTTTAGGGGCTGATATCAATTAGGCTGAACACAAGACTATCTGTGACTGGAAGAATAGACAAACATTACAGCTGGACCTGCTCGTTTGACCCAGGCTTCAGCCATTCTGCCTCCTCTCACAGGAAAGGTCCCCAGAAGGACAGAAGGACTTACATCTATCTGAAGACAACTTCCCAACCTTTCTCTTCCATTATTAAAGTCCTTCTCACATCCCTGTGCAGTCTCTTGGATTGACCCTGGGGAGAACAACTTGGGTTCCATTCTGCCTTATAATTCTAGTACTTCTTATAAAAGAAAAACACAAGTAGTGGCCATGTACCATAGCTCAGAGCTGCCTGATACTAAACATGGGAATCAGCACAGTTGCACAACTCAGTGTCATAGTTAAGGGAACAAGAATCAGACTAATGGGTTCAAAGCCTCCTTCTGCCACTTCCTGAGCTCTTCTGGTGGAGATGGGACCACAGAAACACACAGCTTCTAGACAGCAAATGTTATTTATTCCACCAACACTTATTTCAACAAAACTTCATATACAAAAAAAATAGGCAGTGGGTCAGTGTGCCAATTTCTAGTCTAATAGGAACAATGCACAGAGAAAACAATTTTGAACAAGCCTTGTTTCATTAGAAAATTCACTAACACATTCATACCTGGTCATAAATATAATAGTTGAAGCAAGAGTATCTGCCTTAAGATTTTTCCTTGATGGTCTTTATCAAGGGTCATACCAAAATTCAGTCAAAATGCTTTCTGCCATAGACCGAGACTCATAAGTACATACCTAAGACCATGGTTTTTCCAGTCACAGCTCTGCTGTTCTCAGCTCTTGGGCCATTTTTCACAGAACTTGAGGTACAATGGCCTTATTGGTCTATGTTTAACTTACATTTACTTCTCAGGATTTGTAGGTTCTAGTCATTCTGGTATCCACTGGTGGGATCTGACTTGTAATATCAGTTGCTGGGTACCTGTCTACTATCCTGTGAGCAGCTCACCTCAGCGTCTTCTTCAGCCCTATCAAAGTTGGTTTGGGAAGTGACCCCTTGGCACAAGCCACCACCCGCCAGATCTGATTCCTGCTTTGGATCACACCATTGGTATGGTGGCCTTCAGCTGAGGGCCCGGCATACAAGCAATCCTTGAGCTTTGCAGACAGTGAGACAGTCTCCTGGCAGATCTGACTACCTTATTTCCCATTCTCAGATTAATTTGCAAGCATACTGACCATTCAGGCAAATACTGATATGGACAGTATGAATAATTTCAGGACCCTTCAAAGCACTTGACCTGGTGCCAGGTAGCATGGCCTAGGTTCTTCACACAGAACTTTGGTCTTAGCCTGCATCTTGCTGCTCCTTTTCTTCAGCAGTGCCCCAGATGCCTTCCTGCAGCCCCTTCAATGTTTGAGAGGGATGGCCTTTGAAAGCACGGCAAGACAGAGAAGGGCTCTGGATACTTCTGCTGCTAGTTGGCAGGGTTCTGGCCTGAGAATGCTTACACCACCTAAGGTTTCAATTTCCCTGTGATCTACTTCTGCCATGCAGACCTACCCTCTGCAAAATAGGGTGGAGTTCCTGATGCCCATCATCCCATGGATGGTACAGATTAGCCTGACCAAGGCCTCAGTTTGTTTGTCATGCACTTTACAGTCCCAGCCTGGCCACCATCCCTGTCTTTAACAGTGAAGTCCCACTTTGTAGGGACTGCTCCATCCAACACCGTCTCAGCACCCTGGCACATCCTGGCCTTCCTTAATGACACCAGAGCCATTTCATTCCATATCCCATGGACACTGGCTTATTCCACAATGTCCTCATTCTGAAGGGAGCCTCAATCTTCGATGTCATTCCAACTGTACACACCAAACAACACCCTCCAAGAAACTCAAGCCTTTGGCTTGTCTTTCTACGCCCCTGCCCCATGGGCTCACAGGCTTGTTACTGATTCCAAAGGCAGACTGGCCATCTACATAGTTTATTGAATCAGGTGACAAAAGATTAAAGGCTGCCATAAATCTAGAGGAAAAGAGTTTATTAGTCATTCCAGGCCTGGAAAGATAGACTTGGGGCTTTCAGCCCTCATAGGCACTGTGGTCAAGACTAGCAGGCTAGAGTATCACATCTGTGCTTCTTGTGCAGAGTGAAGAGCTGATTCATGTGGTGACCCTTCTCTGCACTCTAAATCCTGGTATCCACAATCAACGCCAAGAGAACCTACAAGAGAGGGCAGTCAATGAGACTGATGGCTTAGGAATCCACCTACATAAGCACAAAGCTGCATAGGCCCTGGCTGTGGGTCCAGCCCTGTCAGTGACTCACCTTGATGAGAATGTCAGCACAATACTTGGTACCCAAACTTCCTTGAGGGGCTCTGGCTCTGGGGCCTCAGATTCTGAGGACTCAGCTCCCTTGATAGTCTCTGGATCTCAGAGGGAGACCTAGGAGGAAGCAGACAAGTATTGGGCCTCTCATGACCGTTACTTCCCAAGCTAATCACAGAGGGCCTCACCAGCAGTCCTAAGCTTCTAGTTTATGCACACCGCAAAACACCCTTCCCCAAATGGTAGCACACTTGCCTGGCAAACACAAGGCCCTGAGTTCAAACCCTAGTAGCTGTTAAAAAGTTTCAGAAACCTCAAGGACAGAGGGTAAAAAAAAGAGAAAATATCAGAAAAATTATTTCTAGAGTCAGAGGGTTTTTCTTTCTAGTGGTTCACTATCAGGGCAGGAAGACAGCCCAGGACCACTGCCAGGAGCTGGGCAAGGAGGCTCCACTGCACACCAACCAAAGCTCAAGCAACCATCCCAGCAGCTCCCAAACCACACAAGCTCTGCCTTCGGCCCAGCTCATCACAGAGCCTCTCGCTTCTCTTTGCCCTAGTGCCTGGCCTTCCCTGTTTCTTTCTCCAGAGATTTTTCCTGGTCGCTCATGGAGAAAGCAGTGCCTATGTCAGCGCTCAGGAAACAGGACAGCAGCAAGCCTGAAGTCACAGGCCACTTTGAATAGTGCATTAACTATGTGGACTACCCCCCACTCCTTCAGATTTCATAAAGCAGAGCCTGTGACTAAAGCCCCAGATGCCATCTGATTTTCCTCAGAATAGGGACCAAGTGGAAACACACAGACTGATGTCCAGCAAGTGATTGCTTAGCTTAGAAAGACAAAAGTGAACCCCAACAAGCCAGAGATCTGGTTGAGTCAGGCTGCACAGAGCTAGAAAGCACACAAGCTCAGCAAAGACCAGAGTGTGGGAAAGCTCCAGGGTTCAGAAGGGACAAGGAAGCCCTCCAAACACGGGGAAACATCTCTCCACATTCCTTTCCCTGCACTATCAATGACCGGGACACAGGCAGTCCACGACCACTTTCGGATGCAGGACAGAAGGGTCAGAGGTAGAGCCAGGAAGGGAGGCTGGTGCCAGGGGCCTGGGCAATGACTCAAGTTAGGAGAGCGGTACAGGTAAGCAGGGTCTCAAGCAGCTGCCATTGTATCCTACAAACACCACATGGCAGTCAAGACTTCCAGCCTTAAAAAAATGTTTTAGGTCTGGAGAATGTGGAGAAACAAAACAAAGCCAGGCAAAGTGGCTCAAGCCTGTAATCCTAGCTATGTAGGAGGTAGAGATGGGTTTATGGGTCAAGGCTAATCAAAACAGAAAAGCTTGTATAATCCCATCCCGATCAACACGGAAATACAAGGATGATTACAATTCAGGCCAGCCTGGCTATTAAACAAATCCTACCTACTTTGGAGGCTGAGATCTGAAGATCAAAGTTTGAAGCCAGACCAGGAAGGAAGGCCAGTGGGAGTCTTATCTCCAATTAATCACCCTCCAAAAGATGCCTCAACTGGAAGTATGGCTCAAGTGGTATAGCACTAGCCTTGAGCACAAATGCTAAGGCCCTAAATTCAAGCCCCTGATCCAGCACCAAAAACAAAAAACAAAAACAATGGGCTGAGGACATGGCTCAAGTGGTGCAACATCTGCCGAGCAAGTAAGATCCTGAGTTCAATCTCTATTGCTACCAAAAAAACACAAAACAATAAAATTCCTGCTATTCCAGTTACCTTGTCAGACAAAGTAGAGGCTGGGAACAGGTCAAGTAGACAAATTCAAAGAAACCCAAAGCCTGTGGTGCCCCAGCTCACATTCCTCCTCTCACTGCTGACCCTCCAGTGCCCAGGAGGAGGATGAGGGCTCAGGAGCAACCAACACTGAAGGAGTCTGGAGGCTCCTCTTCTGCAGTTACTGTGGGCAGGAGGGGCCGTTCCCAGAAAACAGCACAACTGAGGCACATGGGGGCGAGTTCACCTCGCCCCACCCCCCTACTTTATCACCCAGTCCCTCAGGAGACATGAACATGGAATTAGAGGGCTCAAAAAAAGGGAGCAATAAATATTCCAGCATACACTCCACAAATCTTACCGCTAGGCTTCACAGTCTGGTGCCCTGCATCTGAAGGACATGTCCCATGAAGCCTTTGTGCCAACAAACCCACCTACAAGAGACAGAGAGCACAGCTGGCAGAGGCTGGCAGGTTATAAGCATTCCAGATGTGGGTGGTGAGGACCAGCACTCCAGTCTCACCACTCATGCAAGAACTCGGCAAAACCAAACCCTGCTTCCAGCCCCCTTCCATATGCCCCAGCGCTGGGTCCTGAGAGGAAGCAGGGCTGGGTAAGAAGGGAGACATGTAGGAAAGCACCAGGGTTTGGAAGGGATGGAGCAGACCCTCCAAACACGGGGAAAAGGCCTTCAGCAGTTCTTCTCCCTGCACTATCAATGACCAGGGCACAGGCAGCCCATAATCACTTTCGAATACAGGGGTAACAGTTGAGAAGAGAGGTCATTGCCTCTGGCTTAGGGAAGAACCACACTAGGATGAGGCCATGAGATAGCCAATAGACTGACAGCTCATAACTGCAGCAGCTGCCCAGTTTCCTAAGGTTCCCTTACATGGGCTTTGCCCACTTTAGCATGGCTAAGAATCACCCAGAGAGCACTCTAATGGGCATTGTAGGCTCTAGACTCAAATTTCTCATTCACCACACAACGGGCCGGGGACCTGCACTTTTTATTTATTTATTAATTTGTCCAGCATGGGACCTGAACTTTGGGCCAGGGCGCTGTCCCTCAGCTCTTCAGCTCAAGGCTAGCCCTCTATCACTTGAGCCACAGCACCACTTCTGGCCTTTTTGCTTATGTAGTACAGAGGAATTGAACCCCAAGGCTCATGCATGCGAGGCAAACATTCTACCACTGAGCTACCTTCCCAGCCCTGAGGACCTATACTTTTAAAACACCCAAGTGACACGGATGGCATTTGGCTCAGGAACCAGAACTTGAAAACTATAGCTGTAACACCTTCCTAAAAGAGGGAAGGCCAAACCTGGGGACTCCCTAGACCAGGAATTCCAGGATTCCCATGGATCCCACCACGTCCAGAGCAAGCTGCCCAGGCAACTGCCTGATGCCAAATGCAGCCTTTCTCCCAGTGCAACTGGCACTGTGGACCAGGAGGCTGAGATACAGAACCTAAGGGAACTCTGACCCTGAACTTTTATATTGTGCTCTTTAAAGAAATGCCCAGGTTTCTTACCTTAAAAGCATCCTGCTCTAGGCTCTTCTTAAAGACATGGGGCTGCTGAGCACATAGGACAGAGGTCAGCTGACAAGCCTGAAGAGAGAAGCTACATCAATCAGCTCTCACAACATACATAACTCAACCACAATTAAAATCCACCTCGCAAATTAGGGGTGGCAGGGGCTGAAAGGGGCTACAGAATGTCTTCCCACCCATCCTCTTTATCCTCCTGTGCTGGAGGCTGAACCGAGACCCATGCCTGAGAACACATCCCAGGGCAAGCTACCTCCCTAGTCCTCCAGCGTCATCATCATCCTTTCCAGGCCAGCCTGAGAACCCAGCATTCTCAAGGGATCTCAGGAGGCCAGGACAAACAGCAGAGGAGTGAAAGGCTGGAAACAGAAGTTACTGAGATACCAGGA
This sequence comes from Dipodomys merriami, assembly GCF_024711535.1. Classification (NCBI taxonomy): domain Eukaryota; kingdom Metazoa; phylum Chordata; class Mammalia; order Rodentia; family Heteromyidae; genus Dipodomys; species Dipodomys merriami. The sequence continues at coordinate 509,324 of NW_027206282.1, read as the reverse complement.
GAGCACAAAAACTGAGCAACAAGCAAGAAGTGACGTTTCCTACCAGAGCCCCATGCATCCCTCTTGGTGACACTCCCACACCCCAGCACCACTCCCTCCAGCACTCTGAGGATTTCCTCTTCCCTTTCCTCCTTACCCTCCTATGCAAGTGCTTTAGTAATGCACAGGAAGCACCTTCAGGAAGATGCTCTGTGGAAGTACTCGCCTATGTCACACCTTCAGCCACCGTGCTACTCACTGATTCCTTTTCCAATATTCTTGAATATTAGAGTTCAAGAGTAACCTGTGCCCTGAGCCCTTCACAGACAGATAGCACCAAACTCCATGCCGGCCACAATCCCTTGGTATAGAGAGACCCTGGTTACTTGGGGAAACTGGATCCCATGCTGAGAAAGACGTGCTCTGGCATCTATTATCATGTGGGAACCCAGCAAGCTCTGGACTGCTACAAAGGCTGGCAGGAGAGGAATAGGAACGTGGAAAAGTTCCAGCGTTCAGAAGGGACAGGGAACCCTCCAAACTCTACAGGTAGAGTGTCTTTCAGCCATTCCTCTCCCTGCACTACCAATGACCGGGACACAGGCAGCCCACGATCACTTTCGAATACAGGGCATAGACGGAAGGGAGGCTGGTGCCTCAAGCAAAGTTAAGCCCAGGGATCCTGCAGCTGCCATTTGCCACATGAGCCTCCAGAAAACTGCCAAAAATTAAAGAAGGGGTACTTCCGGCAAATCCACTAGAAAAGCCGAGAGGCTGAGGAGCAGCAGAGGCCCTGACAACCAGAAGCATTTGTTGCATCTTTGCATTCCAAACAATAACACAGGTTCAGAACAGGTCAGCTTTCCTTGGCTGATACCCAAGACCTTGACACTGTCGGAGTCAAGGATCCTCCCTGCTCAGTCTTTCTGTATCATCCATCCCATTGTGTCCTTTGGTGCTGTGGTAAATGTTAACCAAAGAGAACAGCTAGAAAGAAAATGGCATAGTGCCAGGTGGTGGCACAAGAACAATGGAAGAAGCGCAGGGCACCAGTGGCTCACACCTGTAATCCTAGCTACTCAGGAGGCTGAGATATGAAGATCGCAGTTCAAAGCCAGCCCAGGCAGCAAAGTCCAAGAGACTTATCTCCAATAAACCACTCTAAAACGGGAAGTGGCGCTGTGGCTCAAGTGGTAGAGCGCTCGCCTTGAGCTGAAGAGCTGAGGTACAGTGCCCAGGACCAGAGTTCAAGCCCTACAAACAACAGAAGAGGCAGCAAGATGCCTGCAATGCTATATCTACCTGCTTCCACTCCAGCTCACTGCTGACACAGGCACCGCCCCAGAGCTCCCCAGCACACCCCCAGCAGGAGGTGTCAGACCAGATTCAATCCTAGTACCACCACCAAGAAAGAAGGCAGCTTACCTCTACTGCTATGAGAGGGTCTGGAACTCCTTCAGATGTTGTCTGTTCTGTTTGTTTCTATCTGTCTGACTATTAAGAGTCTTGCATTCAAAATTATATTATGGCCATATCATTTTTTGAGTGCTGTCTGTCTGGCAGTGTCAGCCATGGACCTGAAGAAGATGATGGGGCAAGGAAAGACCGTGTAAGAGCTGCTTCCACAAACTCCTCTGGTATCCAGTGCTGCCCAGCCCATGCCACCTTCCCCTGAGCTGGAAGGGAATCTCTGCCAACAGTCTACATGAAGCCCGCACTGATAACAAATAGGCCACTTCTAGGTCAAGTACTATGGCTTACATTTGTAATCCCACCTACACAGAAAATGAAGATGAGGAAGACCACAATCTGAGATCACCTGGGCAAAACATGACTACCTGAAAATTAATAAAAACCACTCTCATAAATTTTCATATGCCAGGGCTGGGAAGGTCGCTCAGGCTTGCCTTGCATGCCTGAGGCCCTGGGTTCGATTCCTCAGCACCACATAAGCAAAAAGAAAAAAGCTGGAAGTGGTGCTGTGGCTCAGTGGTAGAGCGCTCGCCTTGAGCTGAAGAGCTGAGGGACAGCACCCAGGCCCAGAGTTCAGGCCCCACGACTGGACCCAAAAATAAATAAATAAATAAATAAATAAATTTTCATATGCCAATAAAATGTCGTAAGTGGATTTTAAAAAATGGAACATGTGTCAAGCCCCAGTGGCTCATGCCTGTAATCCTAGTTACTCTGGAGACTTATCTGAGGCTATTAGCTTGAAGCCAGCCCAGGCAATAAAGTTGACAAGACTCTTATCTACTTAACTACACCCCCCCAAAAACAAGAAAGCTGGAGCAGTGGCTCAAATGGTACAGCATGAACACTGAGCAAAGTGGCTCAGGCCCTGAGTTCAAAATCCAGAACTGGCAAAAAAAAAAAAAAAAAAAAAGAGCTGGGAAGGTGGCTCAGTGGTAGAGCGCTTGCCTTGCATGCCTGAGGCCCTGGGTTCGATTCCTCAGCACCACATAAGCAAAGAGAAAAAAGCCGGAAGTGGCGCTGTGGCTCAAGTGGTAGAGCACTAGCCTTGAGCTCTTGAAGAGCTCAGGGACAGCACCCAGGCCCAGAGTTCAGGCTCCACGACCGGACCCCAAAAAAAAAATAAATAAATAAATCTGTTAAACAATTCTTTGCTGGGAGCCAGTGGCTCATGCCTGTAATCCTAGTTACTCAGAAGGCTAAGATCTGAGGATCGCAGTTTAAAACCAGTCTGAGCAGGAAAATCTGTGAGACTCTTATCTCCAATAAACCACCAGAAAACCGCAAGTGGTGCTGTAGCTCAAATGGTAAAGCACTAGCCTTGAGCTAAGGGACAGCACCTAGCCCCAGAGTTCAAGCCCCACAACCGATTTCCCCCTCCCCCCCCAAAACAGAAGAATTCTTTAAGAGGCTGGGAAGGTGGCCGCTCAGTGGTAGAGTGCTTGCCTTGCATGCATGAGGCCCTGGGTTCCATTCCTCAGCACCACATAAACAGAAAAAGCTGGAAGTGGTGCTGTGGCTCAAGTGGTAGAATGCTAGTCTTGAGGTGAAGAGCTGAAGGACAGCCAGATTCAAGCCCCAGGACCGACCAAAAAAAAAAAAAGAAGATAGACTCTCTCACCCCTCTTTCTCATTTGTCTGCTTGTTCTACAACAGAACAAAACACAGACACTGCTTTCAAGAGCCAGGGGGAGATAGGAAATAAGCAAAGCCACGTGTTCTACAGGGTCTGATTACAGCAGAAGGGGGTAGAAGTGGCTAAAGGTGAATGGCAGGAAAAGCCAGAGGAAGAAGGAAGTGGTCACTATCAGGGCTCCACTCCAACCCAAATTCACTTCTGAAGGCCTCACCCAAGCTTCTGCACTCTTCCATATCTCACAGGAACCTGCCCAGACCAGGGAACAAGGACTCAATAAAGGCAGATTCAGGGAGGGATCTAACCCGCGGGAGGAGATGTGTGAGAAAGCTGTAGGGTTTGGTAAGGACAGGAATGAACCTTCCAAACACGGGGAAAAGCTTTCAGCATTCCTTTCCCTGCACTATCAATGACCAGGGCACCAGCAGCCCACAATCACTTTCGAATGCAGGGGCAGAAAAGGACCAACGTGGGGCAGCCAGGAAGAGAAGCCCACATTAGCTGTTAATGCCCACTAATAGTCCAAGAATGGATGCTTACTTCAACCATCCTTTCAATTCTGCCAGGCAGAATCTTTATCTAACTATTTTGAAGGCTGAGATCTGAAAATCTGGGTCGGAAGCCAGCCTGGGCAGTAAAGTCTGTGACACTTATCTCCAATTAAACAGTAAAAAGCCAGAAGTACAGCTGTGACTCAAGTGGTAGAGTACCAGCCTTAAGCGAGAAAGCTAAGGGACAGCACTCAGGCCCGAGTTCAAACTCCAGTGCCAGCCCAAAAAGATTCTTTGTCCTAACAAGAAAATATATGCAGGGGCTCAGTGGTAGAGTGCTCACTTTGCATGCATGGCTTCAATTCCTCAGTACCACATAAACAGAGAAAGCCAGAAGTGGCACTGTGGCTCAAGTGGTAGCCTTGAGCTGAAGAGCTAAGGGACAGCACCCAGGCCCAGAGTTCAGGCCCCATGACTGACAAAAAAAAAAAAAAAAAAAAACATACAAAAAAGACCATCTGTTTCTGGAGAAAAAAAAAGTTTTTCACTCATTTCATATATAGTAAGTATTCTACATGTAGTCAAGCATCAGGTTCAAACCAAGACACAAAAATCAAGCTCCACTCTCCCCAATCTTTTACAGCTTCTGCTCCTCACACAAAGTAAAGTTCAGGAGAATGAAGCTCATTTGACCCCCAGTCTCACTCTCTTATTCTCTCTCTGTTTCTTTTTATGTGTGTCGGTGGTGGGGTGATGTCCCTCAGCTCTCTATCACTTAAGCCACAGTGCCACTTCGGTTTTCTGGTGGTTAATAGGAGATAAGAGTCTCGCAGACTTGCACGTGCTGGCTTTGAACCGCAATCCTCAGACCTCAGCCCCCTGAGATCTAGGTTTACAAGGATTACCTAGGATTACAAGTGTGAGCCACCAGCGCCCAGCACCCCCAGTCTCTTGACCCGGCTGAGCTCTTCTCCTCACCCCTCACCCGACAATCTGAGACCACTGTATCTCAAAGTGCTCTAGAACATCACCGCTTACCTGGGCGTCCTTGCCAAGGGCAGAAGGAACCGTGAGGGAGCTGACTAAAGTGCTGCCGGGGAGAAAGACGGGTGTGGGGTGTGGGTTGCTGCGGTTCCAGCATCTCCAACTGAAGGGAGTTTCCGTCGTTCTCCAGGATAGCCGCAGGCCTGGGCAGGGAGAAGATGGAGAAGGCGCTTCAGCCAGTGTCCAAGGCAGGCGCGCAGGGGTCCAGACGCTGCCCCTGGAGTTCCTGGGGTGTCCTAAGTTTAACATCTGCTAAGACGGCCACAAACTACTCGCAGCGCTCGTGGGGGTGGGAACACGAGTCAACGGTCCCGTTCTCCGCTGGCAACCTCAGTGGCCCCAAGGGGAGCCCACGTGGGACCGGGGCCCACACGGCCCACGCCCGCGGGCACAGCTGCTGCCCACCCACGGCCCCTTCTCCGGACACGAGAGCCCCAGGAGGCCCTGGCGGAGCCGAATCGGCCCGACCCCGACTCCAGGGGCGTCCTCGTCTTTCCCCCCAGCCCACCCCGCCTCAGTTTCTCACGTGGAGAGAGCGCCGCTGCCACGCGCCACGCGGTGAACTCACCCGACGTGATGTCGCTGGGCGATGGTAGAGATAGAACGAGCAGGTGGCAAAGACGGCGGATGTTCAGAGATTTCGGCGATGACCGAGGATGGCACAGAAACACCGGGAACTGCGGCCACGACGCGGGGACTCGGTTAAATCGCTCCGCGCCAGCGGAAGTGCTAACGGAAGTGCAGCTGAGAGCGCCGCCTGCAGCCTAGAGCGGCGCATCCACCGTGCAGCCCCTTGTGGAGCGCCTGCAGTGCCTCTGGTGGAGAGGAGGTCAACCTCTGCTCAGAGGACTTGGCATCCATTTTCAGCCTGTAACTGGTGATAAAACTTTACTGAACTTGCTTTGCTTATCTGTTTGTCTCTTGGCCACTGATTTTTCTAACTAATCCATATGAATGTCTTCCACAGTAAGATCGGTTGCTAGTCTGGAGAATATGTTCCCCTCTCTCCCTCCTTCCCTCCCCTTCCCTCTCCTTCTCCCTCCCCCCCCCCCCCATCCCTCTGTCCCTGTCTCTCTCCCTTGCAATGGCCAGACAGATGGCCTTACCATTTGGACCACACATCCAGACATTTCTTCTTTGGTTTGTTTCTGCTCTAATTCAAGGTACGGTCTTGCATTTTTACTCACCAGCCTCTGACCACAACCCCTCCTCCCTCTATCTCCCCAGTATCTGGGATTACAAGTATGTGCCACCACACTCAAGTGGTTTGTCTTTCTTTCTGCAAGTGTCCATCAGTATGTCACATTCTCTACTGTACAATAATACCTTGGCCACAGTCAAACAAATGAATGGCTTTTTTATGTGTGCATTGCTTTGGCTATGACTGCACTGAGATGTTAGTCATGGCCTGATACTGGAATCTAAGGGTGAGAAGGAGATGAGCACAAAGAGGAGGTCAGGGCATGAATTCTTTGCTACACTTTATTCCCAAAATACAAAGATTGGCAAGCAAATTCTTGAAGAAGAAAAGATATCAGGAAGGAGCTGGGAAGGTGGCTCAGTGGTAGAGCACTTGCCTTGCATGCATGAGGCACTGGGTTCGATTCCCTAGTACCACATAAGCAAAAAGATAAAAAGCCAGAAGTGGCGCTGTGGCTCAAGTGGTAGAGCGCTAGCCTTGAACTGAAGAGCTGAGGAACAGTGCCCAGGCCCAGAGTTCAGGTCCCACGACCCGACCCCCCCAAAAAAAAGATATGATCAGGATTCATATAGTAGTAGAGATAACAAACAGATGACAGTGAGCCTGGTAGCCTAGGGAGGACAGGCTTGGGAGGAAGCCCAGGCCCCTAGAGTCTCATCATCACATCTGCTTGCATCCAGGATATATGTCCACGTGTGCCTCTTGCACCCAGGACAGCTCTACCCTTGAGCTGGAAGGAGGAGACTCTCTAAGCAGACTGATGGTACTTATTCTCTCAGAACAAGGAAATCCAGTCCTGTCCTGTTTAACCATAGGGAAATGGAGGTCTCGAAGAGTAAGAACACTTAATATTCCATACCTTGCAGAAGCCCATGGGTTTTGAGACTGAGGCTATAAAGAGGTTTTGGTGATGGGAAACAACCACAGAATGCTGTGGCTTAGGATGCTAGCAGGAGCTCAGGGTGTGTACACTTGAGACCACACAGTCCTCTCTTATCTCTTGCCCTCACAGTCAATCTTCAAGTAACTTGGTTTAGTGACCTAATTTTGCTCCTACTTAATTTCCAGTTCTGAAAATGGATAGTCATGGTTCCCCCTCATTTCTCTACTGTGGAATGATTATTTATTTGTTTATTTATGTCAGTTGTGGGGCTTGGGCACTGTCCCTGAGCTCTTTTTGCTCAAAGCTAGCACTCTACCACTTGAGCCACAGTGCCATTTCTGACGTTTTTTTGTTTATGTGGTACTGAGGAATCGAACCCAGGGTTTCATGTATGCTAGGCAAGCACTGTAGTACCACGGCGTAGACCCCACACACACACAAAAGATCACCAGGGAATCGTCGCCAATGTAAATGCACAAGAGTCGTTTATTACAGCTAGAGCAGGACTCACAACCCTTCCTGACACAGCAGGTTGGCAATTGTGAGCCCCGACCCCCTGTCCAGTAGGGTTTTTATTGAGTATGTAGCAGGGGGAAGGATCATTACAACATTGTTATGTGATTGGTTTGTGGGTGAATCTTGTCTCAAGCTCATTGGTTAGGTATATAATCATATCTAGTAAGGGTAGAGGCTTTCCAGCTTAATGGCTATAGGATAGGTTAAATCATATATAGCAAACATGTCATTGGTAGAGGTAAGCAGGTAAGCAGGGCTAACTACAGGAATGCTAATTAATTTCCCTGTCCTAAATTGCTTCCCAACAGGGTTGGGGGTGACCAATCGGGGCAGTCTGACCTCTTGGACTGTGCTGATACTGTTACATTGTCTTGGAGCAGGCGCTAACATTTATCCTCCAGTAAACAGATGACAGATGCTTTCTTTATAGTTTTGTTACTGCTGAACTTATTTTTGGTCTCTCAGCACTCTACCACTAAGCCACATTCCCAGCCCTGGTGTTCATTCTCATACCTCCTGTTGCAAGTGACAATAGATCATGGGCCCTGAGCATCTATGCACATTCTCACTGGGTGTGTCACAAGAGCAAGACCCTAACTGTCATTTCCCTTGGCTGTTGGTCTTGCAATACTCTATGATGCAAGGTAAACACTCCTCCCACACTACAAGCAGGCTTACTTCTCTGTGCCCTATGAAAATGAGGCCTTCTTGTTCAAGCCCCATGACAAAAAAGAAAAGAAAGGAAGGAAGGAAGGAAAGAAAGAAGGGAAAATGACAGCACCTCCACACTCAGTCTTGCTTTCCTATAAGATTACCCATTATGAGCGCATTACTGCCCAACAGGGAGGCCTGAGGCCCCAAGGTGAACGCGAAGCTGTTTACTGCTTTTGCCATGAACAATAATATCCTTGGCTGTGACCTTCGAATTTTCTGTCCTCTCGCAACAGCTATGAAACAGTGAGAGGTACCTTGTGCACCTGGGCTCTGATGCTTAAGCCAGCTAGCTCTTGACCCATTATACTGTGCGACTTTGGATGTGGTGGTGGGTTTTCAGCTCCGGTCCTCGAGGGGGCGCTGCAGGGTTTCTGGCTCGGGTTCGGCGGGCGGAGGCGCCGCTCTAGGCCGGAGCCGGCGCGCGCAGCCGCAGCTCCGCCCTGCAGACGCGGGCCCGTACACTGCGGCACGGGGCGCGTTTTCCCGCCTACGTCACCTTCCTGCGCCCCCAGACCCTGCGTCCCTGGTGAAGTCACTGCGAGTGCGTGCTTGGGCGGTCCTCTGCGCGGGACCCCCAGAGGCCTTCGAGACCCGCGCTGCTTCTCCCTCAAGCAGAGGAAACAGAGGTCGTAGGGGGCAGAGAGGCCCCGGGTGGGTGCTCGAGATACCAGAGCAGGAGCCCAGCGGCCTGTGACCCGGGCTGGGCGGCCCGCGGGGGTGCGCACTCCACTCACTGACCTGGCCTCCGAGGGCCCGAAGCCGCCTGTGGTATCCGACACGCGATCGGAGGTTGCACCGCGTTCCCACCTGCAGCCTCCCCAGGCCTCCACTTTACAGCCTAGGCCGAGTTAGAGTTGGGGGACCCCCCCTCCCAGGGCAGCGTCCAGATCCCCGAGCGCCTGCCTTAAAACCCCATCCCCAGCCTCTCCCTGCCCAGGCCTGCGGCTGTCCCGGACACAGATGCAGACGTTGGAGCCCCCGCAGCCTGCGGCTCCTCCCCTGAAGCACCCTTATCCGCGCCCTTGCTCCTTGGTGGGCTTCCTCTGTCCATGGAGAGGACGGGTGAGCGGTGCTGCCCCAGCGGCCTGGGATTGCCTTCCCTGTGCATGGACAGAGGGTGGTGGTCTGAGCTCAGCCGGATATTGAGAAGTACGAAAGGCCCAGCGCCTAGGGAAGCCACATGTAGCATGGGATGCCAGAGGCCAGAAAGCCCCTTCCCCACAAAATCTGTAGGTCCAGACTTGCCTGCACTTCTCCTGAACTGTACTTTCTGTGAGGTCAAGAAGTCTGGGTAAGGACAGAGACCTTGGCGACTTTTGCTTGGCGGGGGCGGGGACGGAGAACTACAAGTAGATACTCGATGGGGGGGGGTCTGAAGAAGCTGGTCTCCTTTTCGGCTCTTTTTATGGGGACAAATAATCTGTATCGGAAGTAAGGATAGAAGAGCACTTAGAGTCCCTAAATTTTGGCGCATTGACACTAAGTATTTTTCCATTGTGGGGGTTCTTTGGCAGGAGATGGATCCCAGTCAACAAGGGAACCTTCTGGAATCTCTGCAGTTCCATCAGAGTTTGCATGAAAGACCTGAAAAAACAAAATCTCTGTGTCTTAGACGATCTGTTGTCCTTAGTTGTCAACCTCTTTTATGAGGAACGATGTGGCTCATGGATTAATCATAACAGCCCACCATTGCAAAGCCGAAACTGTGTGTGCAGCAGGACAGGTATGACCAGTCCTGTTGGTGGCGGCATCTTGGTGCAGAGGAGCTGCTTCTTTCCAGGAAGCAGCTGGACCACAGTGCTCCCAAGGTGAGCTCTTCACTCCAGAGGGCTGAGGTTTTTGCAGCTCCCTAAGGAGGACACAGATTCCCCAAGAATGATGTAGTATGGGAATAATGGTGGGATGAAAGTGGCTTTATTCTCACCCCTGGACTTAGCCTCCTTGGAGCTTTAAGGTGTGTCTGGTTCCTTAAAAGAATCCAATGCAAGCCGGGCGCTGGTGGCTCACACCTGTAATCGTAGCTACTCAGGAGGCTGAGATCTGAGGATCGTGGTTCAAAGCCAGCCCGGGCAGGAAAGACTGTGAGACTCCTATCTCCAATAAACCACCAGAAAACCAGTGGCGCTGTAGCTCAAGTGGTAGAGCGCTCGCCTTGAGCTGAAGAGCTGAGGGACAGCGCCCAGGCCCAGAGTTCAAGTCCCATGACCAACCAAAAAAAAAAAAAAAAAGAATCCAATGCAGTTTTTTTTTTCCCCTTCACTTTGCTCCGTTTACTGGCCATATTGTAGTAACTTTGGTAGGATTAGAAGCACTTGCTGTGTCTTTGTACTCTACTTGATTGTCCTGGCTGCTTCAGGCTTCTGCCCTTAGCCTTATATAGCAAGCCTTATGTCTGTTCTAGCTCTGCATTTATAGGTGATCTAGGGATACCCATGTCCTGGTCATTGTGCAGGCAAAGAAAATGTGGAAGAATTGTCCTGTGTTTGGAGGGTCCACGTCCTTACCTTCTATTTTCAGGAGCTTTCCTTCACTCCTGCTTCCCAACTCTGCACACATCTTGGACCACTAGGCCCCATGTGTGTACTCATTATTGGGACTTGCTACCCCCTGCTTTGGGAAACAGATCACTTGTGTTGCTTAAGTTCCCATTAGTTGCCATCACTTCTAGGCAGCCATGGTATACCCTTTCCACAGACCCTGGCTTCTGCTTCACTGCATTACTGGTTACCTGCTGACCAGTTCTGGCTACCCAGCTGTAGACCATCCACCCTCTTCCCCTTTTGAATTAATTCTTTTTGCTCAGGAAATAACCAGTAAGCTTGGATTGCTTCTTGTCTGGTAACTACTGTGTAGAGTCCTCCTCTGGTGCCTGGTCTGTCCTGCCACAAGCAGTGGCAAGCTGAGTGTTCATGGGGGCTTTTTGTCTCTTGCAGGTGAAGCTATTGTGTGCCACGGGAGCTGTCTTGTTAGACAAGAACATTCTAGATGCACATCCTTGAGGTATGCTCTCTGGTCTAGTCCTTGTAGCACTGGTCCCTTGCTTCTGACATGGTCCTGTGCATGTTCCCATGGATGGATGAGTTGAGTGATGGTGTAGGGGATCTGAGGTGAGCTGAAGGTGGCACTGTGGGTCCCCAGATCCACTGCCCATCCTGCCTGGCTTGATGCCTTGTGATTCCTACCCTTTCCAACCCTGATGTTTGTCCAGTATCTTCCCAGATGACTTCAGTTTTCCTTGGCAGGGAGGTTCTGTGAGGCTCTTATAGGAAAGAAGGGACACACCTAGGGGCCTTGGCTGTGTTACATGCCACTGGCTTCAACTCCCTCCTTCTCTGCCCATGTGTGTACCTGCATTGGAAAGTGATCCTGGGCTGTCTGTGCTCTGATCATCCATGCTGCAGGGAGATGAACCCCTGAAAGCCATTTCCCGTGTTTGGAGGGTTCACACCTGTCCCTTTCAAATGCTGGCGCTTTCACACACTCCTTCCTGCTCCTGCTGCTTTTCTGCCAATACTTTTCCCTCTTGGTCATGAGGGGCAGTGATGGGAGACATTTGGGCTTGGGCTTAGTTGGGCCTCGGTTACTAGTGAGCAAAGGGTGGAGCAAGGTGTAGTATTGGTGGGAGGAGCCAGGTAATTAAACATAATGCCTAAGCACAGAGGTGGTGCCTTGCAGTCACTTTCACGGGGTTTTTAGAAGCCTTTAGGAAGTGGTGGGACTGGCAGGCCTTTGAGAGAAGACAGCATGATGGCAATAAGAAGGTCTTGGGGAACACAGCATAAGGGTCGCAGAAGTTGAGTGAACTGAAACTCCTAGAGCCAGCCAGTAAGGGCAGCATGGAGGGACCATGAGAAACACTGCTGAATACCTTCTGTAAAATTCTGAGCTGGGCGCTGTTGGCTCACACCTATAATCCTAGCTACGCAGGAAGCTGAGGTCTTAGGATCATGACTCAAATCCAGCCCAGGCAGGAAAGTCCATGAGACTCTTGTCTCTAATTAACCACCAGAAAATAGCATGTGGCAGAGCGCTTGCCTTGAGCTGAAGAGCTCAGGGATAACGCCCAGACCCAGAGTTCAAGCCCCATGACCAACAAAAGAAAAAGAAAAAAATATTCTGAGAGTACGTCCTTGGGCTGTCCATCTGCCACTGAACATCTGCTCAGTTCCCTGCAAGGAGCTGTTTTCGACTTCAAGATGGTTTCTCTGTCTCCTGTTCTGTAGGGACATTGATTATTTTCTGCTGTGAGCTTGGTACAGAAGAAACCTGGCCGCTTGTCCCTTGTCCATTGGGGACATTTTCATTGGTGTCAGCTTGAAGAAAGATGAAATGATGTTGGAGTCCCAAAGGAAGGAAGCCTCAGGGACCGAAGCTCTTGCCAGGGTCTCCTCATGGTGAGTTACTGCCAGGAGGTATTGTCATGGTCACAGATAGTGACAGGACACAAAAGGAAAATCCTGGAGACCTGCTAGCTCTGCCCCATCCCAGCAGTGCCACAAGTCTGGTCTGTAGTTTCAACAGACCCTGTTTGGTTTGGTTGGGCTTTCTTTTTTCTTTTGTTTTGCACTGTGGCCTTGTGCTTGCTAAACATATGCTCTACCACTCCAGCCCTTTATTTACTGTAGTGGGTTTTGCCTGGAATCTTCTTAGTCCTATTTTGCTCCTTGTGTGGCTGGGATTACAGGCATGGTCTACTACACCTGGCTTGTTTTTTTATTTTTTTATTTTTTTTGGGTCCGCTCATGGGGCCTGAACTCTGGGGCCTGGGCGCTGTCCCTCAGCTCTTCAGCTCAAGGCTAGTGCTCTACCACTTGAGCCACAGAGCCACTTCCGGCTTTTTTCTTTTTGCTTATGTGGTGCTGAAGAATCGAACCCAGGGCCTCAGGCATGCAAGGCAAGTGCTCTACCACTGAGCTACCTTCCCAGTCCCTGGCTTGTTTTCTTTTGAGTTGAGGTCGCCCTAATTTTTTTTTTTGCCCAGGCTGGCCTCAAATTCTTTTTTTTTTTTTTTTTTCTTTCGGTCATGGGGCTTGAACTCTGGGCCTGGGTGCTGTCCTTGAGCTCTTCAGCTGGAGTGCTCTACTTCTTGAGCCACAGCACCACTTCTGGTTTTCTGGTGGTTTATTGGAGATAAGAGTCTCACAGAATTTCCTGCCCAGGCTGGCTTTAAACTGTGATCCTCAGATCTTAGCCTCCTGAGCCACCAGCTCCCAGCCTCAAATTCTTAATGTCAAGTGATCCTACACCTCGACCTCTTAAGTGGTGGGATTACCAGCACATACCCCACCACTGTTTTGTTTTTTGTTTTGGCCAGTCCTGGGGGGGGGGGGGGGATTGAACTTAGGGCATTGTCCCTGAGCTCCTTTTGCTCAAGGCTAGCTCTACCACTTGAGCCACAGTGCTACTTCCAGCTTTTTCTGTGTATGTGGTACTGAGGAATTGAACCCAGGGCCTCAAGTGTGCTAGGTAAGCACTCTACCACTAAGCCACATTCCCAGCCCATCCACTGGCTCTTTTATAGTTTGTTATTCTTTGCCATAAAAGTCTTCTGATCCACCTCAATAAATTTTGAAATGTGTTCCATTGCTTTTTGTTGTTTTTCATTGATTGGGGTGCTTGATTACTAGTTTTTCTGTGCTTCAGGGGGGCTGGGTATGGAAGGTGGGCTCCAGGGGCCAGTCTTTCCCTTTTCATACAGGTAAGAATCCCCACAGTGAAAACTGAAGGAAAACCTGGGAAGATGAGGTGGATGTGAGATTTGAACTCAGCTTGAACAATCCCTTGTGGGTGGTAGGCAGATAAAGGCCCATAGGTTGGTTGACCTTTGTGGATTGTTTCCTCAAGCAGTGATTCCAAGGATGTGCTGTGTGTTTCTGTCTTTTGGCTAACTCTCCAAAGGGGCTGGGGTGGAACGGGCTACCAGGCTCCTGGGGTCTAGCAGGGGCACTGCTGGGGGGCTGAAGAGTCCATTCTACGATGGTGAGGTGAGTGCCTGGGGGTAAGTGAGGGAGACTGAGACTGGGATCAGACTATGAATGTCTGGATAGGACAAGACAAACAGTCCCAGGTTGTACCTGACATGGGCTCTACGCCTGTTAGTACTGCCTGCCCCCCATTCACAACTCAGTGGAGGGACAACCAATACCTGTGATGATCAGCTGATTCCTTCTTGCACTCCTCTATATGTTGAGAGCCTAAGAATGGGCTGAAGAAGAGCCGGGTGCCAGTGGCTCATGCCTATTATCCTAGCTACTCAGGAGGCTGAGATCTGAGGATCGTGGTTCAAAGCCAGCCCCGGCAGGAAAGTCTGTGAGACTTTTATCTCAAATAAAACCCACTAGAAAACCGGAAATGGCATTGTGGCTCAACCAGTAGAGCACTCGCCTTGAGCTGACGAGTGCAGGGACAGTGCCCAAGCCCAGAATTCAAGCCCCACAACCAACAAAAAAAAAAAAAAAGGGCTGAAGAAACCAACAGTGGAAGTAACAGTCTTTTTTTTTTTTTTTTGGTCCGATCGTGGGGCCTGAACTCTGTGCCTGGGCACTGTCCCTCAGCTCTTCAGCTCAAGGCTAGCACTCTACCACTTGAGCCACAGCGCCACTTCCAGCTTTTTTCTTTTTGTTTATGTGGTGCTGAGGAATCGAACCCAGGGCCTCATGCATGCAAGGCAAGTGCTCTACCACTGAGCCACCTTCCTAGCCCCCAAAGTAACAGTCTTAAGAGCTGCACCCAGGGGTACAGAGTACCGTTCCTGTCTCATGATGAGTTATTTCTAGAAAACTTACAGGTAGAGAATAATATTTCAACTTACAAACCACATTGGTGCTGTACTAGGCAGTTGTGAACAGCAGTTAGATTTACCTCAAGGCCTGAGATTTGGTCTTTTCTGAGTTTTTAGAGGGCGTGGCCATAATCAAAATTCCTCTTTTTTTTTTTTTTTTTCTTCTCTTTTTGGTGCTGACCCTGGGGTTTGAATTCGAGGACTGGGTTCTATCCTTGAGTATTTTTGCACAAGGCTAGCACTCTACCACTTTGAGCCATAGCTCCACTACTGGCTTTTTTGGTAGTTAATTGGAGATAGGAGTCTTCCTGACATTTCCTGATCAGGCTGGCTTTGAACTGTGACCGTCAGATCTCAGCCTTCTAAGTAAGTAGGCATGAGCCACTGGCACCTAGCTCAGTCTTCCCCTCACCCCAAATGCATACCACTGTGCTTGTTACTAGAGTGAGCACATGAGTTATTACAGACAAAAGACAAAGCAGCATGGTGCCTCACACCTGGAAGGTGTCAGTCAGCATTTAAGGATGGTGGTGGTCTAGACAGTGAACACCAGGAATGGCTCATGCAAGCCCCTTTGCCTCCATGGCTACTGCCATTATGGTACCAGGTGCCCTACCACGTATGCAGTCCAGAAGCTAAGTGAACTTGTAAGAACCTGTCAGTTTCTTACATGATCACTTAATTGCTTTGACCTGGACCATGTTATTTTGCCTCCCTGGGTCTCAGTTTTGGGCCTGTATAATTTGACCACAGAATAACACCTCACTTGGAATCCTAGCTACTCAGGAGGCTGAGATCTGAGGATCGTGGTTCAAACCCAGCCTAGGCAGCAAAGTCACTTATCTTCAGTGAACCACCAAAAAGCCAGTACAGCTGGGACTCAAGGATAGAGTGCCAGCCTTGAGTGAAAAAAGCACCCAGGCCCACAGTTCAAGACCTTATAACAGGGCACGCGCACGCGCACGCACACGCACACACACACAAAACAGCCCTCTAATGGCAAGGGTAAGATAAGATAATGTGTGTTGAATGTATGACACAGAACCTATCTCATGCTGAATATTCAGTAAATGTCAGCTATTTTTATCTGATGAGTGAATATAGATTAGTGGCAGTTTAAATCAAAGAACAAATGCAAAATGTCACTATGACAGCTTCATCTATGAAGGCAACATTATGTACTTTGATGGATAATCTGGTGGTGGTCATCACTACTGTCAATTAGGCTTTAATTAAATGTCACCTCCATATATACAACTACTTTATTTAATTCTTACAACAAGCCAGTGGGGTACATTTAATTATCCCCCATTTTACAAACAAGGAGACCGGTTTAGAGGAGTGAAAGGATCTGTATTACACAGGAGGAGCAGTCCAGTCGGTTCCCCACTTGCTGGTGTTTGAAGTAGGTACTTGCCAGCTGATTTCACCGGAGCATGCCCACTCTGCCAGCCACTGGCTCCCTCTGGGAAACTGGAAATAAGGCATTGACTAGCTGTTTCCAGCTGTTTGTAAGGCTATCTCTCTAGTTTCCCTAATATAAACCCTTGGTCCCATCTAGACCTTCATTTTGGACTCGTGAGCTGACATGGATGGGGACACCAGCCACCTTACAGCCAATACCTAAATAGCCTATGTTCTTCCCTCCCACTATCATGTGCAGCAGGATTAACCCCAGGACTCTGGAAGAGTATTGCAGGAGTGGTCAGAGCAGGATTACTATCTAGAAGAGCCACAACCCTACCAGGAAATCATTACCTGCCACCAGGGACTTGTGAAGTAATTGATGGAGACTACATGTGAGAATCAAGCCAGAATACAATGGGACAAGATGTAACCTGAAATAAAGCAAAATTTAGTGTTTTTCAGTTATCCGTGGTATTTTTTTAATTGCTATTATTCCAGCAGGTCATCAATATTAACAATTTGTACAGTTTTTGTTTTTAAGCAATCTCAATATGTAGCCTAGATGGTCCTGTTTCTACTTTCTGAGTGCTGAGATTACAGGTGTGTGCCACCACAGCCAGCTTAATATTAAGCATAATTAATAAAGGGATTAGGGATGTAGCTCAGTGGTAGAGCACTTGCTTAGCATGTATACAACTCTAGATTCAATCCACTGTACTGCAAAAGAAAAAAAAATCATTAGTGGCACACCAGTGGCTCACACCTGTAATCCTCAGGAGACTGAGATCTGAAGATCAAGGTTCAAAGCCAGCCCAGGGAGGAAAGTCTGTGAGACTCTTCAATTAGTTACCAAAAAGCAGGAAATGGAGCTGTGGCTCAAATTGGTAGAGGTAGCCTTAGCACAAAAGCTCAGAGATGGTGCTAAAGCCCTGAGTTTGAGCCTTGGGACCAGCACCCATGCGCACACACACACACAAATTATTGCCAGGTGCTAGTGGCTCACACCTGTAATCCTAGCTATCCAGGAGGCTAAGGTCTGAGAATTACAGTTCAAGGCCTACCCAGGCAGAAAAGTCCCCATGAGACTCTTATCCTGAATTAACCACTCAAAAACCAGAAGTAGCACTGTGGCTCAAATGGTAGAGTGCTAGCCTTGAGCAAAATAGCTCAAGGACAGTATTCAGACCCTGAGGTTCAAGCCCCACAACTGGAAAACATTGATAAAATTTTTAGCTGGGCACCAGTGGCTCATGCCTATAATCCTAGCTACTCAGGAGGCTGAGATCTGAGGATCACAGTTCAAAGCCAGCCTGGGTAGGAAAGGCTGTGAAACTTTTTTTGGGGGGGGGGTCCGGTTGTGGGGCCTGAAATCTGGGCCTGGGCGCTGTCCCTCAGCTCTTCAGCTCAAGGCTAGCGCTCTACCACTTGAGCCACAGCTCCACTTCCGGCTTTTTTCTTTCTGCTTATGTGGTGCTGAGGAATCGAACCCAGGGCCTCAGGCATACAAGGCAAGCACTCTACCACTGAGCCACCTTCCCAGCCCCCTGCTGTGAACTCTTATCTCCAATAAACCACCAGAAAACCAGAAATGGCACTGTAACTCAAGTGGGAGAGTGGTAGCTTTGAGTTGAAGAGCTGAGGGACAGCGCCCAGGCCCAGAGTTCAAGCCCCGTGACCAAAAAAAAAAAAAAAAAAAAAGAATCACACATAGTCTTTTCTATCCTGGCTGGCTTTGAACCTCAATCCTCAGATCTCAGCCTCCTGAGTATCTAGGATTACAGTCTTATGCCACCGGTGCCTGGCTACTTGGTCAGCATTTTATATCTCATTTCAACTTAGACTAGCCACACTTGAAAGTACTCAGTAGTCATTGTGCTCACCTTTATTGGACATTGTGGATATAGATTAGAAATGTTCAAGGGCAAAAAAAAAAAAAAGAAAAAAATGTTCAAGGGCAATGGAAAGAAGTGTTTCAAGGATATCTAATTGACAGGAAGGCCTTTGTAGGAGCTTACAGAAGCTGCTCCAGTCTGGACTCCCCACTCTCCAGAATCCCCCTTCTCCCTTCTTGACAGAACAAGGCCATATCTGTAGCAGATATGCCTGATGAATCCTATATCATATTTCTGAGCCTTCTGAAAGCCAGGTCACTGTTCAGCACAAGCCTCACCTACTGGTGTTGATCTTAGTGTATCCAAAGTCTCCTAGTGTTAAAAATAAAACAGCAAACACACCCTCCAAATGGGAGGTGCTGTGAATTAAACTTTTTTTTACTAAGAAGAGAATGTTTTGGGGCTGGGAACATGGCTTAGTGGTAGAGTGCTTGCCTAGCATTCATGAAGCCCTGGGTTTGATTCCTCAGTACCACATAAACAGAAAAAGTTGAAAGTGGCACTGTGGCTCAAGTGATAGAATGCTAGCCTTGAGCAAAAGCTCACGGACAGTGCCCAGGCCCATCATAGTTCAAGCCCCAGGACTGGCAAAAAAAAAATTGGGCTGGGATGGTAGCTCAGTGGTAGAGTGCTTGCCTTGCATGCATGAGGCCCTGAGTTTGATTCCTCAGCACCACATAAGCAGAAAAAGCCAGCAGTGGTGCTGTGGCTCAAGTGGTAGAGTGCTAGCCTTGAGCTGAAGAGCTGAGGGACAGCGCCCAGGTTCAGAGTTCAGGCCTCATGACTGACAAAAAAAAAAAAAATGTCTTGGGGATTCTAGGGCATGAGTAAGGGTCTAGGTTCACAGTTGGGACTCAGTGAAAAATGGTTCCCTGAAGAGTGAAGACAGATTCAGGGGTGCTTGAAGAGGTGGTGGACACCAGCTATGGCAGTCCCAGGCCATGAAAGACCCAGTGCCAATATTGTTTACAAAAAATGCAGATATCATTCCCCCTCCTTTTTTTTTTTTTTTTTTTGTCAGTTGTAGGGCTTGAATTCTGGGCCTGGGCACTGTCCCTGAGCTCTAATTGCTTGAAACTAGTGCTCTACCACTTTGAGTCACAGCTTCACTCCCTGTCTTCTGGTGGTTAATTGGAGATAAGAGTCTCATACTTTCCTTCTTTGAACCTCAATCCTCAGTTCTCAACCTTCTGAGTAGCTAGGATTATAAGTGTGAGCCACCAGCACCCGGCTTAGTATGGATATTCTTACCTGTGCAGTTCCCTAATGTTTACTCACTGCTGGATAGATCAGTGCTCCTGAAGATTTGTTGTCCATAAGTGGATGGCTGGCTCTTAGATTGGGCTGTACCTTACTAGGAAGAACTACAATTAGAAGTTTTATCCAGAGTATGTGGGGAAATATGAGCTGTTTATTCTATGGTCATGCAAAATTTACTATTTGGGAATTTGTTTTACTTAATTTATTTTTATTTTTATTTTTGCCAGTCATAGGGCCTGAACTCAGGGCCTGGGCACTGTCCCTGAGCTTCTTTTGCTCAAGGCTAGCACTCTAGCACTTGAGCCACAGCACAACTTCAGGCTTTTTTTTTTTTTTTTTTTTTTTTGGTCGGTCATGGGGCTTGAACTCTGGGCCTGGGCGCTGTCCCTCAGCTCTTCAGCTCAAGGCGAGCGCTCTACCACTTGAGCTACAGCGCCACTTCCAGTTTTCTGGTGATTTATTGGAGATAGCAGTCTCACAGTCTCTCCTGCCCGGTCTGGCTTTGAACCGCGATCCTCAGATCTCAGCCTCCTGAGTAGCTAGGATTACAGGCGTGAGCCACCAGCGCCCGGCCAACTTCAGGCTTTTTCTGTTTATGTGATATTGAGGAATTGAACCCAGCGCTTTATGCATGCTAGGCAAGCACTCTACCACTAAACCACACTCCTGGCCCCTTAATTTTATTTATTTAGTGTGAAGTTTGAACTCAGAGCTTCATGCTTGATAGGTAAATGCTCTATTAGTTGAGCCATACCTCCAACCATGGAATTTTGTTTCAGAGACAAGAGAACAACAGATTTTTTCCAACCACGTTATGGCCCCAATGGTTCCACTCGTAAAACATGATGGCTTTCACTGTTGGCTTTGCCCTTGCCTTGTGTTTGCCACCATTGGCAAGGGACACAGCAAGGGACCTGTGAGCAGAGTGTAAAGAGCAGTCACATTCACACAAGAGGCAGCTGCTGTCTTTCCTACAGCTCAAGAGCCATAAGATCATTTATGTTATGCCAATTAAAGGTGCACAGGAAGTACATTCTGGTCTTGTGGACTGAATTTGTGTGAATCTGTATGTCCTCAAATTCATTTGTTAAAATCCTACCCCCCAGTGAAATGGTATTGGGATGTGAGACTCCAAAAGGTGACTAAATGTAGATGAGTTCATGAGGGTGGAATCCAATAATGGATCTAGTATCCTTGTAAGAAAAAAGAGAGGGTCATCATGGTGACTCATGCCAGTAATCCCAGATATGAGGCAGGTGTAGGTAGGAGTATGATGGTCCACACCTGGCCTCACCAAAAGGTGCAAGACTCTACCTGAAAATAACAAGCAAGAAAGCCAAGCGCTGGTTGCTCACGACTGTAATACTAGCTACTGAGGAGGCTGAGATCTGAGGATCATGGTTCAAAGCCAGCTGGGGCAGGAAAGTCCATGAGACTCTTATCTCCAATAAACCACTCAGTACCACTTAAGCAGAAAATAAAAGCTGGAAGTGGTGCTGTGGCTCAAGTGGTAGAGTGCCAGCCTTGAGCTGAAGAACTGAGGGACAGCGCCCAGGCCCAGAGTTCAAGCCCCATGACTGACAACAACAACAACAACAACAACAAGGTCTGGAAGTGTGGCCCAAGAGGTAGGGTGCCTGCGAAGTGTGAAGCCCTTAGTTCAATGTGCAATTTCATGATAGAAAAGGGAGAGGAAGAAGGTGGGGAGGGAGAGAGAAAATGAGAGCACAAGAGAGAGAGAAAGAGAGACAGTGAGAGAAAGAGAAGACTCAGCAGGACACAGTAGGAAGGCAAGCTGAGAATAAGACCCTCACTAGCAATCAGCCAACACCTTGAACTTGGGCCTTTAGCCTCAGAACTGAGGGGAATGAATGTCTATTGTTGCAGCTAAGCAAGCAAGAGGCCTTGGAGTTAAACCCTGGTATCAAACAAATAGGAAAACAGTACAGGGTTAGTGTACCTGCTTGAATATGTCCTAAATAAGGAGGCTCCTTTTGTTTTCTATTATTTCTTAGCACATTTCTCATGGTCTCTAGATGATTGCTGCATCTCTAGATGCTGCATTTCAAGATCCAAATCTGAAGGAGGGAAAGGTTAAGAACACAAACTTTTCCAAGGACTTCCATTTTGTTCTAAGACTCTCCTGGGACTTTGTTTTATGCCTTATTGGCAAGACTTTGTCTCCCTGTCATTTCTGCAAAGGAGCTTGAAAATAGTGGGCTTGGGTTTTTAGCCTCTGTAGTGCAGAAAGAGAAGGGAGAGGTGGTTACGACAGATAGTAATCTTTCTTGAGGTTTTCCTCGCACTATGTTTGAGTTGTATTGTTGATTCACAAAGTGTCCTGGCACATTCTTTCCTTCTTTTCCTCCTCCCTCCTTAGCTACTTTCTTGGAGGGTGGGTGTGGTCTTGAGAACACTCTCTTCCTTCTAGGAGGGTCCCAGTTGCTTTTTTCACTCCTTCTTTCAGGGTCTCTTTTGAGGGTAAGGAGTCGTATGTTTGGCTCTCTTCTGCTCTTTTCAGAACAACCGTGCCTGATCCAACCCCCTCTCTGCATATCCAAGTTTTAGGCCAGGCCCTGGGCGAATCCCACTATTCCTCCCTCTTTTTCGTCTCTCACTGCCCAGACGGTGGAGCAGTATCTCTCGAATGGGTGTTATTTTCTTCATTGAAGTTGAAATCAAATTATGGAGAGTAGTGCTGTCTGCAAGATGTTCGGTGCACTGCAGCTGCTCAAGACTTGCAACTCTTTCCTAATAATGTCTTATCTCCTTCATCCGAATCGGTTCTCTAATGACAGTCTCAGAATTCGATGTCTGACTCATCTCTTTGGTCCACCCCACTAGGCCTGGTGAGGATACCATTCATAATTAATGCTGTGTCCAATTCATCAGGCGTCAGGCAAAAGGCATTTCCAAGGAGGAAGAGGATGTGAGGAATTCCTGTAGCCTGGGTTGCAGCCTGACCCTTGCAAAGAAGCTCCTCACACCTGCTAACACAGAAACTGGAGGGTCCTCTAAGGCTAAGGCGCAGGTGGAGTTGCCTCCCGGGGCGGGGCCACCCGAACTAACCACGGGCCGACCCCTTCACACCTCCCACTCCTCAGGAGCCGGAAAGGAAGGCGGGACTACGCCTCGCGAGGACTTCTGGGATGTCTGCGCACGCGCAGCTTCCGGCTCCTCGTCTCGGGAATTATTTAACGCCATGCTTTCGGCCCCGCAGAAGTTGCCGATCAGGCGCACCGCGCACGCGCAGTGGCCTACTCGGCTGAGGAGTTATTTGACGCCGCCGACCCAAGCAGTCGGAAGTTGTCTGAGCGGAGCCCAGCCGGCCGGCCCCTACCAGCCTTCGTCGTCCCCGGGCGCCCTGAAAGAGTCGCCGACTGGTGTACGGCCTGACCTCCTGAAGACGGCCGGCCCGGGGGCGGTGAGCGCGCCAGGCCTAATGGCGTGGGTCGCGTGAAGCGGAAGGCCGAGCGAGGCCGGTGGCGGCGGCGCCCGCCCCAGCGATGCGGGCCCCGCCCGTCGTCTCAGGTAACCGGGCGGGCGTCGGGCCGCCGCGGCCAGACCCTCCCCTGTCGCGCGCTCCCCCCAGTCCGGCGCGGGACGGCTGAGGCTTCTTTCTCGCTTCGGGGTGCTGGGTGGGAGGGGTGGGGTGGGGGCTCCGGTCTTGGGAAGCGCAATCCCGGGTTTTAAGGGGTGGGGGGGAACCACAGAGTCAGGGGACAAACTCGGTCCCGGGAGCGGCCGGCTTCTGTCCGGTCTGTGTGGACCGGCTCCGGGACCCTGGCAGCTGCCCCCGGCCCGGGCAGCGCCGCCCCAGCGTGCGGCCTGGGGGAGGGGGCGGGTCTGGAGCCCGGCGAACTCGGAGGAGGGAGAAGAATGTGGTCCAGCGGCAGGGTTGGGCCGGTGGCTGCCGCCCAGCGGGGGTGATGCAGCCCATGGCAGCGACGCCGGGAGCTGGCGGCGAGTGTAAACAGCTCGAGCCTTCTTGAGCGCTTGAATTCCGCCCGGCGTCGTGCCAGGCCGTACGTTCAGCACATCTCACTTCCCAGCCACATTGGGACGTGGTAGGGTCGTTACCCCCATTTTCCCGACGAGGCAACTGAGACCCAGAGCGGCTAGGTGACTTAACGTGCCCAAGGTCACCTCCGCTGGTCATTTGAA
Source organism: Dipodomys merriami (assembly GCF_024711535.1). NCBI lineage: Eukaryota > Metazoa > Chordata > Mammalia > Rodentia > Heteromyidae > Dipodomys > Dipodomys merriami. Next base: position 485,883 of record NW_027206282.1, on the reverse strand, counting down.
GCCAAGCAGGCTGACAGTCGAGTCCCAAGTTCGTGAACAATTAGGTCAGTGGTTCTCCAACTTGGCTATATGGTCGAAGAACCCTCGTGCCCACCAAGCACCCCAAATCAGTTAAATCAGATGTCGAGGGTTCATTTTTTTTTTTCCCTGAAGATCCTGTAGTGATTCCAAGGTGCAGCAAAATTTGAGGACCATGACATAGGTAATTCTGTATCTCAAACTCAAGTTAATGTTTCCTCCACCTTAAGTATATTAATTTTATATCAGTTAAAATATGGTGAAGTATTGGAGGCTGAATAAAATAGATTTCATATATTTGTTACAACATAAGGATTGTTACTGGAAGATTTTCTTTGTTCAGTTATATACTGTGTTTAGACTGAGGCTGAGGATGTTTGTTAGAAATGCAAGTTCCGGCTGGGGCACATGCTGGTGGCTCATGCCTGTAATCTTAGCCACTCAGGAGGCTGGAATCTGAGGATGGTGGTGGTTCAAAGCCCACCCAGCAAAATTAGCCAGCAAAAAAGCTGGAAATAAAGCGGTGGCTCTAGTGGCAGAGCTCCAGCCTTGAGTGGAAAGAACTAAGGAACAGAGCTTAGATCCTAAGTTCAAGTCCCAAAACTGGCACACACTCCTACTAAAAAGCAGTTCTATCTGCTTTTCATTAGGCCCCCTGATTACTAACATTTTTTTGCTAGGCTGTTAGGTGGGAAGTAACTTTCTCTATAAGAGCTCTGAGTCACTTGGGCCTTTAAAAATGCAAACATCTCGTGCAAAACTATTGGTTTACAAATTTCCTAAATATACCTTACTAATGGCTGTGGCATCTCAACCTCTGTGCAAATTTTGCTTGTGCTGTTCTTCCAGCTAGACATTCCTCCATCTAGCCTGACTTCTGTCTCTTAGGCACATATAGGTATCCTTCTTGTGTCCCACTGCCTTTCAACATTCCTTTCAAGATAACTGTCCTGGACCTAGCTTACTTTCATTTTTTTCCCTATCCTTCTTTAGCATCTCCATAATGTAACTTACTAGTTATTTTTCTGTGTTATAGTTGTCCCTTCTCCAAGACTGTGAGTAGTTTGAGGGCGGGGACCTTGTTTACTTGATCTCTGTAATTCTTCCCAGGGCTTAAATACAATGTTTGAGTTCATTTTCTGTGAGATAGCTTTCATGCTGTAAGCAGATTCTTCACCATTTCCATTTTTGTAGAAGGTGTTTGGTAGTTGTTTGTATATGGAGTTTTGTTATTTTTTTCCCCCTAGGGAATACAGTAATTAGGCTGCTTTATATTATTCAAGAATTGATCAAACATTTGAATTCTTACTAGTAGCAAGGCATTATGTAGGATTGTACATGTGCAACCAATAGTGTGGTTGATTTTTAATGGCTGATTTTATCACAGTCAGATAATTCATAATGCAAGTCTTAGACTTGTATATGTATTTCTGTTCCTCTAAAAGAAATATTTACTTGGCGTCCTCTATTTGCTGCTGCCTTCGTGTTGGTAAGTAGAAGTAGATGGAATTGCTCTTGGTTGTAGTTTATACTATTTACTAGGAGAGATAATATAGTACTTAATGAAAAGTAAAACCTTGATATCAGAGGAATTGAAAAACCTAGTATAAATTTATTGCAGAGTATCTAAACTGCTATTGCTGCACATATTTACAAGTTTTAAAGGAAGGCAGGCCAGCAATTCAGATGCATTTTTTTGGGTCTTAAGACCATGTAAGATTTATGAAAGTATGTAGCTAAATGTTGTAGGAAGGTCATTGTATAGAGAATTTTGGATAATACCTGGGGCTTGAACTCTGGGCCTGAGCTCTCTCTCTGAGTCTCTCTGTGCTCAAGACTAGCACTCTTAGCACTTGAGCCAGTGTCACTTCCGGCTTTTTCTGTTTATGTGGAACTGAGGAATTGAACCCAGGGCTTCATGTATGCTAGGCAGCACTCTTATCACTAAGCCACATTCCCAGCCCTAATAAAGGTTTGTTATATCAGTTAAAATATGAAGTATGGAGGCTGAATAAAATAGACATTTCATATATTTGTTACAACATAAGGATTGTTACTAAGCAGGGCACCGGTGCTTCATGCCTGTAATCCTAGCTACTCAGGAGGCTGAGATCTGAGGATCTCTGTTCAAAGCCAGACCAGGCGGGAAAGTTTGTGAGACTCTTATCTCCAATAAACCACTAGAAAACCGGAAGTGGCGCTGTGGCTTAAGCAGTGGAGTGCTCGCCTTGAGCTGAAGAGCACAAGGACAGCACCCAAAGCCCATAGTTCAAGCCCCATGACCGGAAAAAAAAAAAAAAAAAAAGGATTGTTACTGGAAGATTTTCTTGTTTTTAGGCTGAGGCTAAGAAAGAAGCTGATGGGACAATTCATGTTAAATTTAGATGCTCTTGTTTGTGATCAGATATGAGCAGAGTATCCAGTTCTGTCCTGAACAAATAGAAGAAACTCAATCTTTGAGTCTCTACTTGACTTGCAAAGTAAGGGTAAAAATTTCCTGTGCTTACTTCACAACTAAAAGTGACTTGAATCAGAATTGCTTGTGACTTGGGAATGAATGCTGCTCCTTTTGAGGTGCCCATCAGTGTTAGCAGTTATGTTTCCTGGTATGTGCAAAGGCATTTTGGATAGAATATGTGATTTCCTTCGGTGCAAGCAGTTAAGGTTTTAGAGTTAGATCTATGGAGTTTAATTCTAACTTTATTATTATTTTATAATAATCATGGGGCTTGAACTGAAGGTCTTGTATACTGCTTAGCTTTTTCGCTCAAAGCTGGCACTCAACCATTTGAGCCATACCTCTACTTCCAGCTCTTTACATTGGTTAATTGGAGATAAAAGTCTTATAGACTTTACTGCTTGGGCTGGCTTCAAACTGCAATCTTCAGATTTCAGCCTTCTGAGTATAGGATTATAGGCATGAATGCCTGGCTGAGGATGGAAGGAGGATCCTGAGTTCAAGCCCCAGTATGTCCCCCCTCCCTTAAAAGAAAAAAACAAAAAACCCCAGCAATCTGTAATCAGGATTATAATAAAAATGAAAGCTTAATATCTAAAGCACTTCAGTGAAACAGATTTCTTGTAATTGTGGAACTATTGAGTCCTGTAGTCATTAGCTACGTTGGGACTATTGAGTATTTGACATGTGACTAGTACAACTAAGAAACTGAATAGTCAATTTAACTTAAATCTATATAGTTACTTATGTGGATTGATCAGAGCAAGTCTGAGGCATAAGGATGATTGGTGGGGCATTAAAATTTTTAGGCAAGGTATTCAGATTCTCTTTGGATAGCCTAGCAAAGCCATCTGTTTCCATCTTTTGGGAGAAATGAAAGTAGAACCTGTTTTTGTCTTTTCTTCTGTAATTCAGGTGTTTGATAGCATCCATAGTCTAAATCTGGTACAGAGGTGAATACATTCCTCTTTAAAAATGCCACCTTGATTGATATCTACTTTGTGGAGGTAGTAAACTGTAGTCTTTTTGCCTTTATTAGTCATGAATTTATAAGGATGAACCTGAGTGTACCTGTGCCTTAATATCTAGCACAGTTCATTTATTTTCTTAGTGTATGGGCACTCTGTAGCCTATTTTTCCCAAAAGATGCTTTATAGTCTGTTTTTTGTTGTTGTTGTTGGTCATGGGGCTTGCATTCTGGGCCTGGGCGCTGTCCCTCAGTTCTTAAGCTCAAGGCTAGTACTGTACTACTTGAGCCACAGCACCATTTCTGGCTTTCTGAGTGGTTTATTGGAGATAAGAATCTAATGGCCTTTAATGGCCTTTCCTGCCCAGGCTGGCTTTGAACCTCCATCCTCAGATCTCAGCCTCCTGAGTAGCTAGGATTACAGCCACTGCCGCTTGGCTTATTTGTATGTTTTGAAATATGTTGACTAGGTTGCTTTATTTGACCTTCTCTCAAGTCACTTTAGATAGGCACTGTAGGTGTTCTCCTTGCTTTACAGATGAGGAAACTAGAAAAAGAAATTCCATATGATTTGTTCAAGGTCATAGAAGGCAAAAGAAGAAACACTGGACTTCAAGGCAAGAAGTAGAGTTTCTTATTCTAGCTCTTCTATTACTTGATGTGACCCTGGACAAGTCATAGCCTTACTTTGTATCCTTAAATGATTAGGTAGTGATGTCTGTCTTATTTACCTTCTAGGCTAGTTATTAGAATAAAAGTACATGGAAGTTCTTTGAAATGGCCAATTATACAAAGGCTCATCATAATTCTCATCATTATCCTCATCATTATCATCATCATTATTATTTTGTAGGTCCTGGGACTTGAAGGGCTTGGGTGCTGTCCTTGAGCTTCTTTTGCTCAAGGCTAGTGTTCTACACTTCCAGCTTTTTCTGAGTAGTTTATTGGAGATAAGAATGTTGTGGACTTTCCTGCCTGGGCTGGCTTCAAACTGCAAACTTCAGATCTCAGCCCTCTCTAGTAACTATGATTATAGGCATGAGCCATCAGTGCCTGGCTCAAAAGTACATTAATAATTTTTCTCTTACGCTGCTTCATAGCTCATAACGTCAATTGTCATATTAAATTCTTTTGTATGATATCTTAATGATTCTTCTCTCTTCCTTTCTTGAACCCTTCTCTTGGGCAGCCACTGTGTCCTATAAATATCTACACATCTAAATCCTAGGATAGATCTGACATATAGCCAGAAGGTGGTTAGTTTTTGTTTAATGACATAACTTTTATCTTGATTTATTTCACAGGCCTTAAAAAAATTGTTCCCTGTAACTTGAAGCTCCTTTGGAACAAGATATTTATTTACCATCATATTATCTACTTGGTTCATAGAAGGCATGCAATAAGTACTCCTTAAATCAATTAATGTCAGGCTGTGGTCTTGGTGTGTCTACCATTGCCACTATGTTGGCTAGTTTGGTGATTTATTATTTAGACTAAACTTGCATGCTACTCTAGGGTGCTCACAAGCTGTAAGCCTTTACCCAGCACATAGTTACTTGATGAGAACTCAGAGACAATACCCAGGAACTGGGTACCTGTGGCATTGGAAAGGAAATTAAGTATCTGCAGGGACACTCCTTTGCCACTCACTTACTTCTGTAGAATTGAAGGCAGAGACATGTGCTAGTAGCTCAGTTTGTGGGCACAGACAATTTATGAGCAGGGGTTTATCACCTCACTTCAATTATGTCTTCATAGCTCACTGCAGTCGCCATCTCTGTCCTTCTCATTACAACATTGGGGTTTGCTTTCTGCAGTCCCTTTAGTCTATCTTGGATATTTCCATTAAGTTACTTTAAAAGGAATTAATTTTGTTGTTGTTGGTTGTGAGGCTCGAACTCTGAGCTTGGGCGCTGTCCCTGAGCTTTTCAACTCAAGGCTAGCACTCTACCACTTGAGCCACAATGCCACTTCCAGTTTTCTGTGGAGGTAAGAGTCTCATGGACTTTTCTGCCTGGGCTGGCTTTGAATTGTGATCCTCAGATCTCAGCCTCCTGAGTAGCTGGGATTATAGGTGTGAGCGCCACTGGCGTCCAGCTTAGGAATAAATTTTTGTTGTAGCATTCCTCTGACAAAGTAAAACTTTCATTCTTTGCCTCTAATTTTCTTTTTTTTCCCTATGCATTCACTGTTTTTGTTTGTTTATTTTAAGGGCTTGTGACTGATACAGTCCCTGCCTCCTTTACAAAAGCAACATGATTATGAACCAGGGCTTTCCAGTTTGCATGGGGGAGCTGACTCCCTGTTCAGCACCAGACAAGCAAACTTGGGCAATAGAAGCTTTTTGTCTCAAGCCACGGGCATTGAAAGACAAGGTGCCGGGCACTGGTGGCCCACACCTGTAATCCTAGCTACCCAGGAGGCTGAGATCTGAGGATCTCGGATCAAAGCCAGCCTGGGCAGGAAAGTCCATGAGACTCTTATCTCCAGTAAACCACTAGAAAACCGGAAATGGCACTGTAGCTCAAGCAGTAGAGCACTCGCCTTGAGCTGAAGAGTGCAGGGACAGTCCCCAAGCCCAGAGTTCAAGCCCCACGACTGACAAAAAAAAAAAAAAAAAAAAGAAAGAAAGAGAGAATGAGATCAGAAGGTCCAGTTTAAATGTACAAGGTATTGGAAGTGGTTGTGTGGCTCAAGAAGTAATGTGCCAGCTATGAACCATGCACATGTACACACACACACACACACACACACACACACACACACACACACACACACACACACACACACACACACACACACACACACACACACACACACACACACACACACACACACACACACACAGGTTGTGTGGCTCAAGAAGTAATGTGCCAGCTATGAACCATGCACATGCACACACACACACACACACACACACACACACACACACGCACGCACGCACGCACGCACCCTCCCAAGGTGCTGATGAGGAGAGTTAGGAGGGTAGAAAGATCTCCACATTCTGTTGCTCATTTTTTGTTTTTTCGCTGGTCCTGGGCTTGAACTCTAGGCCTGGTTGCTGTCCCTGAGCTCCTTTTGCAGGGCTAGTGCTCTACTACTTGAGCCACAGCTCCACTTCTGGCTTTTTCTGTGATAAATTGGAGGTAAGAGTCTCATGGACACCCTACCAAGGCTGGCTTTGAGCCACAATACTCAGATCTCAACTTCTTAAGTAGCTAGAATTACAGGTGTGAACCCAGGATGCCCAGCTGCCCCTGGCAATTACTAACATGATACTGGTACCTCCAACCATACATCTAAAAATAAATAAATAAATTCTGTACACCACTTGTAAAAGTAAATTGTAGATGGAAATAAAACTTTTTTTTTGGTTGGTTATAGGGCTTGAACTTAGGGCCTGGGTGCTGTCCGAGCTCTTTTCCTCAAGGATGTAGAGGTATAGTTCTATTTTTGTTTTCTAGTAGTTAATTGGAGATAAGAGTCTCAGGGACTTTCTGCCCGGGGTGGCTTTGAACCACGATTCTCAGATCTCAGCCTCCTGAGTAGCTGGGGATTACAGGTGTGAGCCACTGGTGCTTGGCTTTCAAATTTTATTTATTTTATTTATTTATTTTTATTAAGGCCCATCTCAACCAACAAGCCAGGTGTGGCAGTACACTTCTTTGATCTTAGCTACAAAAGATGCTAGGGGTAGGATGATTATGGTCTGGAACAAAACACAAAAAACCCTCTCTGAAAAGAACTAAAAGCAAAACAGGCATGAAGGCAGGGCTTCAGTGGCAGAATGGTTGGCTAGCAAATGGGAGGCCCTGCGTTCAAACCCGGTACTGCCAAACTACAGAAATAAATAAGAAAAACATTTACTCATTATTTTTATTTCATGACCCAGTGTTTAAGAAGTATTAGAAGAGATCTTTTAAGCTAGACTGAAAATTAGAAAGTATGAAATAAAAGTAAATAATTTGGTTGGTGAAAGAATGATGGACCAGGTGACACTGATCAAGATTCATTGTACTCATAAGTTGATGTATTGAATTGATACCCCTGTGTACAACTATTTATTTATTTATTTATTTATTTATTTATTTTTGGGGGGGTCCGGTCGTGGGGCCAGAACTCTGGGCCTGGGCGCTGTCCCTCAGCTCTTCAGCTCAAGGCTAGTGCTCTACCACTTGAGCCACAGCGCCACTTCCGGCTTTTTTCTTTTTGCTTATGTGGTGCTGAGGAATCGAACCCAGGGCCTCATAGCATGCAAGGCAAGTGCTCTACCACTGAGCCACCTTCCCAGCCCTGTGTGCAACTATTTAAAGATTATTAAATCCTTTTAATTTTATTACTTAAAAAAATTTTTTTTTCTTTTTCTTTTTTTTTTTTTTTTTTGTCGGTCGTGGGGCTTGAACTCTGGGCCTGGGCGTTGTCCCTCAGCTCTTCAGCTCAAGGCGAGCGCTCTACCACTTGAGCTACAGCGCCACTTCCGGTTTTCTGGTGGTTTATTGGAGATAGGAGTCTCACGGTCTTTCTTGCCCGGGCTGGCTTTGAACCGCGATCCTCAGATCTCAGCCTCCTGAGTAGCTAGGATTACAGGCGTGAGCCACCAGCGCCCTTATTTATTTATTTTTTTGGTCAATCATGGGGCCTGAACTCTGGGCCTAGCTGCTGTCCCTCAAGCTCCTCAGCTCAAGACTAGTGCTCTACCACTTGAACCACAGCGCCACTTCAGGCTTGTTATGCTTTTGTGGTGCTGTTTTACCGAACCCAGGGAAGGCCTCATGCATGCAAGGCAAGCACTCTACCATTGAGCCACCTTCCCAGCCCCATAAATCTTAAAAACTAAATAGCTGGATGCCTATAATCCTAGCTACTCATGAGGCTGAGATTTGAGGATCACAGTTCAAAGTCAGCTGGAACAGGAAAGTCTTTGAGACTCTAGCTTCAATTTACTACCAAAAAGCTGGAAATGGCATGGTGGCACTAAGTGGTAGAGTGCTGGCCTTGAATGTGAAAGCTCAGGGTGACAGTGCCAAAGCCCTGAGTTCAAGCCTCAAGACCAGCACATACGTACACACACACATTTTAGTTTTTGTAATTCTCCTGCCCTTTGACATACAGTTGCTCTTTTCAGTGAGCATTGTTTTTTTTTCCAGTGTTGAAGATCAAATCTAGGCAAGAAGTCTACTGTTAACCTGTACTCACAGCCCTGTAGTTTCACTTTGAGAAAAAAAAAGGACATTATTTTAATAAATTTCACTATGAGAGGAAAAAGGTGACTATTTCAGAATGTAAGAAATATGTTCATTTGCATCATCATTTCTTTCTTTGTTTTTTTTTTTTTTTTAACTGGTCCTGGGGCTTGAACTCGGGGCCTGGGCTCTGTCCATGAGCCTCTCTGTGCACTTAAGCCACACTGCTCCTTCCAGCTTTTTCTGTTTATGTGGTACTGAGGAATCAAACCCAGGGCCTCATGCATGCTAGGCAAGCACTCCATCACTAGGCCACATTCCCAGCCCCTGCATCATCATTTCTTGATGTCAAAAAAGAAAAAAAGGTAGGAAATAAAGTAAGTGCACATTCATCATTAAAGACTGGTTGAATTAATTATGCCATGTCCATGCCTTGGAATATTACAGAATCATCAAAAAGAATCTAGCTTTAGTTGGAAGAATATTCATGATGAATATTGGAATGGAAAAAAACAAGATATAGAAAAGTGTGCAGTTGGGCTGGGAAGGTGGCTCAGTGGTAGAGTACTTGCCTTGCATGCATGAGGCCCTGGGTTCGATTCCTCAGCACCACATAAGCAAAAAAGAAAAAACTGGAAGTGGCGTTGTAGCTCAAGTGGTAGAGCGCTAGCCTTGAGCTGAAGAGCTGAGGGACAGCGTCCAAGGCCCAGAGTTCAGACCCCACGACCGGACCAAAATAAAAAAAGGAAAGTGTGCAGTCTTGAGCTATGCATGATATAAAGATATACTTGAGTTAGGATAGAGTAAAATGGGGGAGGAAATTTTAAGTTGTTAACAATCTAAGGAAGTAAGTTATCTAGAAAAGAAATTACACTGAACAGAAAAGAGTGAAAAAGTATACTACAAAAAATCTCTGTAGTGTAACATTCTTGTGCATTTATATAAGAGACTAGAGAGAGAGGGAGAGAGAGTATTCTGTATGCTACCTATACACATGGGTAGAACTCACAGCTGTTGGATTCCAAGGTCCACAGTGTTAACTATGACACTAGTATGTATGTATGTATTGTGTCAAAAAAGGAAGGAAAGAGAAAACATGTGATATGGGACGAATTGTCTTCTATGGTGATGACTATCAGAGTTTTCTCTCTTTTTTGCTCTCTGGAAGTACCAGAATATTGTTTGGGGGATTCCTTATAGAACATAAGAAAACTGAGGCAATTCGGTTGTCATACACATCTACTCTCCACTGAATTGTAGATACCTTGTTAGATGGCAGTCATTGTCTCCTGTCTTTCCATTTTCAGGGCAAGATCTAGAAGAGGAGGAAATCAGATCCTCACTGGGTCTCAGACTCTAAAAGAAAATGAGTAGTTGGGATAAGATGGGAGAAGAGAAATGGAGAGGGAGAAGTCATGGATTCCTGTATATAAAAAAGAAAAAGTAAAAAACTTGGATTAAACTGTGCATGACTTGACTCATGCTAAGACATTTGATTTTTGGTCTATATGCCTAGGATTCTCAAAAGCACTATGCTTTTTTAAAAACACTAATGTTTGCCTGGGCACTGGTGGCTCACATCTGTAATCCTAGCTACTCAGGAAGCTGAGATCTAAGGATCAAATCCGGCCAGCCTGGGCAGGAAAAGTCCGTGAGACTCTTATCTCCAATTAGCCACTCAGAAAACCAGAAGTGGCACTGTGACTCAAGTGGTAGAGCTCTAGCCTTGAGCCTTGAGCTGAGGGACAGCACCCAGGTCCAGAGTTCAAGCCCCATGACCAACAAAAACAACAAAACACTAATGTTTGGTGAGCCATAATAAGGTTTTCCAGGATAAAATTAAAGAATGCTAGTCTTTTTTTTTTTTTTTTTTTTTTTTAAAGAAAAACTAGCTTTCAATATAGAACTTTTTTTCTCTTTGGCAGTACTGGGTTTTGAAATAGAGGCCTTGTGCTACAAGGCTTTTACTAAGCAGGTATTTTACCATGTGAGCCACACTTTGCATTTGAGCTTTGAGGTACTTTACATTTGAGCCCTAGAACTCTTTAAAGATTAATTGTACTATGTACAATTTGCCTAAACTGCGAGCTGGACAAACAGGTTTCAGAGCAGGGCTACAGAAGTGGAACAGGCTCCTTATTGTTGATTCTCTTTGTGAGAATGATACTTTTGATTGGAGTATTCATCTTGCATTTACAATGTTTTAGACAGCTGACGTCCTCATTTGTATGGTAAACTTCGATCTATCTGTTATTTTGTGGAAGGTCTACAGCATGGCAGAACTGGTACCTACAGTGGAAAATATATAGGTAGACAGAGGGAGTATGTGCCATAGTAAATATGAGCCTTGGAACCTAATACTTGTGGGTTCAAAATCCAGGTCTTGTAAGCTCTAAAGATTCCTATAAGAAGCAAATTTCTCTTTGTACCCTTTTTCATCGTGAATAGCATGTAGCAAGTGTGTAAGAAGTGTTTTGTTCTCTGAAGAACACTGAATCCAGGTAATCCATTATTGGAAATTTAAACTCCACTGATTCAAAAGAATGAAGTTGTCTCTAAAATTTTAAAGTCTGACTTGAGGATGTTAGTGGGAGATGGCAGGATATGTTTCTAGGGCAGAGTAAGTTCAGTACTCGAGTACTTGCTCCTCATTCATGGACACATGCTCTAAACCCTGCCAGTAGATGCCAGGATCCTTAGTTGGTACCAAATCTTGCATGCTAGAACATGTTGTCAGTCAGAACACACTTTCTGTTCGTATCTTCTACCCACCAGTTTAATACCTTGTCTGTCTTTGCTGTTCTTGGTGGCATTTGTTTTCTCTCAGAGAGTCTCACAATGTAGCCTAGGTTAGTCTTGAATGTAGTACCTTCCTGCCGTAGACTTCTGGGCACTGGGATTGCAGTCCTGGGACACCATACCTTTTCCACTGTAACTAATCACTTCTCAGTAGTCACCGTGGATGTACCTTTTGTATTTTGAGGTATGACAACAACTAGCATGAATTCCTTTTTCTTCATTATTTCATAGATAGATTTGTTCTTACCATAGCGCTTAATAACCTCAGGATTTTTTTCATTTCCTTATAAAGCTGAAAACTTTCCTCAAAGGAAGCATTTTATGACTTCTCTTTGGCGTATTTGAACAGCTAGTACTGCTACTCATGTCCTTTGGGACCATTATTAAGTAAAACTAGGGTAACTTGAACACTAACTCTACAACTCCTTGACTGACAGTAACTGAGATGCCCTCTACTTGGTCAGTGGATGGGTAGTATGTACAGCACTAGTGAACCAAAGGGATAATTCACAGCATAGGCCGGACAGCCTATGGTGGACCAAGGTTTCATTATGCTACTTTAGAATGACACATAATCTAAAACTGAGGAGTTGTTTATAACTGGAATTGTTTGTAAGTGTTTATAACAGTTGACTTTGGGTAGCTGAAGTATGGGAGGGAAACTGCAGATAGTGGGCTGCTGTATTTGGGAACTGTTGACTGAAGAATTTGTGACTGAAGAATTGATGTCTTCCCTAGGGCATGTCATACCCCTATTTGTTTTCTGTCCTGGAACCATGGAAGGTGAGGGTTCCTCATGCTTTGAAGGATCAAGCCCTGATCCCTTACTTCCCTGCACAGTGCCCTCTTTCCTAGTTTTTCCTGGGTCCTTTTGGGAAGGTGCTCAAATAGCTGCCTTTCAGGATTTGCCTTTGTACTTAATCTCCAGGTTATTTTAGAACATTACTCAAAAGTTCATTTGTATATATGTATACACACACACACACATATGCATACACACATATATTCTGTTTTCCAGCAACAATGTTTGCAGCCTTTTGGATTATTTTTAATTTTTTAAAATTTATTTTATTTTTATTTTTTGTTGGTTGTGGGGCTTGAACTCTGGGCTTGGGCTCTGTATCTAAGCTCTTCAGCTCAAGACGAGCACTCTACCTCTTAAGCCACAGCACCACTTCTGGTTTTCTAGTGGTTTATTGGAGATAAGAGTCTCATGGAGTTTTCTGCCCAGGCTGGCTTTGAACTGCGATCCACAGATCTCAGCCTCCTGAGTAGCTAGGATTACATGTGTGAGCTACTGGCATCCAGCTATTTTTATTTTTATTTATTTCTTTATTTTACTGGTCCTGGGGCTTGAACTCAGGGGCTGGATACTGTCCCTGAGCTTCTTTTTCCCAAGGCTAGTGCTCTACCACTTGAGCCACAGCACTACTTCTGGCTTTTTCTGAGTAGTTTATTGGAGGTAAGAGTCTCACAGGCTTTTTTCCATGGTCTGGCTTTGAAACACAATCCTCAGATCTCAGCCTTCTGAATAGCTAGGATTACAGGCATAAGCCACTGGTGCCTGGCTTTATTTTTGTTTTTTATCATGCCGTGTGTGTGTGTGTGTGTGTGTGTGTGTGTGTGTGTGTGTGTGTGTGTGTGTGTGTGTGTGTGTGTGTGTGTGTGTGTGTGTGTGTGTGTGTGTGTGTGTGTGTGTGTGTGTGTGTGTGTGTGTGTGTGTGTGTGTGTGTGTCTGTGTCTCTGTGTGTGTGTGTGTGTGTGTGTCTGTGTCTCTGTGTGTGTGTGTGTGTGCGTCTGTGTGTGTGTGTGTGTGTGTGTGTGTGTGTGTATCTGTTATTTTTATTAAAGTAGCTTAATTTGACATGAATTTCTCTTGTGTCTTTTCAGGTGCCATTTGGATAGTCCTTTAGCGGCACAATGTACTCAGAGTGGAGATCACTGCATTTGGTGATTCAGAATGATCAGGGCCATACCAGTGTGCTGCACAGCTATCCAGAGAGCGTTGGGCGAGAGGTGGCGAATGCAGTGGTCCGTCCTCTTGGACAGGCATTAGGTAGCCCATCAGTGGCTGGTAGTGAGAGTTTGTTAAAAACTGACAAAGAAGTAAGTGTTCATTTCATTCTATTATGTGGAAATTTAAATTGGTTATTGAAGAAATTGTTTCATGTTGACTTTCTAATGGATTTCTGCCTATTGTAGCATGACTTCACACTTTTGATCTCAATTGAAGGCTGGGGCTTTGTGTTTGTAGGGATTGTAAGGAATGGGTTATGCCTTTTTGGCTGTTTCAGACTTCTCAGTAACTCTGCCATCTCCTCTTGAGCTAAGTGCACAGGACAGACTAGCTTTTCCGCTAAGCTCTTGGGTCAGTCTCATAATGGTTTTGAGGTGTGTTTAGAAGGCATCATTCTTGGTTTTGGTTGGTCATGGGGCTTGAACTCAGGGCCTGGGCACTGTCCCTGATCTTTTTCTCTCAAGACTAATGGTCTACCATCTTGAGCCACTGCTCCACTTTTGGTTTTCTGGTGAGTCTCATGGACTTTTCTGCCCACGCCAGTTTTGAATCACGATCCTCAGATCTTAGCCTCTTGAGTAGCTAGGATTATAGGCATGAGCCACTAATGCCTGATTGGAAGGCCTCATTCTTAAGACTATATAACTCATTTTTTTGTACATATTAATTGTTAAAAGGGGTTTTATTGTGGTATTTCTATACATTTATACAGTGTACTTCATTCAAAATCAGTCCTATAACTTGTTCTATTCCTACTCCTTACTTTTAGCAATTTTTAATGAGTTTCATTATTCTGTTTTTCTTTTTTTTTTATCATGCAACAAAACCTTTTGAAAAGGTTCAGCTATTACTGAAACTGGTTAATTTCTAAAGATTATTCTGTTTTTCTACATGTGTGTAGTACCTAGATAGCTGTCTCTTTCTATCTTTGGCTCTCTTTTTCTCTCTCTTCCCCTCTTCCTCTCTGGAAAGCCCGTCTTATGTCAAGTTTTCAGGCTATACATATGTTCTGAGCTTGAGCTTTCCCATGTCCCTATTCTTGCCTGGCTTCCAGGTTTGTTTGTTTGTTTGTTTGTTTGTTTTGTCTGTCATGGGGCTTGAACTCTGGGCCTGGGCACTGTCCCTCAGATCTTCAGCTCAAGGCTAGTACTCTACCACAGCACCACTTCTGACTTTTTCTGCTTATGTGGTGTGCTAAGGAATCAAACCCAGGGCCTCATGCACGCAAGGCAAGCATACTCTACCACTGAGCCACCTTCCCAGCCCCGCTTCCAGGTTTTAAGAGGGCTAGAGAGCAAGCAAACACTTGACGTGGGGCCTGAACTCTGGGACAGGGCGCTGTCTCTCAGCTCTTCAGCTCAAGGCTAGCGCTCTACCACTTGAGCCACAGCGCCACTTCTGGCTTTTTTCTTTTTTGCTTATGTGGTGCTGATGAATCGAACCCAGGGCCTCAGGCATGCAAGGCAAGTGCTCTACCACTGAGCCACCTTCCCAGCCCCAAGCAAACACTTCTGTTTATGACCCCAAATAGTTAGAATTAAGAGTTAATGCTTGCTTTTCCTAACTAAAGGGAAGGGCTTTTGGAGAATCTTGGCTCTAGTCAGTCTTCTGTTTTCCATGCAGGATCTGGGCAGAATTTTACTTCAGCAGGAAATCCTCAAGGACCTCGGAGAATGAAATGATTCTATAGAGGGTTACTATTTTGAGATTGGGTTAAGATACAGGACTAGAACTTTGTCCCCTCCGCTTAAGGAAGACTCATGAAGCTGCAGGCTTCAGGTATACAAAACCTATACCTATTTCTCAGATGCTTTTTCTTCCACCCTCCTTTTCCACTTTGATTTAGTATAGAAATTAAATTGACATATCAGAATATAGTTTGCAGCTTTAAAGGCAGTGTGATTATCCTCCATTGGCCATGAGTTGGTTAAGAGTGAAGTCCCTCAGTCTGAGGAGCAGTTTTCTTTCATCAGAGGATCCTGGTTTATCCCTAAAGACCAGCACTCCTCTGAATGTTGCTCTGATCCTTTTGCCACCAGAAGCCCTAGATAGAATGGCATGTGGCCATGTAGGAGTGCTCTAGCATAGCACTTGTTTATTCTTTCCATCCTCAAGAGGAGATGAGAGGGCAGTCCTAGAATCTGGTGCCCTCTGCAGTTATATAGTGGTGCCCACTATGTGAAGATACCACCAAAGATACCTCCTTTTCTTTCATATAATACCTAGGCACTTTAACCTCTTTTAAAAAGCCCTTCTCAAGTAGGGGGAAACTGGAGGAAAGCAAAGGAAAGGGTGACATAATCCAAAAAGAATTACCTGACTTATGAAATGGTAACCCCCTGGGGCTGGGAAGATGGCTCAGTGGTAGAGCGCTTGCCTTGCATGCCTGAGGCCCTGGGTTCGATTTCTTAGCACCACATAAGCAAAAAGAAAAAAAAGCCGAAAGTGGTGCTGTGGCTCAAGTGGTAGAGCACTAGCCTTGAGCTGAAAAGCTGAGGGACAGCGCCCAGGCCCAGAGTTCAGGCCCCATGACCAGACCACCCCCCCCCCAAAAAAAAGAAATGGTAACCCCTCTGTATAATATCTTGAGAGCTTGTTTGGAGGTTCTAGCAAGGGAGCACAGCTACTTGTATACCCTTGACCGAAGACTGGTCCTCCTCTATCAGGGATGGTCGTCCTCTTTGACTGAGCGCGCAGCTTCAGGAGGGACACACATGGAGTGGTGAGGGAGGAAGGGGACACCCGCCTAGCCAGCCAGATCAGCGGGATCAACCCTGGCGATCAATGGGGTGACAGATGTCACAGCCAGATCGCCCTTACATCCAATATCTTGATAATAACAATAAAATACATACTTTTAAAAAATCTCTTCTCAGTTATATGCTGAGTGGCTCACAGCTGAAATTCTAGCTACTCAATAAGCTGAGATATGGAAGATTGAGGTTCAAAGCCAACGGAAAAATCTGAGACCATCTTTAGTTAAGTAGCAAAATGCTGGACAAGAGATGCGGCTCAAGTGGTAGAGTATCAGCTGTGAGCAAGAAAGCCAAGCAAGAGCTTGGGACCCTAAGTTCAAGCCCTGTTACACCAAAAACAAACAAACAAAAAACTTAATGTGACTAAAAACTTGATAACCTCCTTGTTCTTAATTTTTTTTCACTTAAAAGAATCATTAGTATAAAGTTTAATGTACAGGATGTTACCATGTCATAAGTTAGGAAATGAGTACATTCTTTTTTGGACAGTGTCACCCATTCCTTTGCTCTCTCCCAGTTTTTTCCTCCTGTCCCTACCCACAAGTTGTATAGTTCATTTTCTTTTTTCTTTTTTCCAGTTCTGGGGTTTGATCTCTGGGTCTGGTCGATGTGCCTGAGCTGCTTTTGCTCAGGGTGAGAGCTCTACCACTTGAGCCACAGTGACACTTCTGGCTTTTTTTTTTTTTTTTTTTTGTCGGTTGTGGGGCTTGAACTCTGGGCTTGGGTACTGTACTTGCGCTCTTCAGCTCAAGGCGAGCACTCTACCGCTTGAGCTATAGCACCACTTCTGGTTTTCTAGTACTTTTTATGTCTCACAGACTTTCCTGTCCAGGCTGGTTTTGAACCGAGATTCTCAGATCTCAGCCTCCTGAGTAGCTAGGATTACAGGCGTGAGCCACCAGTGCCCAGCAGACTTCTGGCTTTTTTGAGTAGTTTATTGGAGATAAAAGTCTCATGGAGTTTCTTGCTTGAGCTGGCTTTGAACTGTGATTTGCAGATCTCAGCCTTCTGAGTAGCTAGGATTATAAGCATGATCCATGGGCACTAGGCTTGTATAGTTCATTTTCGACATAATGTCTACTGACTACTACTGTTTTGTTCTTTATTTTTTGTGTTATAGACTTTAATATTTTTGGCTGTTAAACCATGTATTCCCAGCCAGGCACTAGTGGCTCATGCCTGTAATCCTAGCTACTCAGGATACTGAGATTTGAGGATCATGGTTCAAAAGTCAGCCTAGACAGGAAAGTCCCTGTGAGACTCTTACCTCCAATAAACCACTTGGAAGTCGTGCTGTGGCTCAAGTAGTGGAGTGCTAGCCTTGAACACAAAGGAGGCTCAGGGACAATGTTCAGGACCTGAGTTCAAGCTCCAGGACTGACAAAAAACAAGCTAACAAGGGCTGGGAAGGTGGCTCCGTGGTAGAGTGTTTGCCTTGCGTGCTTGAGGCCCTGGGATTTGATTCCTCAGCACCACATAAGCAAAAAGAAAAAAGCCGGAAGTGGCTCTGTGGCTCAAGTGGTAGAGCGCTAGCCTTGAGCTGAAGAGCTGAGGGACAGCGCCCAGGCCCAGAGTTCAGGTCCCACTACCAGCCCAAAAAAAAAAAAAAGCCAGAAGTGTCACTGTGGCTCAAGTGGTAGAGAAAAAGAAAAAAAAGAAAAAAAGAAAAAAAAACAAGCAAACAAAAAAACCCATGTATTTCCTACTCAGCCGTTGTAGTTGTTACTGAGCCTAAAAAATTAAGTTATGTGTATTTATCTTTTCAGTCAGATTCAAGTTATTTTTAAGCTGTTGAAATGTTTTTGTATCTTGAATTTTTATCGAACAAGCTAGTCATCCTTGTTTATCTTTCTGATGTCTAGGTTATCAGCATAATAACATATTCCTAAATTAAAATTTTGGTAGTGGGGTCAGGAACATATAGCTCAGGGTTTACGTAGTATACATAGTATACCTAGATTTGATCCCCAGCATTGAAAAAAAAATTTTTTGGCAGGGCTTTGGGCATACTGCTGGGTATATTTTTCCAAAATAATCTGAGTGTGTTAGTCTATTGTCTAATGTATTCGCTCTCTTTCCTCATATTTTGGCCAGTTATAAATCCAGCCACTCTACTATCATAGGGCTAACGTGTCTCCATCTTGTCTGTAAGGATTTTTGGTATCTGACCAAAAGATAGCCCTGTGCCAGAGAAGGCTGTTTAGTAGTATAGTTCAAGTTTTCAACTCCACCATTTATAAACCAAGGGTGGGCCAAATTGCTTAAATTTACTTAGCTTTGGTTTTCTTATGTATAAAATGAGGATAGCTTACTCTCTTATGCAAGGCTGTTTTGATGGTTATATGGCATTTATGGAAGTGCTTTGTAGACTGCAAAGATGGTATGGTTGCCAAGTCTCTGCTTAGTAACCTCATTAATGAAGGAATGAAGTTTCTTAGGCATGACTTGATCTTTTTAAAGCAGGTTAGTTCTCAGTGATAGTACTTCTCTTCTAGAAAGGGCTACTGACCATCTTCTTAGTTGTGTATCCTACAGTTTATTTGGAGTTTACTGAAACTTTCTAGGTTCTACAACTGGAATATAGTTTTCCAAATCAGGGAATTTCTCCTTTTTTATATCACCATATCCATTTTTTTTTGGTCGGTCATGGGGGCTGAACTCTGGGTCTATCACCGAGCCAACTTCCCAACCCACCATATCCATTCTTTTTTTTTTTTTGTCGGTCCTGGGGCTTGAACTCTGGGCTTGGGCTCTGTCCCTCAGCTCTTCAGCTCAAGGCGAGTGCTCTACTGCTTGAGCCACAGCGCCACTTCCGGTTTTCTGGTGGTTTATTGGAGACAGGAGTCTCACAGTCTTTCCTGCCCAGGCTGGTTTTGAACCATGATCCTCAGATCTTAGCCTCCTGAGTAGATAGGATTCCAGGTGTGAGCCACCAGCGCCTGGCCATATCCATTCTTTATGAATCTAAACTGTAGTTCTATACTCTCCTAAGAAATTTCTCATAAACCTTAGTATATAATTCTAGTAAGGAGAGTGAAGCTGGTTTAGTGCATTTCAGTGCCTTGTTCAACTCTTACCCAACTTCTGTCCTCTTATGTGTATTCTAGTTATGCTTCTTTTTTTTTTTTTTGTCGGTTGTGGGCATGAACTCTGGGCCTGAGCACTGTCCCTCAGCTCTTCAGCTCAAGGCTAGTGCTCTACCATCTGAGCCACAGCACCACTTCTGGCCTTTTCTACTTATGTGGTGCTAAGGAATGGAACCCAGGGCCTCATGCATGCAAGGCAAGCACTCTACCACTGAGCCACCTTCCCAGGCCCTAGCTATGCTTCTTAACTGTCATTTTCTTTGGTTGAGAAAATAGTTGTAAAACAATAGTTGAAGAATTCATCTTTCTTTTGCCATTTGTTCCTGCTGTATAAGCTAGAGATGGAATGTGTTTGTATTTAGGTACTTGATTTCCTAAGTGACACACATTCCCATATGTAAATCAAGTTGATAAAAAAATCTAAAACTTTCTATTTTTGCACCTCCTATATCTATAGAAATTTGAAACAATTTTCACAGAGTGGAATGTCTAAAGAACAAAATGTCTAAAAGCCAAAAGCAAGCATAGACTTGATATTTAGAAATAAACTATTTTCTTCTAAAATCCTTTTCTTGGGAAATGTTACACAAATATATCTGATACATGAAAAGTATGTTCTTTAGATAAATGTATATGTTGAGATGAATATACTGTCGGTTTAGGGACTTTTGTTAATAAAACGTGTTAGATTTTAAGTTAGTCAAGTGATTTACAGATAGGGATCTGAAATAATTCCATTGGATGTTTTCTTTGGTCTAGGTAAAATGGACTATGGAAGTAATTTGCTATGGATTGACGCTTCCATTGGATGGAGAAACTGTAAAATACTGTGTTGATGTGTATACAGATTGGATTATGGCTTTAGTGTTGCCTAAAGATTCTATTCCATTGCCAATTATTAAAGAGCCTAATCAATATGTTCAAAGTATATTGAAACACCTGCAAAATCTTTTTGTACCAAGGTAAGTTATCCATATGTACCTGTCCTATAATGAGTATGATAAAATATTTATAAATGTTGCTTTATATAAGATATAGAAGCTAATTTGTTAATCCTTTAATTGATAATTATTTTTAATGAGTTAAAGTGTGTTAATGTGAATGAGGTTTATATAATGTTTAATACTATGAAAACCCCCTCATAAACTTTTTTTTTGGCTTGGGTCTAGAACTCATCATTTTACCCTTGCTTAGTTTTTTTGCTCGTAGCTGGCATTCTACCACTTGAACCATGCCTCCAATCTGGCTTTTTTTGTTGGTCTTGGGGCTTGAACTCTGAGCTTGGACGCTGTCCCTGCGCTCTTCAGCTCAAGGCGAGTGTTCTATCATTTGAGCCACAGCGCCACTTCTGGTTTTCTAGTGGTTTATTGGGGTTAAGAGTCTCATGGACTTTCTGCCCAGGCTGGCTTTGAACCGTGATCCTCAGATCTCAGCCTCCTGTGTAGCTGAGGATTGTAGGCATGAGCCACCGGTGCCTGGCCAATCTGGCTTTAAAAAAAAAAATTATTGTCATTATAAAGGTGATGTACAGGGGCGTTACAGTTACAAAAGTAAGGTACTTTGGCATTTCATTGGTTAATTGGAGATGGAGTCTCATAGACTCCAGCCTGCCTAGACTGGCTTTGAACTACAATCCTCTAGGCTTCAGCCTCCTGAGTAGGATATAGGTGTGAGCCACCAGCACCCAGCCTGTACATGACATTTTAAAGGCTTTTAACTTTGCTTCTAAGATCTGGTAGTTGTTAGATGTTAATGTAATGTGACATTTTTCCCTTCTGCCCTAAGAAACAGACTTCACATATTATAATTTTTCTTTCTACCTGATCTAAAGACAATAAATCCTTCTTCCTTAAAATGAATATTTCTTCGATGCATCATTGGCTAATGATTATATTCCTAGCTGCTTGGGAGGCTAAGATTGGGAGGACTGTGGTTCAAGGCATACATCTGAGATCCTTTCTCAAAAATAGTTGGCCACAGTGGCATATACTTGTCATCCCAAATATGTAACACTGAGATGGGGAGTATTACAGCTCCAGTCAACCCAAGCAGAAAACTTTCCTGAGACTACCTATCAATAGAAAGAAGTTGGGAATGGTGACTTGTGCCTATTATCCCAGCCATGGCAGAAGTCTAAAGTAGGGATTGTGGTTTGGATGTATTCATGGACAGGAAGCAAGGTCATATCTCAAACCCAGGGCAATAAAGGCTAGCAAGCACAAGGCCGTAGGCTCAAATCCCATCAAAATAAGAATCTTTGCTAGGAAACTTAAGGCATGGAAATAAGCAAAGTTCACATTATAATGAGCAAGTTTATGATAGGCCAAAAAATAACTCTTCAAAGCTTGTTGGTTCCCCTCCACCATTTTCTGAGATAAAGTCTACTTACATATAATAATGTAGGCTATCTTCTTAAATTTTTTCCTGGAGATATAAGATTTCCTGAAGATATATAAATTCTTCAGGAATTTATATATCCTAAGGCTAAGGACAAAGCTATTTGCTTGCCTTTGTGAGGTTGTCGACTGTTAGTTTCAGGGGACACATGCACTTATACACACAGACATATATCCTTTTAATAAATGCCTTATAAATTTTGGGAAATATAGAAAAGAATGGAGCCAAAAGCTTTAATTCCCTGCTTATTCATGAAGATCTGCTTTCAGATGTCTTACTTTTAGGAGGGGCAGTGAGGCTTGTCTCCTTTTGGAAAAGTTCTGGTTAGACTAAGCTTTTGATCTATCAGATGATAAACTGAATTCCTCAAAGGTCAGCTCCCTAAATCTTAGATTTCTAAATTGAGAAGGAAATTTGTTTTGGAAATCTGAATTACAAAAAGAGACATCAAGCCAGGTGCCAGTGGCTCACACCTGTAATCCTAGCTACTCAGGAGGCTGAGATCTGAGGATCGTAGTTCAAAGCTAGCCCAGGCAGGAAAATCTGTGAAACTTTTTTGTCAGTCGTGGGACTTGAACTCTGGGACTGGGCACTGTCCCTTAACTCTTCAGCTCAAGGCTAGCGCTCTATCACTTGAGCCACAGTGCCATTTCCGGTTTTCTGGTGGTTTATTGTTTTTTTGTGGTTTTTTTTGGGTCTGGTCATGAGGCCTGAACTCTGGGCCTGGGTGCTGTCCCTCAGCTCTTCAGCTCAAGGCTAGTGCTCTACCACTTGAGCCACAGCACCACTTCTGGCTTTTTTCTTTTTGCTTATGTGGTGCTGAGGAATTGAACCCAGGGCCTCAGGCTTGCAAGGCAAGCGCTCTACCACTGAGCCACCTTCCCAGCCCCTCTGGTGGTTTATTGGAGATAAGAGTCTCATGGACTTTCCTTCCTGGGCTGGCTTTGAACCATGATCCTCAGATCTCAGCCTCTTGAGTAGCTAGGATTACAGGCATGAGCCACTGGTGCCCGACAGAGTTATTTGTTTTGTTTTGTTTTGTTTTTGGTAGGTCCTGGGGCTTGAACTCTGGGCCTAGGCACTGTCCCTCAGCTCTTTAGCTCAAGGCAAGCACTCTACCACTTGAGCCACAGCACCATTTCTGGCTTTTTCTGTTTATGTGGTGCTGGGGAGTTGAACCCAGGGCTTCATGCATGTGAGGCAAGCACTCTACCACTGAGCCACCTTACCAGCCCCCCCTCCCCTCCCCCTCCCCCGGTGAAGCTTTTATCTCAAATAAACCACTGGAAAACTAGAAGTAGCACTGTGGCTCAAGTGGTAGAGTGCTTGCCTTGAGGTGAAGAGCTGAGGGACAGCGCCTAGGCCCAGAGTTCAAGCCCCATGTCCGACCAAAAAAAAAAAAAAATGTCAGCTGAGCACTGATGGCTCATACCTATAATCTTGGCTACTCAGGAGGCTGAGCTTCGAGGATTATGGTTTGAAGTTAGCTCAGGCAAAAAAGCCCATGAGACTCTTATCTCCCATTAAATAGCAAAAAGCTAGAAGTAGAAATGTGGCTCAAGCAGTAGAGCACTGGCTTTGAGCAAAAAAGCCCAGGGAGAATGCCTAGAACCTAAGTTCAAACCCCAGGATCGGCACACTGACACACAAAAAAGGAAACATTTCTATTATGAACTCTGGTCTATAGGATCAGGTATAAACTACCTTCTTTGCAGAGTACCAGCTGTAATTGACCTCTAACTGACTAGTTGTTGCTAAACTCTGTGTGGCCTTGCCCTTTACTTGTAAAATAAATTTTCCTGGGAAGCCTCTTAAAGATAGTTCGTTTCTTAGTCTACCCTTTTTTTTTTTTTTTTTCTTCCTTCTCCTCTACATTACCTGTCTGGCTTACCTTAAGTTCTGTCTTTCTGTCTTGTAATAAGTCTTACCTGGCCACAAAGACCACAGTGGCCATATTGTCTTTGAGACAATATTTTTCCCTAGTTTGTTGTTTGTCCTTTAAAATATGTTTCTTTTAGTCATCTTACCACCCTGAGCTACTTGGAGACTTCCATAATTTTTTGTGCAGTACAGCTGTTAATCTGAATTACATGTTTGTTTCTTCTATTTATTGATTTCAAGTGGAAATAGCAGCAGGAAATGGTTGGCAGTAATTAGCATATTGTTTGCAGGTAAGCAGGTTTTTCTAAAATTGTATAGCTTAAATCTTTGTCAACCCATTTAGGAGAATAATTTTTAGAATTTTCTTCATTAATGAGTAATATTGTCACTGTATCTTTGTACCTCTACCATCCCTAATGCCATTCATTTATATTACTGAAAAAATGTAATGGCATTTGAGTTAATGAGGTATTTGTTTCTACTTTTCTCTCAGGAATCATGGTTACATTATGAGTAGTTCTACTGTTTGGTAGTTAGCTATGTTTGTTGGTTTGTTTTTGGCAGTACAAGGGCTTGAATTCAGGGTCTCATGCTCGCAAGTCTTGCTTATCACTGAGCTGTGCCTCCATCCCCTTATCTTGTTTCCTCAAAAAGTGTGTGTTCATGAAGTTTAGTGAATTCTGAAAGCGCACTAGACTGAGTTTTATATTTTCTTAGTTAATAGACAGATTGGTTGAATACTATTAGTGTTAAATATTGCAAGTTATAATTCCATCTCCCAACATGAGAAGTCTCAAGTTTTTGCTTCAGATAATTCACAAAATTGTCATCTAAGTTCTCTTAGTTTTTTTTTTTAAATATATAAACTGGTTCTCAATAGAGGAAACTATATTTACCATTTTGCTAAATTAAGTAGGAGTGGATCTAACCATTCTTTTACCTGTCAGTTTGATTTTTTTCGTAATTAAAGAGTGAGCTATCTTTTAAAATTGCTTAGATTTAATTTTCAAATATACTGTATTTTAAGAAACATAATGTTCTTCTAAAGCATTGGACAACGTTTTGTAAATATTTTCAGCTCTCAGGCCATATGGTTTTGCAGCTATTCAACTGTGTTGGTGTTGCCAGGAAGCAGGCACAGACTACATAAATACAGCAGCATGGCTGTCTTCCAGTAGAACTTAGCCTACAAAAACAGATGATGGACCAGATTTGACCTGTTAGTCATAAATCATTGGACACTATTTTAAAGAAGTTTTTCTGAAGACCCAGGGCCTTGGACATGCTAGGCAAGCTACTTTTGAGAATAGAGGAGGGAAGGAAAGTCTCTTTTGTTTTGATCTTTTGTTTTTATGTAAAGGTAACATAACTTGAGAAACTTGGGTATTACTCTTTTGTTCAGGCCTTTTGAGGGAGACTATAGTACAGGGGAGCATTTGTTTCCTTTGCTGCTACTGGTTCCTGGAAATAGTGGATTAGCCTTCATTACCATTGGAGCCATTGCTGTTATTGCTAGCTTGGAACTCTATCAGCCTTGGGGCCATTGGTAGTATTTTTATTTCATATTCTGGGCTTCCTCTTCTGTGGCTTGATAAAGTTTAGGGGGGTGTTAGTAATTGCTTCCTTCTCCCTACTTCCTCCTCCTCCCTCCTCTCTCTTCCTCTTTCTTCTTTCTTCCTCCTCTCTTTTCCTCCCTCCCTTCTTCCTCTCTTCTTCCTTTCTCCTTTTTTTTTTTGCCAGTCCTGGGGCTTGAACTCAGGTGCTGGACACTGTACCTGAGCTGCTTTTGCTCAAGGCTAGTACTCTACCACTTGAGCCACAAAACCACTTCTGGCTTTTTCTGTTTATATGGTACTGAGGAATCTAACCAAGGGCTTCAGGCATGCTAGGCAAGCAAGGACTTTACCACTAAGCCACCTTCCACCTCCCACTCCCCACCCCCATCCCCTTTTAACTTGATTGAGTGATCTTTTCTTTTGCTTATATGGTACTGAGGAATTAGAAGAGCCTCATGCATGCTAGGCAAGCATTTTACCACTAAGCTGTAATCCCAGACCAATGGAAATTCTTTTTTTTTTTTTTTGCTGCTCCTGGGCTTGAACTCAGAGCCTGGGTGCCTGAGCTTATTTGGGTCAAAGCTGGCACTCTATCATGTGAGCCACTGCCATCCCGCTAATAATTTTCATTCTCCAAGCTAACCAGAGTAACAGATTTACCTTCTGCTGAGTGTGCAATACTTCTCTACTCTTGGGGGCTCTTCATTTTTCCAAGATGTTTGTCTATTTGGTTTTATTTTTATTTTTATGTTGTTGTTGTTTTTTGGTGATGCATGGAATTAATCCATGGCCTTAGGCATCTTAAGCAAGTGCTTTATAGTAGAATTATATCCTCAGCCTTAAGTCTGACTTCTTTATGGAAAATTTCTGATGTCCTTTGATTGTAACTCCAGGCTGTGTCTAGTCTTGTGGGTCATGGCCTAGAATGTAGGAACCTCTGTTGTAAGGTGGGAATTTTAGGGACACAACCTTCATTTTCTGGAATTTCTCAAAGATACTCTGAGAGTCAGTGCTCTCAACATTTGCTTCAAAGTTTAGTTTAGTATATTGTTTTGGGTTTCACAAAGAGATCTAGAAACCAGCCTACCTACCGTTTATTAATGCAGTGGATCTCCTCCTCTTCTCAAAATTCTCAGGTGGTCTACCTTAGGAAGTAGGGCTTGGACCTCTGTCTTTCGCTTTACCCTTTGCATGTGTATATGCATGTGTGCCTATCCTGGGCTTGAACTTAAGACCTGGACGTTGTCCCTGAACTTTGCTTAAGGCTAGTGCTCTACCTCTTTGAGCTATGGGCCACTACTGTGACTGCATGTTTAAATAAATTATGTGTGTATGTGTGTGTATATAATGGTCTTTCTATTTCTTTGTAAGCAGTAGGAATGGCTGTGACTACTCACTCACTTAGAAAGTCCAAAGGTGAAATTTATGTAATAGTATAGATATTCCTCTGCCTGTCAGAAGTGAAGTTCTCACAGAAGCAGTAGTGGAGATGCCAGCAGTGTTGAGAATAATGGAGAAGTAGGGTTTTTTTTTTTTTGTTTTGTTTTTTTGTCGGTTGGGGGTCTTGAACTCTGGGCCTGGGCGTTTTCCCTTGGCTCTTCAGCTCTACCACTTGAGCCACAGCACCACTTCCAGTTTTCTTTTTTTTTTTTTAATATTTTATTTATTTATTTTTTATTTTTTTTGTGAACATACTGTACAGAGGGGATACAATTACATGGGCAGGATAATGCGTACATTTCTTGTTTTTTTTTTTTTTTTTTTTTTGGGTCCGGTTGTAGGGCCTGAACTCTGGGCCTGGGCGCTGCCCCTCAGCTCTTCAGCTCAAGGCTAGCGCTCTACCACTGGAGCCATAGCACCACTTCCGGCTTTTTTCATTTTGCTTATGTGGTGCTGAGGAATCGAACCCAGGGCCTCATGCATGCAAGGCAAGCTCTCTACCACTGAGCCACCTTCCCAGCCCCAATGCGTACATTTCTTATCAAGCATTGCAGCCTCCTCCTTTGTTTACCCTTCACATCCCTTCCCAGCCTCCCCCCCACTTCCAGTTTTCTTGTGGTTAATTGCAGATAAGAGTCTCATGACTTTCTTGCCCAGGCTGAGATCTCAGCCTCCTGAGTAGCTAGGATTACAGGTGTGAGCCACTGGCGCCTGGCTAGAAGAAGTAGTTTTAAACTGAAGAGGGTATTTCCAGCCCTGTCTGCTGATGCTGTGTTAGAGTGCTGTTAGAAGGTTGCCTTTCCTTCAGTTGTTGCTATCACTTCCTGGATTGTCAATGATATCTGCCTCTCTTCTTCAGACAGGAACAGGGCTCCAGTCAGATCCGACTGTGCTTACAGGTCCTGAGAGCTATTCAGAAACTGGCCCGAGAGTCATCTATCATGGCCCGTGAGACCTGGGAAGTCTTGCTCTTATTTCTTCTGCAGATTAATGACATTCTTCTGGCACCCCCAACTGTTCAAGGTTTGCTTGTTTTTGTTTTTTTGTTTTTTCTCATGTATTTCTGAGCTTTAAATGCAGTTCACATTTAAACTCAATGAGTGTCAGACTCATTGGGGATTTAAATTTTGTCAAGGCAGTTGTCAAATCAAGGTTGTGTTTCATGAATATGGTTTATTTTCCCTTCAGGAATAATTTTGCCAATGTAGGGAAGGATATGATGAATTATACATGGTTGATGAGGATAGAAATAGTAGCTGTTTAGTGTATTAGAATAGAGCCTATATGGAAACAACACAAATTAAAGCCTGTAGGTAGTATTCCTGATAGTAGTTAACAAAGTGAATTATGAAAATTTGATAGTGACATAAGATTGTTCACCAAGTGAAATCTCCAGAATCTTAAGGTGTTAATTTGGAAGTATGGTAATAAGCTAATCAGTAGGGAGCCATTAAAAACCTCCATATTTATGAAACTACACAGTGTATACCAGTAGCCCTGCTTTGTATGTTACAGCACAGTGTACACAAACTAAATTTGTATTCTAGCTCCAGGTTCCTTGATTGCTTATTCATCTGTGTACTTTCTATAGATTTATATAAATGTGTTATGTTGTCACCCAGGTATAATGTCCAGGGAAATAGCTAGGAAGAATCCTGGGGTTTTCATTTTTGTTTTTGTTTTTGTGCTGGTACTAATGTTTGAACTAAGTCTTATGCTCTAGCTTGGTTCTCATTCAAGGCTGGCACTCTACCACTGGAGCCACACCTCCACTTTCTAGAAAGAATCTTGGATGTTTTGTAGAGGAAGGAAACCTGGGAAAGGAATTTCCTGTCTGGTGGAGATGATAGGGCACAAGTGATTGATTCATCAGCTCTCAGCCACTCATTCCTTATGCTAGTGTGATATATCTGAGCAGTGCAAGGCATCAGTTCATCCCCTTCTTGGGCTCTTTCTTGTTGGAACTTTGTTTCTGTTCATTTGCTATGTGCACCTTGATTTTTTTTTTTTTTGGGGTCCGATCGTGGGCCTGAACTCTGGGCCTGGGCGCTGTCCCTCAGCTCTTCAGCTCAAGGCTAGCGCTCCACCACTTGAGCCACAGCGCCACTTCCGGCTTTTTTCCTTTTGCTTATGTGGTGCTGAGGAATTGAACTCAGGGCCTCATGCATGCAAGACAAGCGCTCTACCACTGAGCCACCTTCCCAGCCCAGCACCTTGATTATTTTTCCATCTAATCCTAACTGTGCTTTCGTAAGCTATGTTGAGTAAACTCCACTGCAATTGCAGTACTCAAAACAGAGGAACACCTGTTTCTGGGTTTAGATTCTGTCCTACCTAGCAACTTCTCTTTCTCTTTCTCCCATGATGGGTAGCTTCAGACATTGGAATGGAGAGACCTGGATATTTGTTCCGATTTCTTTAATTTGCTGCATAAATAAGATTAAATAAGATGAGTTTTCTTATCTTCAACTGAGTATAATTAACTATTGGCAATACATATTATAAATACTCATCTGCAGAAATAATGTGAGGATGATATGAAGCCAAGTGTATGAACTTCTTAGCATAAAAACTGACTTCTAGTATGCATTCATTGTAGACACTCATTCTGTCCTTTATCCTCTGGAGGCTTGTGTTCTCTTCACAGGAAGAAAAAGATCTTCAGAAAAACTATCAAGGCAGCTTGAAATTTCTAAAGTTAACTTGCTGTAATTTTATTTGTAATTTTCCTCAAGAATTGCTTCTTGTTAAAGATTCTGAAAGTCAATACATAATATTGTAATTATTTAATTTTTGGCCCATTTTCCCAAATCAGTAAATTAAAGCTTCTACTTTAAAAGTAAGTATGCCAAAGGTATTTTTTTCCCTCATTGGTTAGGTGGCATTGCTGAGAATCTAGCAGAGAAATTGATTGGTGTCCTCTTTGAGGTGTGGTTACTGGCTTGTACTCGGTGCTTTCCAACACCTCCTTATTGGAAGACAGCTAAAGAGATGGTGGCTAACTGGAGGCACCACCCAGCAGTGGTAGAGCAGTGGAGCAAGGTCATCTGTGCACTGACATCCAGGTAAGTCATCCCTTCATCCCTCTGACCTTTGGCATTTCTTCCCTGATTCCATATCCTTCTGGAATTCATGGAATACACTGTAAAAAGCCTAGTTACCATGCTACTTTAGATACAGAATCAAGCCACTCACAAAATAAACAATTTGGTGCTGGGAAGGTGGCTCAGTGGTAGAGTGCTTGCCTTGCATGCATGAGGCCCTGGGTTCGATTCCTCAGCACCACATAAGCAAAAAGAAAAAAGCTCGAAGTGGTGTTGTGGCTCAAGTGGTGGGTGGAGCGCTAGCCTTGAGCTGAAGAGCTGAGGGACAGCGCCCAGGCCCAGAGTTCAGGCCCCTCGATCGGACCCCCCCCAAAAAAAAAAAAAAAAAACCAAACCAATTTGGTTGGGCACTAGTGGCTCATGCCTGTAATCCTAGCTACTCAGGAGGCTGAGATCTGAGGATTGTGGTTTGAAGCCAGCCTGTGCAAGAAAGTTTGTGAGACCCTTACCTCTTATTAACCACCAAAAAAGTTGGAAGTGGAGCTGTATCTCAAGTGGTAGAGAGCTAGCCTTGAATAAAAAAAACAAAGGGGCAGCTCTGAGTTCATGCCCCAGGACTGGGGGGTTGAGGGAGGGGGAAGGAATAGGATGAAGAGGATGAGAAAAATGAAATCCTACTATGTATATTTATATGTAGTTTTATAGAAGTGGGAACAATTTACATTATCATCAAAGTAGATAGTCTTGGTTTTTTGTTTTTGTTTTTGTCTATCATGGGGTTTGAACTCTGG
Organism: Dipodomys merriami; assembly: GCF_024711535.1. NCBI lineage: Eukaryota > Metazoa > Chordata > Mammalia > Rodentia > Heteromyidae > Dipodomys > Dipodomys merriami. The sequence continues at coordinate 455,490 of NW_027206282.1, read as the reverse complement.
GCCTGAGCGCTGTCCCTCAGCTCTTCAGCTCAAGGCCAGCGCTCTACCACTTGAACTACAGCACCGCTTCCGGTTTTTCTGGTGGTTTATTGGAGATAAGAGTTTCATAGACTTTCCTGCCCAGGCTGGCTTTGAACCTCGATCCTCAGATCTCAGCCTCCTGAGTAGCAAGGATTACAGGTGTGAGCCACTGGCTAGTAGATAGTTTTTATAATAATCGTCTGACCACTTACATATAATATCAGTATTCTATGAGTAAACTTGTTTTTCATCTCAGCCATACACTGGCTGGTAGATAGTTTTTATAATAATCATTTTATCGTTTGACCACTTACATATAATATCAGTATTCTATGAGTAAATTTGTTTTTCATCTCAGCCATATAATTTATAAGATGTAACTCTAAAGGATAAGGATTCTTTAAAAAGTATAAGCACATCACCATTGTCCTTTCTTTAAAAATCGACTGTTCTAGATGCTCATCGGTGACTCACACCTGTAATCCTTAACTATTTAGGAGGCTGAGATCTGAAGATTGCAGTTTGAAGTTAATCTGGACAGGAAAGTCTGTGAGACTCTTCTCTCCAGTAAAATACTCAGAAAAAGCCAGAAGTGGTGCTCAAATGGTAGAGCGCTAGCCTTGAGCAAAAGAGGCTCAGGGGCAATGCCCAAGCCTGGCAAATGTTCAAACCCCAGGACTGGCAAACTACAACAATGATAATAAAAGACTGTTCTTTAATATTAGCCTGTGATTATATTCTGTAAATCTCATCTTTTTTCTTGTTACATGGTTAACTTGATTCTGTGGGCTAGTAAAGCCAAGCTCAGACATTGAATTTAGTTGACATGTTTCATCATTCTGTTTTAAACTTTTTAGGTTCTCATTCTTGTTTTATTTCTTTGCATTTTTTGTTGTTTTTAGAAATGGTGTAGGGTTATTAAGTGCTTCATATTCTGGATTTTTCCAGTTGCGTTAATATCAATTTGTTTCCTCTTCCCTATGTTTTTTTGTAAATTAGTAGATCTAGAGACATGATGTAATTCAGATTTGATTGGAGACCAGAAAAAGGCATCAGGAAGAAATACTTTGTAGGTGATATTTAAGAAGATAGACTGGTCTTCCACTGAGTTTGTAAAATGGTTATTTTGAAACAATGGATACTTAAATATGGGTGAACTTTGTGTGCACGCGCACACCCCTATATGCCAGCACTGGGCTTAAACTGAGGGGCCTGGGCACTGTCCCTTAGGTTTTTTGCTCAAGGCTAGCACTTTACTGCTTGATCCACAATTCTACTTACAATTTTTTTGATGGTTAATTAAAGAGTCTCACAGACTTTCTTGGGGCAGCGGCTAGCTTTGAATTGTGATCCTGTGATCTCAGCCTTCTGAGTAGCTACAATTCGGTTGTGAGCCACTGGAGCCTGGAAATACTGGTGACCTTTATTTATTTGTGTGTGTGCATGTGTATGCTGGTACTAAAACTTGAACTTGGGGTCTTTCAGTCTTGCTTAGTTTTTTCCACCGAAGACTGTTGCTCTACCACTTGAGCCATACCTCTGCTTCTGGCTTTTAGGTGGTTATTATCAGATTTGTCTGACTGGGTTGGCTTCAAGCCTTGATCCTCAGATTTTAGTCTCTTAAATAGCTAGAGTTATAAGCATGTACTATTGGCATGTAAATTTATTCTAAATAAATTATGAAGCTGGGTGCTGGTGGTGCATGCCTGTAATCCTAGCTACTCAGGAGGTTGAGATCTGAGGATCATGGTTCAAAGCCAGTCCAGGCAGAAAAGTTCCCATGAAACTCTTATCTCCAATTAACCACTCAAAAACCTAGACCCCGAGTTCAAGCTCCATGACCAACAACAACAACAAAATTTGTGAATAAATTATAACTATTGTATTGAAAGATTTATAGTAGGATGAATCTTTTCTTTTTTGGGGGGGGGGTCCAGTCGTGGGGCCTGAACTCTGGGCCTGGGCGCTGTCCCTCATCTCTTCAGCTCAAGGCTAGCACTCTACCACTTGAGCCACAGTGCCACTTCTGGCTTTTTTCTTTTTGCTAATGTGGTGCTGAGGAATTGAGCCCAGGGCCTCAGGCATGCAAGGCAAGCGCTCTACCACTGAGCCACCTTCCCAGCCCAGGATGAATCTTTTCAAAAGAACACACAGTTGTTTTATAACTGTAATAATGTGTCTATATTTTATAAAATAACTACATAATTTATTTCCTAAAAAGCAATACTAATAATAAATTATTTAAGTAATCTGAATATTATAAATAAAAGTTTAAAAAGTATTTTGAAAACTGGCAATCCTTTCAGTTTGTCAGTTTTGTAATGAAGGCTTTTATGTTTTGTTTATTTCAGGTGTATATGTTTCATTTATTTCTCATAATAGTTGCAGTGTATTTTTCATTTTTTAAGAAATGGATTTAGTGGTATTCATTCTTTTTTTCTAGATTGCTACGTTTTACATATGGTCCCTCATTTCCTCCATTTAAAGTTCCTGATGAAGATGCCAGTCTGATCCCTCCAGAAATGGATAATGAGTGTGTGGCACAGACATGGTTTCGATTTTTACATATGTTAAGGTAGTGTTCTTTTGTTATTTCTTGTGTCTTAGGATAGGTGCTGTACCTCTCTACTTGCAGTTCAGAACGTGGATAGTAAGCAGAACCTATCACACAGAGCTCAATTGGACAGTAGACACAGTTACAGCATGGGCCTCCTCCTCTTCATGTGAGCACAGTGTAGTGCCAGCAGCTGTCCTAGTTACACTCTAGAACTTGTTCCCTGGTACAGGGGCAGCACTTTTGTATTGCCTGGTGTGGCAGCCTGGCTGGTGGTATCTTTTGCAGGACTTGGTTACTTTCTGTGAGGGCTGGAGTTATTGTTCCACTGACTAGCATTAACTATTCAGGCTGGCTCTCCCATCCTCCTCCAATAGTCTGATTTAAAATTTCATAGTCTCCTACAAGCACTTTTTTTTTCTCCCCTAGTCTTTGGGCTTGAACTCAGAGCTTGGGCGCTGTCTCTGAGCCTGTGTACTCTAGGTTAGCACTGTATCACTTGGTTTTTGAGTGGTTAATTGGAGATAAGAGTCTCATGGGGACTTTTCTGTCCATGCTGGACCTGAGTTCAAGCCCCACAACTTGATATCCTCCCTCCCAGCCCACCCCCCCCAGCCCCCCCCTCCGCAAAAAAAAAAAAGAAAAAACCTGCTTAAGCAAATGGTGGTTAATACTAAAATAAGAGGTTATTTTGTGTCAATAGGGAGTTCTCATTTACCTCTAAGAAGCAGTGAACTATCAACCAGTCCTCATGAGCCACTCATTCATCTCTCTCTTAGCTTTTTTTCTTCTATTGTACAGACATGTATCCTCTTTCTCAGGCAGCTCCCTATTAGGTCCTTGTTTCTCCTGTTTTGGAGAGGCACATGCTACCCCATGGTAATAGCCCAGTGGGATAAAGGCTACTGCCAGATAAATGTATACTGTGTTTCTTTAGTTCTGGCTCTTGTAGTTGCTGGGGCTGTCCTTTTGTTCAGATTCTAAAAAGAGGTAAATTGGGTTCATTTATTTTTATTTAGTAATGTTTAAATTTGTTGGCTTATATTAATTATATAGGGAGGGATTTCATTGTTACATCTCTAGTGTCAAATATATTTTGTTAATTAAACTACACTAGTTATAGGACTCTCATAGACATTGGATGAACTTTTTTTTTTTTTTGGTTGAACTTCTTTTGTATAAGCTCCTCCCCTCCAGCCCCCCAGCACTCTTCTACTTGTGCCAGGCCTCCACTTCCAGTTTTCTTCAGGTTAATTAGAGATAAGAGCCCTTTGCATTTGTCTGCCCAGGCTAGTTCCAAACAAGATTCTCAGATTTTAGCCTCCTGAGTATCTAGGATTATAGGCATGAGTTACAGGTTTATGACTCTTAAAAAAAGTCAACCCTCTGTTCTTCCTTTGATTTCCATTTTGTGAATAGAATAAGTTCCTGTAAAAACATGCAGATGTTTTATAACAAAGTTTTCCTGTTGACTCTCTAGCCCATGAAATATAGAACAGTCTTCTGTCCAAATCAAATAGGCATTAAAAGCCTATTCTTGAATTGGATTGCATTTATTTTCTCGGTATAGTCATTTTTTAATGTAATGAACTCTTCTTTCCTTTTTGATAGTAATCCTGTGGATTTGAGTAACCCAGCCATCATAAGCTCTACTCCCAAATTTCAGGAACAGTTCTTGAATGTGAGTGGAATACCACAAGAATTGAACCAGTATCCCTGCCTTAAACATCTGCCTCAAATATTTTTTCGTGCCATGCGTGGAATCAGCTGTCTGGTGGATGCATTTTTAGGTGAATTTTGTATATATTCTAACATTTGAAGAGCTATGTTTAGATAACTTTAGAGTCTAATGTTAGAGGCTATTATGGAAACTCAAAGGAAAAGACAAGACAGATTGGATGACAAATAACAAAACGAGGAAAAGTTATTTTCAACAAGTTTAATAACTAGGGGGTTGTTTCAAATATATATATAACTAATACAGGTCTGTTTTATAGTAGATAAACAATAATGCTAACAAAAAGGATAATAACCTACTAGGTAAGTAAGCAAGTAATACACAGAAAATGATTTGTAAAACATTTTTTTTTTTTTTTGGGTCCAGTCGTGGGGCCTGAACTCTGGGCCTGGGCGCTGTCCCTCAGCTCTTCAGCTTCAAGGCTAGTGCTCTACCACTTGAGCCACAGCACCACTTCCGGCTTTTTTCTTTTTGCTTATGTGGTGCTGAGGAATCGAACCCAGGGCCTCATGCATGTAAGGCAAGGGCTCTACCACTGAGCCACCTTCCCAGCCCAACAGAAATGTTTTTATTCTTCATAGTTATCCAGGAAAATACAGTTTAAAATGCACTAGGGGCCATTCTCATGTATATTATTAGGAAGCAAATCATACCTTTTGTGAAGCAGTGTATTAAGGTGGTTTTTAGTTTGAATATATGAAAGTTCATAAACTTTCAACTTTCAAAAAACCAGTAATACTAAGTTTAATTTAGAAGGGGTGAGGGGAGGGTCGGTTGTGAGGCTTGAACTCGTGGCCTAGGTACTGTTCCTGAGCTCTTTTGCTCAAGGCTAGTACTCTCACTTTGAGCCACAGTGCCACTTCCCTATTTTCTAAAATGTTATGTGGACATGTTACTATATTACACAGTTAATGTATTAGTTTTAGTTAACTTTGGCTGTCATATTAACAACCCAATTTTGTAAACTTTGTGGCTTACAAAACATAGTTTATTTTCACACACGTGGAATGAGAGCCAGCCAGCACAGGGATGCTATACTTGGTATCAGAGAGCTGCCATCCCTTCTGGCTGCCATCCCTCTCTCCTTTGTGCACTCCCTGATGGGCCATGATGGTTTTATTTTATTTTATTTTAATTAATTAATTTTTTTTGTTGTTGGTCGTGAGGCTTGAACTTGGCCTGGGTGCTGTGCTGTCCCTGCACTCTTCAGCTCAAGGCAGGTGCTCTACTGCTTGAGCCACAGTGCCACTTCCAGTTTTCTAGTGGTTTATTGGAAATAAGAGTCTCACAGACTTTCCTGACTGGGCTGGCTTTGAACCATGATTCTCAGATCTCAGCCTCCTGAGTAGCTAGGATTACAAGCGTGAGCCACTGGCACCAGGCCATGATGATTTTATGACTTTTATAAAATGATTTTTATGACTGTCTTGTCCAGGAGTTTAGAAGGATGAGTGTTCTGTCCTGATTATCCTTTTTAGGAAATTTCTTGGGAGATCTACCTCATAGTCAACCTAGTTGTGAATGGATAGGGCATGGCCACATCTAGCTGTAAGGGATGTCCTTTATTCTTGACATTGCTGTTTAGCTAATTTGTGTTCTGTTACTCAGGGAGAATGGGTGAGTACTACTGGAAGGCAGCTGTCTCTCTAGTCTAAGTGTTTTGTTTGCTGAAGAATTTCTAACCACATTATTTTGAACTGTGAAGAATAACTCTTCCTTTCTTTTTTTTCAAGGCATTTCTAGGCCCAGATCAGATAGTGCTCCCCCAACACCCGTAAATAGATTAAGTATGCCTCAAAGCACTGCAGTCAATACCACTCCCCCACATAACCGGAGGCACCGGGCTGTTACTGTGAATAAGGCCACCATGAAAACAAGCACAGTAAGAACTTTTACCATCATCATTATGTTTTATAAAAATGACATTTTAATCCGCCTTACTTATTTAAAAGTCCTGTCATTTTCTCAAACTTTTCATGGGTCTATGTTCTTCTGATAGGTTAATACTGCTCATGCCTCGAAAGTCCAGCACCAGACTTCTTCCACCTCACCTCTGTCAAGTCCAAATCAGACTAGTTCAGAACCCCGGCCACTGCCTGCCCCTCGGAGACCAAAGGTTAACAGCATCTTGAATCTCTTTGGATCATGGTTATTTGATGCAGCATTTGTTCACTGTAAACTTCATAATGGGATAAACAGAGACAGCAGCATGACTGGTAAATATTGCTCAAGACATACACTATCATTTTTTTCCTTTTCCTTTTTTTTTCTTTTTAATCTTTCCTACCTGCAAGATTAATAGGTATCTTGAAAAGCTCCGTTTCTGATCAAGCAGTCTCTTGTGCTTAACCCCTTCCAGCTGAAGTGACAGAAACTTTTGAAGTTTTACTGACTGTCCTTTTTTCTATATGTTCTATGAAGTTTGGCCTTTTGTCTGGTTCTATTAGGCACACTTCAGGGTAGCCACTTTTGTTGAATCAAATTCCTTTTAGTAGGTGACCTGGAAGTTCCCTTCATGTCAGCCAGGATAATGTTATTTATCTTAAGAATTTATTATTTTGCCTGGAAATGTACTGAGAAAAAAGTTCTCTTAGATTTTTGTCAGTCTTTCACTCATTAGTACATATAAATATCAGAAATTTTCTACTTCACAGTAGATTCTCACCTTTCAGGTTTTAGTCTAAAGATTTTTAGGGACACACTTTTAAAAGTACCATTTGCTCTGTGGCTTAATAAGACTAGTAGAGAATGAACAACCTAATATGATCTCTTCATTTACATTTTAGTGTCGAAGTCACATTAAGTGAAAATAGGTTTGTTTTTGTCATCTTACCATTGTACTTGAAAGTAGTGGCATAAAGTTCAGGATGGAAGGGTAGGATGGTGCTAAATGTTTTGAATATTTATAATAGGTCTTGCACAGTTGAATAATAATGGTGGCTGGCATTTATTGAGCTATTGCTATTATATGCCAGGTACCATTATTGTGCATTAATATTCATGAGTATATTGGTTGATAAGAAAACACTTTCCATTGAGCTTCAAAATAAATTGAAGTAAAAGATGTCTATTAGATTTTGCATCTCTAGGAGAACGTTAATTCTAGAAATAAAGCGAATATAATATTCATAAGAGTCGCTGCAATCACAGTGATTACACATCACCTCAGAATGAGGCTTGATGTCTAAATATTACGTCCATATAATTATTTTGGATCTTACAACTCTTTTAAATACTTTAAGGAAAGCTAGAAATGTATAGACGTCCAGGAATATAACTAGATTTTATGAGTGAGTTTAGGGGCTTAAGGATTCCTTTGCTTAGTTTATTTTGTTCAAATTTAGACACTTTTCTACCATTTCAAATAATATAATTTACAAGTGTGAAATCAGTGCTTACTTAAGACTAAGTAAATGTACTTAGGATGATGAGTGAAAAAATTTTAAAAACCATTTTTGGGTTATATTTTCTTTACGTTCACGTACTGTTATATTTTGGGTTTTCTGAACCATGTTTGTTAATTTGTATGGTGTTCTTTAGAATGAGTCAGTTATATTTTTATTTTTTATTTTTGTTAAGATGTAATTCTACAGTGTAACTTTTGGGTATGAAGCTGTTGATACTGAAGTTCCTGAATCTAGCATGGCTTGGCCTATTGCTTTGGTAGTGGGTTTGTTTAATGGGAACTTAGAGCTTTCCATCTCTAGGGTGTTTGTAACAGCTTTGCTCACCCTCTTGCACCAGAAGATAGAAAGAAACCAGAATTTAAGTCATATGTGAGTAACATCCTTTCACAACTGTCTTCCTGGTGTAGAAAGAACAGAAGCTCTTCATCCTCTTGTTATATTTAGAGATGCTTAAGGCTGTTACATCACCCAGGAGATTGAAGATGTCCAAATAGTCACTGGGGTTATAGTATGCTTTTGGGTGCCAGTCTCCAGGTCTTGAGGGTTGTTGGGAGGATTGGAGATATTAACTTTTTAAAGTACTGGCTGCCATCAAGGAATTCTGCCTGTAGCTCACCTGTAATTTAAAGTGCTTGCTTCTTTGAACTGGTTAGTTTTTATTTACATGACAGCACACTGTAATTTATAAAAGTAACATTGAGCTGGGAAGGGTTAATGAACTAAAAATCTTAATGCACGTTATGGGCAGTTCAAAACCTCAGTTCTTTGTACTGTGTAATTTTCTTCATTCATTGTTTTGCATGAACAAAAATCATAATTTTGGACCTGAATGCACAATTTCCTATGTTTTTGAACTAGCTTGTGGTATCGTAAAGCTTGAAATCTAACTTATAAAAAGCTATAAAGCTTCTTAACTTATTGTAAAATTTCACCATCTTTAAAGTATTTTATAATTACTGCTGTCCTTTGATTTGTTTCCATTTATTTCTATTATCTTGCAGCATCTTTTATCCAAATTCTTCTTTCTTATAAATCTTGTAAGTAGGAACCAGAAGCTTCTCCTTAATTGCAGTCATGTTTTTATTTTTTTTCATAATTCCATTAAAATAATTGATTGTCATTGTCTCTTGTAGTTTTTGTATTTGGGAAGAAAAATACTTTTCTGTGTTTTGAATGGGGAAGATTGTTGGCAAAAGCAAATTAATCTGCCTGAATCAGTCCCATTATTTCTGTACACTAGTCTGGTCATGTCATGAATTCCAGGACTTTGCACTAACTGTGTTTTGGCTTTCTTTCTTTTCTTTCTTTTTTTTTTTAAGCTTAATTTAAGCTTATTTTTATACAGATTTAGTGTTTGATTTGTATGCATTCTGCATGTAATGTTTTTCAAATGTATTATTGCTGGATAGCTTATTCAGGACGAAAAATGGCTCATGGGAAGTTGCATAAAGATTTATGCGTGACTCTGCATTCTATTAAGCCTATTATTATGAAACAATTTAAGCATTTTATGTAGAGTAATAAAAGATTTCAGAGTGATTTTCAATATACTGTGAAATCTTTTGTTAAAAGTAAAAGCAACTTGCAAAGGGCTTCTGTTTCAGAGACAAGGAATGGCCATAATTATCTTTCTTACCAGTCCAATTTGCCGATTTATCAACCTAAAGTTAGCTGCTGTCTGTGGTTGTTAAAATTCATTTTCATTTTGCTTGGTTGGGCAATTTTTTGGTGTGTGTTGTGGAGTTGGGGAGGAGGGTGGGTGATGGGAATGCTGTCTCCCTCCTTACCTTACCTTACCTTCTCCCTAAAGTTTATTGGCATGGGATTGCCCACTTAATTACAATGTCCATCTGAGTTAATGTGTAGATTATAGCTGCATTTCTTAATGTTTAAGCATAATTCTAGGGAGGGAAGAAATAATAGAAAAAGTCAAATTCTATGTTATGTATCTGTATTCAAGTACAGATATATACAAATGTACTCTTCTGATCAAAAATTCAGTTTGAAAATGCTTCTTGTAAAATCTGTTAAACTGACAATGCCACTGTAAATTGTTAATCATTTTCAAAGTAGATTTCAGAGAGCCCTTTAAAAAAATTAAGACATAGTTGCCAAATTATTGGATTCTATTCAAGTAGCTACTTAATGACACCAATATTTGATCTTTGTGTCCAGGGTCCCATGAGCCTATTTGGCATATTGACAAATATAATAAAACCCTCCTTTTCTCTCCCCAGCCATTACAACACAAGCTAGCATGGAGTTTCGGCGGAAAGGGTCACAAATGTCCACAGACACCATGGTTTCCAATCCTATGTTTGATGCCAGTGAATTTCCTGATAACTATGAAGCAGGAAGAGCTGAGGCTTGTGGGACACTGTGTAGGATTTTTTGTAGCAAGAAGACTGGAGAAGAGATTCTGCCAGCTTATTTATCCAGGTCTTAGAACTTTTTTGTTTATTTTTCCATTTATATAGTTTTAACCAGCTTTATTTATATAGCTTTAATGAGCTTTTGTCTGATCCATAAGACTGGATGACAAACTGAAAGAAAGACAGGTTTGTGAGAGGGAAGATGATGAGTATGTTGAATTTGAAGTGCCTAAGGGATATTTATCTGTAACTGTCTACGTTTTACCAGGTATATTATGCACAGGAACACTATAGGAAATAATAACATGCCCTGTTGGCTAAGAGATGAGGAGCTCAGTTGAGGGGTGTGAGCTAAAATGTCCTCCATTCTATTCAGTGGCTTAAGAAGTGTATAAAATCATGTCTAGTAGAAGAGAGCTTAGACATTGGAAGTGGCATTCTGAGGAATATAAGAATCTATTAAAGGAAATACTTGTAGAAGCCAGAAGAGAATATGGAGAGAAGGAACTGATCAAAGGGATGGATTCTTATAACTGAGTAAGGAAAGAGTTAGACATTCCTCCTGGACTGGCAATTGTTGTTTGTATGGCTTTCATTAAATTCTAGGGAGAGAAGATAGTCTTATTGGTTGGGTAGTCACTAGTAAGTAAATTTTTTCCCAAGTTTTTTAGGTTGAAAAAAGTGCCTGCTTACAGTGGTAGCTGAATATGCCATTATTGTTGCTCTTGAATGACAGGAGATAGAATGCTTAGTAAGTTGATAGGGCAGGGGGTGGTTGTAAAAATAAGATGCATTCATTCATATTCCTAAGGGGACTTTTATTCAGAGTGACCTTCGTATGGTGATAAATACTGGGTTTAAAGAGGTTGCTTTCTTTCACTATCATCCCAGAAACAATAAAGGAAAGAAAAAAGATACAAAAAACACTTTTATTTTCTAGGAATTGCAAATGCTGCACATTTTTACTGCTGTGGAATTTGATCCAGTTAATTCATTTTTCAGTTTCTTGATAAGCACTAGAGACACCTATAATTTGGAGTTTGTAAAGGCTTAAAACTTTTAAGAAGATATAATAGGGCTGGAGGCATAGCACAAGTGGTAGAACATAGCAAGCATGAGGCCCTGTGAGGTGAAGCTCCAGTAAGCCCCACCCAAAAAAGAAGCTTAATAGATATGAACCTTTTTTCCTTGTTAGAAAAACACAATTAGAACTGGGGATATGGCTTAAGTGATAGCGTTGGCCTTGAGAAAGAAGGCCATATGAGATCAGGAAACCTTGACTTCAAGCTCTAGTACTAGCACCAAAACTAAAAATTAAAAAAAAAAAGGAAGAAAAAAATTAGTTCTTGATGTATGTAATTGTGAATAGTTTGAATCTCAGCTGTACCTTTTAAGGTAGGAATAGTGAAGAGTGGAAATACTTGTAGATGACTGTAGAAAATAATGTTTCTGAAAACTTTTCACCAGCAGTTTGTTTAAATTTTTTTTCTTGCTTTCCTAGATTTTACATGCTTTTAATTCAAGGTTTGCAGATAAATGATTATGTATGCCATCCTGTCTTGGCCAGCGTTATTCTAAACTCCCCTCCTTTGTTCTGCTGTGACTTGAAAGGGATTGATGTTGTGGTTCCTTACTTTATTTCAGCTCTTGAAACCATTTTGCCTGACAGGTAAGCTGTCATTCTCTACTACCATGTCAGTTATCCGTTTTGGCCTGGTCTGTTTTGGTGCCTCTTCCTGTTTTCTAATTTATCCTGTCCAATTGTCTTCATTGTCCCAAGAGACTCAAGCCACATTTATTAGATTGAGTAGAGAATACCCAAACCTACCCCATCTCGGAATCTTTTCATTTATTCATGGGTTTATGAATCCTTTTGGGCTTTGTGTAGAAGGTCAAAGCAAATCCAGCTCAAAGTCTACCTTTGTAGAGTAGGTCTTTAATTTTAAATAAGACAGCCAGATTGTAGTTTAAATCAGTAACAGTATAATGTAGAAGTACACACATACACACACAGCTTGGATTGTGAAAAATTGGTTTAGTATATATTTAGCAATAGCTAAAAATGTACTTTAGCTTAAAATACTAATAGCTTTTTGTTTCTTGGCAGAGAACTCTCAAAATTCAAAAGCTATATAAATCCAACTGAATTGAGAAGATCCTCCATTAATATCCTGCTTTCTTTGTTGCCCCTCCCTCATCATTTTGGCACAGTCAAATCTGAGGTAATGTTTTATTAAAGGTTTTTGTTTGCTTTTGCTTTTTGTGTTTTATTTATTTATTTTAGTCGGTCATGGGGCTTGAACTCTGGGCCTGGGCACTGTACCTGAGCCCTTCAGCTCAAGGCTAGTGCTGTACCACTTGAGCCACAGCACCACTTCCAGTTTTCTGAGTGGTTTATTAGAGATGAGTCTCATGGACTTGCCTGCCAGGGCTGGCTTTGAACCTCAATCCTCAGATCTTAGCCTCCTGAGTAGCTAGGATTACAGGTGTGAGCCACCAGCACCTGTCTTAATTTGTTTTTTGAAACAAGGTCTCACTAGTCAGGTAAGGGAGCCTCAAACTCATGATCCTATTGCCTCAGCCTCTCAGGTGCTGGGATCACAGATGTAAGTCATCACACCTGGCCATTCTCAAAGATTTTTTTTTAAATATTCTATATTTTACTTCTGTGTGTATTTTAAAAATGGAGCAGAGAGCCAGATGCCAGAGGCTTACACCTGTAATTTTAGCTACCCAGCTTGCTGAAATCAGAGGATTACAGTCCAAAGCCAGCTTTTATCTCTAACCTGGAAAAAAAACAAAACAAAACAAAAAAAAAACTAGAAGTAAAAGCTTGGCTCAAGTAGTAGAATGCCAGTGGTGAGCAAAATGCCAACAAGAGCATGAGGCCAAGAGTTTAAGTTTCAATACTGCTAAAAGAAAAAGGAACAGAAGCTTAAAAGAGAAAACTTTTTTTTTTCAAATAAATTAATGATTTTGTTCTGTGCTGCCATTTCTTCTATCATACTGCCAGCATATTTCTGGCTACATTTCATGTGGTTGAGGCTACCAACATATGACTGCATATGTAGAGTGAATTAGTGACAGACAGTACTGTGGCTAGCTTTAAAAGCCTGGAAGCCTTGTTCATTATTAGCATAATCTCTTTTCCTGTCTACCTGTTCCTAATTAGGCTGGTTCCCTCCTTCCCTCCCTCCTTCCCTCCCTCCTTCCCTCCCTCCTTCCCTCCCTCCTTCCCTCCCTCCCTTTTTTCCTCCCTCCCTCCTTCCCTCCCTCCCTTTTTTCCTCCCTCCCTTTTTCCCTTCCTGCCTTCTTTCCTTCCTGCCTTCCTGCCTCTCTTCCTCTCCTCTTCTTCTCTTTTTCTTTCTCTTCCTCTTTCTTTCTCTCCCTTCCTCCCTCCCTCTCTCTCCCTCCCTCCCCTGTCTTTCTCTCCCTCCCTCCCTCCCTCCCTCCCTCCCTCCCTCCCTCCCTCCCTTCCTTCCTTCCTTCCTTTCCTTTCTTTCTTCCAACTTGGTACCTGATGCTTTCACTCATTGGCTGGCGCTCTACCAACCAAGCCACACCTAAAACCCCTAATTAGGCATCTTGTACTGCAACAGCAGATGTTGAATAAAATTTGTTTTTTTTCACAGGTGGTCCTAGAAGGAAAATTTAGTAATGATGACAGCTCTTCTTATGATAAACCAATAACTTTTCTGTCCCTGAAGCTGCGACTTGTGAATATATTAATAGGTGCCTTGCAAACAGAAACGGACCCCAATAACACCCAAATGATACTAGGTTTGTGTTCTTTTCTTTTCTTTCCTTTGTTTTTTGTCAGTCGTGGGGCCTGAACTCTGGGCCTGGGTGCTGTCTCTCAGCTCTTCAGCTCAAAGCTAGCGCTCTACCACTTGAGCCACAGAGCCACTTCTGGCTATTTCTGCTTATGTGGTGCTGAGGAATCGAACCCAGGGCCTCATGCATGCAAGGCAAGCCCTCTACCACTGAGCCACTTTCTCAGCCCCATGTCATAGGGCTTGAACTTGGGCACTGTCTCTGAGCTCTTTCATTCAAGGCTAGCTCCCTACCACTTTGAGCCACAGCGCCACTTTTGGTTTTCTGAGTAGTTTATTGGAGATAAGAGTCTCATGGACTTTTCCTGCCAAGGCTGGCTTTGAACCATAATCCTCAGATCTCAGCCTCCTGAGTAGCTAGGGTACAGGCATGAACCACTGGCACCTGGTTTAGGTTTGTGTTCCTATAAAGCTTTTCTTGTAAGTGAAAATTCCAGTACTGTTAACCTTATTCATGCTATGGGTCAGAGGTCAGCTCTTATTATTCTAAGTCAAAGGCACATTATTATTATTATTATTTTATTTTTGTTGGTCCTGAGGCTTGAACTCAGTCTGGGTAATGTTCCTGAGCCTCTGTGTGCTCAAGGCTAGCGCTGTACCACTTGAGCCACATCTAGCTTTTTCTGAGTAGTTTATTGGGATAAGAGTCTCATGGACTTTTCTGTACCTGGGCTGGCTTTGAATTGTGATCCTCAGATCTCAGCCTCTTGAGTAGCTGGGGTTACAGGCATGAGATACCAGCGCCTGGTGGAAAAAGCAGATTTTATTCCCTTCTTAATGTTAAAAAATAGGAAGGTGTTGACATGAGGGAAAGAAAGCATTTCAATCTCCTAGGACGATTATTTTTATTTGTGCTTTTTCTTTTTTCCTGTTTCCTCTGTTTGAGGATTATATACATTCACATATATTCTTCAGCCTAGATTCAGATACATTGCTAGCTAATTACTTACTACCTACTTGATATCTCTACTTGTAAGCCAAAAGACAACTCAAACCTATTTTGCCTACTTCATACATCTTTGCCCTAAGTGTTCTCTACCACCATGCTTCTACCTGTGTATCTTATTGCCCACATAAAAATCTAAGACTCATCTGTCTTTAGTTCTTTTTTTTTTTTCTTTTTCTCTTTTTTTTTTTGCTGGTATTGGATTTTGAATTCTGGGTCTGGACCCTATCCTTGAGCTTCTTTTGCTCAAAGCTAGCACCCTACATTTGAGCCACAGAGCCACTTCCAGCTTTTTCTGTGGTTATTTGGAGGTAAGAGTCTCATGGACTTGTCTGCCCAGGTTGGCTTCAAACCATAATCCTTAGATCTCAGCCCCCTGAATAGCTAGAATTACAGGTGTGAGCCACTTGTGCCAGGCTGTCTTCAGTTCTTTCTCTATTACCTAGTCCACACACTTAAGTTCTGTCTACACTGTTTCCACAATGTTTTTTATTTTTTTATTTGTCAGTCATGGGGCCTGCACTCTGGGCCTGGGCACTGTCCCTCAGCTCTTCAGCTCAAACCAGCACTCTACCACTAGAGCCATAGTGCCACTTTCGGCTTTTTCTGCTTATGTGGTGCTGAGAAATAGAAGGGCCTCATGCATGCGAGGCAAGCACTCTGCCACTGAACCATCTTCCCAACTCCCCCACAATGTATTTTGATCAGCTTTATACCTCACTCCTAGAACTCTTTGTTTCTTTGCTTTTTTTGATCATGGGACTTGAACTTAGCATAAGCATTTGTCCCTGGGCTCTTTTGCTCAAGGCTAGTCCTATACATATACTTTTAGTCACAACTTCACTTCTGGCTTTTGAGGACTCTTCTGCCCAGGCTGTCTTTGAACCATAATCCTCAGATCTCAGCCTCCTGAGTAGCTAGGATTACAGGCATGAGCCACCAACGTCTGGCTATTTATTTTTTAAACTGTAATTATTGTAATTAAGGTGTTATACAGAAGGGTTGCCATTTCATGTCACATTCCATATCTTTTAATGACAGTGTTTTCATAGTCTCTAAGTTTGTCTCCTATCCTCCTACCTTGCTCCCTAGCATTTAACCTCCCCTATCTAAGCTAGTGTTGTAAAGAGTAAGGTAGGTAGTACCAATCTCCATACCACTGGCTGATAATTACACATTCCATATTCCTTACTCCGTCCTGTAGCTATCCTACATTCAGTTTCTCACCTTTGTATTACCTTGTACTATCAGAAAAGTATAACTGTAGTTTCTTATTTAGTTATTTTTCTTTATAAAATGTCAGAACCTTGTTTTAAAAGCATTCTGTAGGGGCTGGGAAGGTGGCTCAGTGGTAGAGTGCTTGCCTTGCATGCATGAGGCCCTGGGTTCGATTTCTCAGCACCACATAAGCAAAAAGAAAAAAGCCAGAAGTGGCAGTGGCTCAAGTGGTAGAGCGCTAGCCTTGAGCTGAATAGCTGAGGGACAGCGCCCAGGCCCAGAGTTCAGGCCTCATGACCGGATCCCCCCCAAAAAATAAATAAAAGCATTCTGTAATATTTTTCTTAGTTTGTTGTATGTCCTTTGAAATGGAGATGCTTACATTTGGTCTGTGGTGGTTTTTGTGTTTTGTGCAGTGTATTGGAGCTTGAACTCTAGGCCTCACATTCTCAACCTTTTTTCACTCATAGTTGGAGTTCTAAACATTTGAGCCACATCTCTACTTCCAGAGCTTTGCTGGTTAATTGCCAGTCTTGATTGGCTTTGAAAGTTTGATTCTCAGATCTCAGCCTCCTGAGTGGCTAGGATTAGAAGTGTGAACACCAGCACTTGGCTTTATTTTTTGGTGTTGTTTTTTTTTTTTTTGAGATAGAGTTTCATGTAGCCTAGCTGGCCTTGAACTCTTGGTCATCTTTCCTCAGCTCTTTCCTCAGCTTCCCAAGTGCTGGGAATATAGGTATGTGTCATTTCTAGCTTACATGTGGCCTCTCACCCAGGTAAAGAATATCTGATAGTAGACATGTTTTTGTTTTTTTTTTTTGTCTGTTGTGGGGCTTGAACTCTGGGCCTGGGCACTGTCCCTGTGCTCTTCAGCTCAAGGCAAGCGCTCTACTGCTTGAGCCACAGTGCCACTTCTGGTTTTCTAGTGGTTTATTGGAGATCAGAGTCTCACAGACTTTCCTGCCCAGGCTAGCTTTGAACCCAGATCCTCAGATCTCAGCCTCCTGAGTAGCTAGGATTATAGGTGTGAGCCACCGGCACCCAGTTAGACAGGTTTTTTAATAGATAATATTATTATTAACTTATTGTTCAGAGGGGTTACCATTTCATGAGTACAGTTCTTTTTTGGACACACCTTTTCCGTCACTTTCCCCTTTCCATTCGGCAGTGGACATAATTTTATATAAAGCAAAGTTGATTTCAAATATGTTTTTTAAAAATAACAGTTTCAAAACTTTGAAAGCAGATCAGAATTTGGAAATTTTTGAAGAATATCTTTGTTGACTAGCCAGTGAATTTATTAGTAATTTTTAGAGAATCTTGTATATGCTCAACTAAAATAATACTTTTTTTGTTATTGTTGTTTGTGGTGGTCATGGGACTTTAATTCAGGGAGGATCCAGGTGCTAGCCCTAAGCTTTTGTTCTCAAGGCTAGCACTATACCACTGGGAGCCACAGTTCCACTTCCAGTTTTTAAGTGGTTAATTGAAGATAGGAGACTCACAGACTTTGCTGTGTGGGATTGGCTCTTAACTGTACTCCTAAGATCTCAGCCTCCTGAGTAGCTAGGATAACAGCTGTGAGCCACCAGCACCAGGTCAAAATCACATTCTTATCAATGATCTTAATCATTTTAATGTGAACTATTTTAGCCTTTATATCATGTTTTACCTAAAATGCTTTTCTGTTTATTTTGCTATTGCAGGAGCAATGTTAAATATTGTTCAAGATTCTGCACTTTTAGAAGCCATTGGTTGCCAAATGGAAATGGTATGAAGCATACACTATTTATCTGTCAGAGAAATCTACTTCTCATTTTATCCAGATTTTACTTCAAACTGCCAGTCTAGTGCTTTTTTATATTTATTTATTTATTGTTAGTCATGGGGCTTGAACTCTGGGCCTGGGCTCTGTCCCTCAGCTCTTCAGCTCAAGGTGAATGCTCTACCACTTGATCCACAACACCACTTCCAGTTTTCTGGTGGTTAATTGGAGATAAGAGTTTCATGGACTATCCTGCCTGGGCTGGCTTTGAACCATGATCCTCAGATCTCAGCCTCCTGAGTAGCTAGGATTACAGGTGTGAGCCACCAGCACCCAGTTTATTTTTTAAATTTATTTTATAGTACTGTGATTTGAACTAGGTGTAGTCACTCTTGCTAGGCAGGCACTCATTTCTCAGCCACACCTCTAGCCCTTTTTTGCACTGGTTGTTTTGAGATAAGCTCTTGCTTTTGGCATGTGCCTATACTGCAATCCCTTATTTATACGTCTTGTGGTTGACAGTATGACAGGTGTATCCCACTATGCCCAGTTTCTTTCATTATGATTGGGTCTTTGAATGTTGTGAACATTTTGCCCAGGCTAGCTGGAACTTTGATACTTCCCATCTCAGCCTCCCACATGGCTGGGAATAATAGAAGTGTATTAACATGCCCAGTTATTGAGAAGAGGGGGTCTCCTGAATTTTTTGCCAGAATCAGATCATACCTATAATCATTCCCAGCTAATTAGGAGACTAACATCAGATCCTCTTGATCTCAGCCTCTGTAAGGAGCTGGGATTGTAGCTATGAACCACTAGTTCCTAGTTCTTTATATCTCAATGATTGATTGATTGGTTGGTTGGTTGTGCCAATAATGAGGTTTTAACTCAGAGCTTGAGTACTGCCCCTTAGCATTTTTACTATAGGCTGGCACTCCTCTACCACTTGAGCCACAGCTCTACTCTTGACTTTTCAGTTCTTAATTGGAGATAAGAGTCTCATAGATTTTCCTGTCTAGGCTCTCTTTGAACAAAAAATCCTTAGATCTCACTCTCCTGAGTAGCTAGGATTACAGGTATGAGCCACTGGCACCCAGCTTGTGTGTGTGGGGGGCGGGGAGAGGACGGGTTTGAATTCATCTTCATGCTTGCTACACAGGTTCTCTACACTTGTCAGAACAGCCTGGACTATAGGCCTCCCAATTTTGCTTCTCTGTGTAGCTGGAGTGACAGGTGTACTCCATTCTGTTCCCAGCAATTGGTAGAAATGGAGTCTGTAAACTTTAGTTTTTTCCTTTTTGCCCAGGCTAGTCTTGAACTGATATCTACAGGTAGGATTACAGGTTTGAGCCACTACTTGGCTGTCCTAATGGTTTTTTAAAGTCATTCTTTGAAAAAAGCCAGCTCATTGATTAGACATTTTGAGGTTTCATTGCTTCATCAGGTATAAACTTCAAGTCCTTGAGAGTTTTTTCATGAGAGAAACTCCAGCCAGGCAGTATCTGCTTAAAGCTCTTACTTGGTTTGCTTTGCTGCTGAATTGGTTTGAATGATCTAAGAAAAGCATTCTATTTCATAATTCCTGACACCCTTAATAGATCAGTGGTCTCTTTCCATCCCACGTAGGTAACAGTTTTCATGTCCTCCAAAGTACCAGTGCTTCTAAATCTGAAAGACTTGCTCGAGAAATGTAGTGCCCCTTGCTTATGTTTTCAGGGTGCATATCCTTACAGAGTAGAGCCTGGATAGTAGAAAAGCAGTATCACATACAAGCTAGGCAGATGAAGGATGGACTATCAACTTATCAAGGAAGTTATGGCCCTGTAGATGGCTAATAATTTACTAATCTGTATATGATTATGTACAGATTATATGGGATAAAGTGACAGAAATCTATTCCCTATACATATAAGAATTTATACTATTGTGTTTTATAATAAAACTAGGACTGAAAGTTGTGTGTGTGTGTGTGTGTGTGTGTGTGTGTGTGTGTGTGTGTAAAATTGTATTCTTGGGGCTGGGAAGGTGGCTCAGTGGTAGAGCGCTTGCCTTGAGCTGAAGAGCTGAGGGACAGCACTCAGGCCCAGAGTTCAGGCCCCATGACCAGACCCAAAAAAAATAAAAAATAAAATTGTATTCTTGCTGGGCGCTGGTGGCTCATGCCTATAATCCTAGCTACTCAAGAGGCTGAGATCTGAGGATCTTGGTTCAGAGCCAACCCCGGGCAGGAAAGTCTGTGAGACTCTTATCTCCAATAAATCACTAGAAAACCAGAAGTGGCGCTGTGGCTCAATCAGTAGAGAGCTCTTGCCTTGAGCTGAAGAGCTGAGGGACAGTGCCCAGGCCCAGTGTTCAAGCCCACGACTGACAAAAAAAAAAAAAAAAAAAAATTCTTGTTCTTATGAAGTTTTCTTTCGAGACACTTAGGATTTTTTTGGGGGGGGGGTGTGGGAGCAGAAGTTGTTTATTTTTATTTTATTTCATTTTTTTTGTTGGTCATGAGGCTGAACTCTGGGCCAGGGCACTGTCCCTCAGTTCTTCAGCTCAAGGCTAGTGCTCTACCACTTGAGCCACAGCCCCACTTCCAGCTTTTTCTGCTTATGTGGTGCTGAAGAATCGAACCCAGGGCCTCATACATGCAAGGCAAGCTCTCTTACCACTGAGCCACCTTCCCAGGCCCTACAGTGTTTTCAAATGATTACTTATCCTTGTAAACCGTGATGCAGCCTCTAAATAACTTTTTCATCTAATTAGGGTAGTGGAGAAAATAACCTGAAGAGCCACAGTCGCACTAACAGTGGTATTAGCTCAGCAAGCGGTGGGAGCACAGAGCCCACAACTCCTGATAGTGAGAGGCCAGCTCAGGCTCTCTTAAGGGATTATGGTAAGCTATGTTTTGTTTTCTTTTGAAATAAAAGTTGTACAGAATGGCTTTAATTCTCAGATTTATAAAATAAAACTAAAATATTAATGTTCAAAAATTTTAAACTATATATGTTTTATATATTTAGGCAGATATTATATATAGGACAGATAAAATTAGTCTAGTTACATTTGGGGTAGTTGATTGGGTTCTATAATGAGTAGTCAGGAGATTATTCTGGGTTCTGTACCAGGTACCAGTGATACCATTGTCAGATGAGATGTAAGCTCTGCCTCAGGGCTCCCAGTCTAATGATAAGAGATGCTGTGTGTTGAAGGAAGTGATGGAGTATAAATGGGAAACCAGAGGAGCATCCCTCATTGTTATATTTGTATTAAATTTTAGCAAGATAAGGAAACATTATTTTCTGTCTTCACAAATAAAATATTTGCCAGAAAGCATCCTGTTTGGTGATGTTCTTTATATTGGGCAATCATTTTATGAATTCATTAAGTTTATGGTACTTTTATATACACTTATTTTCAAGCATGAACATTGTATTGAATTTGTGGATATTTATCCAACTCTTTGGTATGCTCTCTAGTTGCACAGATGTGAGTTTTAAGTTTTGAATCACCTGGAGACTTCATAGCTATATTCAATAAGGCATGCTTTTATGGTTTAAGTTTATAATAAGTATCCTTTAGACATGTCAGATACACACAGCCATTATGTGGATATTTAATTCACTTAAATATTGCATTTACAGAGAAGTTAATAAGTTTTTATCATAAATAGATATAGATAGATGTAGGTTTAATTTAGGTTGAAATTTTGGTTTTTGTGCTTTAACATTTTTAAACAAAAAAAAGTTGCATTGCTGTATGTGTTATAATATAAATGTTTGGAGTGATTATTGTTTGTTTCAACATTTTGAACTGGTGTTAGTCAGCTCTGCTTGTAATGTCGTAAAATATTTTTTACTAAGAAATCCAGACTTGTGTTAGTGTCACGTGAATGTCTCTCTTTAATGATCATTCCTTTTTCTGTTGTCACTGCCCTCTTTCTGATAGGATCGACAGGTATAATGTCCCTAAAGCTTTTATGAATCCATTTTAATTTGTTCTAATTTAGTTTCTCCTAATTTACTATTAGTTAAACAATGATAACTTTTAAATGTAAAATTGGAGGCTATACAGAGGCCAAATGGTTGTTTAATTTGTTTAGAAATATTTCATTAGTCTTGAAGAGTTAAAAGTTGATTTTGAAAAGACATTGCATGTGAATTTTAAAGATTTAAACACCAGATGCTTCAGGGTAATTCCGAGCATCTGAAGAAGTCTTAAAAGTCGAATTCTATAAAATTCCAAGGAAATGGTTAAAAGCCTCAATTCTTTTTGAAAATATAGTCTAAGTTATCAACTTAAAAATTTTAAGACTAACATCATTGTAAAAATGATACTGAAACTGCCAAGTTCCACATTGGTTTATGTGAAAGTTTGTGGGCTGGGAGCCAGAAGGTGTCCTGGCCCTGTGTGCTCCTATGCACTGTCAGGCCTGGTGCTCAGGCCAGTGGGGCGGGAGCATAGTGCTGTGGGTGCCCGTCATGCTCACTGTGGCTGCTGTGGTCTGTGCCTAGTGGAATGCTGTGCTTCTCGTTACTAATACTTAGTTGTTTTCCCTCCCTGTGGGATGTGGCATTGGGTTATATCCTAGCTCTTAATACAGATTCAGCTGCTGGGCTCCTGATACGCAGCATTCATCTCGTCACCCAAAGACTCAATTCCCAGTGGCGGCAAGACATGAGCATATCATTGGCAGCTCTAGAGCTCCTCTCTGGTCTGGCAAAGGTGAGGAGGATAGTCATTTATTTTAACACAGCAGCTTTGAGTTTGGCTCTTTTTTTCTGTATTTATTGACCCCTTGGTTGAGAGTATTACAATGTTGGCCATAGTCACATATTTTATATCCAAAGTACGAAATTGAGCCTCCGTGTGAAGCTTTAGTGAAATGAACTATACTTTTTAAAAATAGATTGAGTCTGAATATTGTAACTGTTAAATTACAGAAATATTTATTTGCACATAGCAATATGACACCTAGAGGCTTTTTAAGGAGTTGTTATGCTAAAGTGTGCTAATCGGGAATATCTTTGACTACTATCTTCCATTATTAGATATAAGCGAAAATTGTGTGTTTATATTTCTTTTATAGCTATTTCAGTTCTTAGAGTTAGGTAGCCATTTGTGTTTCTCTTAAGTATTTTTTGTGTATGTGTGCCAGTCCTGAGGCTTGAACTCGGTCTGCGAGCTGTCCCTGAGCTTTTCTTTTTTTTTTTTTTTTTGGGTCCAGTCGTGGGGCCTGAACTCTGGGCCTGGGCGCTGTCCTTCAGCTCTTCAGCTCAAGGCTAGCACTCTACCACTTGAGGCACAGCGCCACTTCCAGCTTTTTTCTTTCTTCTTATGTGGTGCTGAGGAATTGAACCCAGGGCCTCAAGCATGCAAGGCAAGCACTCTACCGCTGAGCCACCTTCCCAGCCCCGATGTCCCTGAGCTTTTTTACTAAAGGCTGGTGCTCTACCACTTGAGTCATAGTTCCACTCTTCGCTTCTTTGATGGATAAGTAGAGTCTCAGGGACTTTCTGTATGGGCTGACTTCAAACCAAACTCTGAGTAGCTAGAATTACAGGCATGAGGTACCAGTACCAGGCTAGGATTTTTCATTGTCTTTTTTTTAAAAAACAGAACCAACTTCATTATGGTAGATGTCGTGTTCAAAACATGCTTTAAATTATCTTTTAAGTAGTTGTACAAAGAAGTTTCAATTCACCCTGTCCTCTTATGAGTACAGTGCATTTTGATGAGTCTCACCCCTTCATTCTTTTTTTAGGTGAAATTTTTGTAAGAGAGAGAGAAAGAGAGAGAGAGAGAGAGAGAGAGAGAGAGAGAGAGAGAGAGAGAGAGAGAGAGAGAGAGAGAGAGAGAGAGAGAGAGAGAGAGAGAGAGTGTGTGTGTGTGTGTGTGTGTGTGTGTGTGTGTGTGTGTGTGTGTGTGTGTGTGTGTGTGTGTGTGTGTGTGTGTGTGTGTGTGTGTGTGTGTGTGTGTGTGTGTGTGTGTGTGTGTGTGTGTGTGTGTGTGTGTGTACGTACCAGACCAGGGCTTGAAGGTATCACTTGTACTCTTGTTTTGATTTTTTCACTCATGTTGGTACTCTACCACTTGAGCCAGCCAAAATTTATCACCAGCCAAAAATTAATAAATTTAAAGTAAACGGTTCAGTGCCTTTTACTACATTCACAGTGTTGCAAAACCATCTCTCATAGTTCAAATGTGTTTTTGTTTTTGTTTTTTTTATCATCCCAAAGAAAGCCCT
Source organism: Dipodomys merriami (assembly GCF_024711535.1). Taxonomy (NCBI): domain Eukaryota; kingdom Metazoa; phylum Chordata; class Mammalia; order Rodentia; family Heteromyidae; genus Dipodomys; species Dipodomys merriami. The sequence goes on along the minus strand of NW_027206282.1, from coordinate 431,401 downwards.
GAACCCATGGAGTAACAGTTGCTTTTGCTTCCCCTTCCCAGCTCTGGACAGCTATCAGTCCTCATTTTACCTCTATGGGTCTATCTCTTTTGAATATTTCATCTGGATACATCTGTTCTGGACCTTTTCTGCCTTGCTTTTTCATTTGTTGTGTTTCACTGCTAGTATACATTTTGTCAGGATTTTATTCCCTTTTAGGCTGAATAACACTGTGTTGAGTATGTGTATTATAGTTTGTATATCTGCTTGTTAGCTGATGGATGTTTTTGTGTCTGTGTGTGTATGTCAGTCCTGGGCTTGAACTCAGGGCCTCCTTGCTGTCCCTGAGCTTCTTTGCTCAAGGCTCTACTGTTTGGGCCATAGCTCCACTTCCAGCTGTTTTGGTGGGGGAGTAGTTAATTGGAGATAAGAGACTCAGGGATTTTATTGCCAAGGCTGCCTTTGACCTGTGATCCTCAGTTCTCAGCCTCCTGAGTAGTTAGGCTTACAGACAGGAGCCACCAGTTCCTGGCAGCCATCCTCTTTATAGCATCATCAGTAGTGCTGCTATAAACATATATTTGTTGCTGGTTTTAATTGTTTGGGGTATCAAGGAATGAAATTGTTGGGTCCATGGTAATTCTGTCTAACTTTTTTTTGGGGGGGGCGGGGGGTCTGGTCGACTGCCAAGTTGTTTTCTACAACTACTAAATCATTTTACTCTGGGTTCCAGTTTTTCAGTTTCTCCACATACTCACCAACATCTAAGGCTTTTTTTTTTGGGTGCTGTGGCAGTCTTGGTTCTTGACAGGGCCTAGATGCTGTCCCTGATCTGCACTCTATCACATGAGCCACAGCTCCACTTTCAGCTTTTTATTACTTAATCAGAGACAAAAGTCTCATGGACTTGGCCAATCTGGGTTGGCTTCGAACTTTGATCCTCAGATCTCAACCTCCTGAATAGCTAGGATTATAGGTGTGAGTCACCAGCTCCTAAGTTTTTTTTAAATCAGTATGGGAAGGGAAGGATTATCTTGCATATATGTTTTGAGGACTACATTGTGAGCAGAAGGTGGTACTGTCTAGGATGATAAAGTTCGACTTTGTTTTGAGATATAGAAGCAAGCAATCAGATGCTGTCATATCACCCACAAGAGTAAAAATAGGCAAGAATATCTAGTATATTGTCAGTACCATTAGATCTTACCTAAACAATCCTGGGATGGGCATATATTATAAGGGGCATTTGCTGATACAAAAAGTAAGAACATGTAGGAAGAACTATATTGTCCAAGAACTAGATACTGTATACTTTAGTATACTTTTTTTGGACCACACTGAGGCCATGGCTGGTGCTGATCATGTCTGGCACTCTATAACTTTTTTTTTTTTTTTTTTTTTTTGGGTCCAGTCATGGGGCCTCAGCTCAAGGCTAGCACTCTACCACTTGAGCCACAGCGCCACTTCCGGCTTTTTTGTTTTTGCTTATGTGATGCTGAGGAATCGAACCCAGGGCCTCAGGCATGCAAGGCAAGCACTTTACCACTGAGCCACCTTCCCAGCCCATAGCTAGGATTATAGTCATGAGCCATCTGCACCTGGCTTAGTTCACTCTTCATAGTTTGTAATTAGCCTTAGTTGTACCACTGCTCTGGATCCACTAATGAGCTATAATTATAATGAATTATGTATTGCATGGCTTATCTACTATAAAGCTACAATAATCAAAACAGCCTGAGACTGGTGGTGTAGTTCAGTGGTAAAGTACCTGCCATGTAAGCGTAAGTCACGAGTTCAAACCTCAGTATTAGCAAACAACAACAACAATCAGGTGTTAGACAGATGAATGAGTAAAAAAAGATATGCTGTGATAGGGTGCTGGTGGCTGCTGCTTATAATTGTAGTTACTTAGGAGGCTAAGATTTGAGAATAGCAGTTCAGAACCAGCCAGGGCTGACAAGTTGGCTTTTACTTCCATTTAAAATAAAAATTTAAAAATTAACCAGGCCTGGTGGCTCACCTGTAATCCTAGCTACTTAGGAGCCTGAGATCTGAGTATCACAGTTCAAAGCTAGCTTGTACAGGAATGTCCATGAGACTCTCATCTCCAGTTAACCACCAGAAAACCAGAAGTGACACCGGCTCAAGTGGTAAAGCATTTACCCTGAGCTGAAGAGCTCAGGGACAGCACCCAGACCCAGAGTTCAAGCCCCATGGCTGACCAAAAAATTTTTTTTAATTAAAATGAGGAACATATAATACATATTTCATGGAATAGTACACAGTCATAAAACAAAAAATGAAAATGTCATTTGCCAGAAAATAGATGGAATTGGAATATATCATTGAGCAAGATAAGCCAAGCTCAAAAATCCTTGTGACTTTGGGTTATATAAGATTTCTTTGGTATTACATTATAGATGAACAAATAGATAATTGGACTTTAAAAGTTTTTTTCTAAAAATATTCAAAATAACAAAAAAGAAAATAATCATTTTATTGTATTTGGATTCCAGATTCCATAAAGAATGCTCAACACTCAGTAATAGTCTTTCTTTCCATTGCCTGGTGTTTGACAGCAGTATAGCAGTGCAAAGAAATTGGTCAGTTGTAACATCTTCAAAGTTGAATTGAATGAGTTCTTCACTTGCTAAAGATGGCCCTAGTGGAGTTGAGGTGTGAGTTATGCCAACAAAAGCAGAATCATTATATTAGTCTCCAGGATATGCAGAACATTCCTCAGAAGGACAAATGGATCTGTGATCAATCAGTGCAATTCGGAAAATATTTGGCTTCCCTGAAAGCAGGTAGAGGTTTTGGTGCCATTTCTCAGGTGGAATCTCTGTATTTAACAAACTCAGGAGTACAGAGTACTCTAAGTTGTCAAGAAGAGTGAGTTAAGAGCAATGAGATCATGGTGTCTAGAATCTGCTATGGACAGTGGACTGAATCCAAGAAATTGTGGATGGTCCAGTGGTGCACAATGTGGATTCTATTAACTTTTATGTTGGTACCATCATGCACTGTGTGCTTCTGAGACAGGCAGCAAAATGAAGAAGGTATGCTGAGCTGAGTCCAAATGGTAAGACTGGCATTAAGAAGCTCCTGCCTGATAAGTGAGTGTCATGGATCAAAAAACTGAGATACTATCTACCACATCCATATCTGGACAGAAGATTAGGAAGCCACCACTGCCTAGTAGAATCTCCTTGGTAGCTGGATCTGAAGTCTGGAAGTTGCTTCTTAAACACCTGTGATCATTAAAAAGAGAAAAGCACAAGGAAAAATCCATAAATGCTAAAACAACCTTGTTAAAAAATAGAGAAAGTTTTTTTTTTTTTTTTTTGGTCGGTCATGGGGCTTGAACTCTGGGCTTGGGCACTGTCCCTGTGCTTTTCAGCTCAAGGCAAGTGCTCTACTGCTTTAGCCACAGAATCACTTCTGGTTTTTTTAGTGGTTTATTGGTAGTATCTAGTGGTAGTATCCACCTGTAATCCTAGTAGTTTGGAGACTTAAGGCCAGACTGAGTTTTACATAGCAAGACCTTCTTTCACAAAAATAAACAGTAACAAGAAAAAAAACTGTGTATGACTATATGCAGAAGTTTTATTAGTAATATCTAGAAACTGTTAACAACCCAGATAACTATTAATATGGTTCTCAATAGACAATTTTGTATATGTTCATATAAAATATAAAATAAAAAATAAAAAGGGATAATAGATACATGCAAAAATGTAGATAAGTCTGAATATAACTATGCTCTGTAGAAGGAAGAGGGCAAGATGAAGAAAACATATTTTGTACAGTTTTGTCTCTATCATTTGAGTAACTTCACTTCTGACTTTTTTGGTGCTTAATTAGAGATTAGAGTCTTACAGACTTTCTTGCCCAGCTGGCTTTGAACTGTGATCCTCAGATCTCAGCCTTCTTAGTAGCTAGGATTATAGGCGCGAGCCACTGGTGCCCAGCCCGATGGGCACTTTAAATATGTGCAGTGAGTATGCCACCAAGCAGCCACCAAGTACTTTGTGCAGAATGGTGTACTACTGCCAGCTGTCTTCCAATCTCAGCACTGATGAGTAGGTTTGATGATATAAGAAACTAGGCCAAAATAAAATACTTCTTTAGGACTTGAAAAATGCCACTGTTTTAGTAGAGAATGAAATACTCTGTTCCTGTATATAAATAATCAAAAAGCACGGCCTTGCAGTATATCACATTCTCAAATATGCCTAGCTTCAGAGAAAATGTTTCCAAGTTGGTACAGTGATTGTTGGGTAATTCTTTCTGTTCCCCAAATGACCATGCTTAGGTGAAGGTGATGGTCGACTCAGGGGACCGAAAACGGGCCATCAGTTCTGTGTGCAGCTACATTGTATACCAGTGCAGTCGGCCAGCCCCTTTACACTCCCGGGACCTGCACTCCATGATAGTGGCGGCTTTTCAGTGTCTGTGTGTCTGGCTGACTGAGCACCCTGATATGCTTGATGAAAAGGTAAGTTTTTTTTTTGTTGTTGTTCTACCTGCAGAGCTAGAGCCCAGCTTGTCTATAAATAAAGATTCTAGGTAAAAATTTTACTCCCCACACATTTTTTCTGGTGGGCACAGGTATCTAGTCAATTTTCACTGCCTTCTACCTTATAGGGAAGCAGGCATTATAAAGAGTCCATAATGAACCAGATTTCTATGGCTCGCACCTGTAATCCTAGCTATTCAGGAGGCAAAGATTAAGAAGATCACAGTTTGGGAAAGAAGTTTGTGAGACCCTATTTCAACCAATAGGTTGGTACATTGGTATGTGCCTGTCATCCTAGCCACAGTAGGAAGCATGTATAGGAAGACTGCAGAAAGCAAGACACTATTCTCAAAAATAACTAGAGCAAGCCTGGTCCCCGTGGCTTACACTTGCAATCCTAGCTACTCAGAAGGCTGAGATCTGAGGATTGTGGTTCAAAGCCAGCCTGGGCAGGAAAGTCTATGAGACTCTTACCTCTAGTTAACCACCAAAAAACTGGAAGTGGTGTTATACCTCAAAGTGGTAAAGTGCTAGCCTTGAGCAAAAAAAGCTCAGAGACAGCAACCAGGCTCTGAGTTCAAGCCCCACGACCAAATTTAAAAAAAAAAAAATAACCAGAACATATAAAGGCAGGGTGTGGGGGGGGGGGGGAAGAGAATGAAATAATAAGATACCAGAGCAAAAAGGGCTGCAGGCATAGCTTAAGTGATAGAGCATCTGTCTAGCAAAAGCCAGTCCTGAGTTCAGTACCACCAAAAAATAAAATAAAATAAAATAAAGCATACATAGTGAATGTGAAAGAAGAGATGTTAGGCTCATGAATATTCTAAACATTATTAATAAAATCTTAGTCATATTCATTATAGCTTCTGAACTTAGGATACTAGAAATTATTGAAAAATGTCAATCATTTGATGAGCTTTTCTTTGGTATATTAGATACTCTAGTCTTTTATTCATGTGAACTCAAGGCCTCAACACTGAGCCTTGATTCAATCTAAAATGTCTTTAATCATCCCATGTTTAGCTAAATTAATGTTGTATCTTTCACTTGGATTTGCATTTTTTTTTTTTTTTTTGGGGTCCGGTCATGGGGCCTGAACTCTGGGCCTGGGCGCTGTCCCTCAGCTCTTCAGCTCAAGGCTAGCGCTCTACCACTTGAGCCACAGCGCCACTTCCGGCTTTTTGTCTTTTTGCTTATGTGGTGCTGAGGAATAGAACCCAGGGCCTCAGGCATGCAAGGCAAGCGCTCTACCACTGAGCCACCTTCCCAGCCCCCCCCCCCCCCCCCCCCCGCATGATTTTTTAATCCATAGTAGTTTATAAGAATTGGGACTGGGAAGATGGCTCAGTGGTAGAGTCCTTGCCTTGTATATATAAGGCCCTGGGTTAGATTTCTCAGCACCACATAAGCAGAAAAAGCCGGAAGTGGTGCTGTGGCTCAAGTGGTAGAGTGGTAGCCTTGAGCTGAAGAGCTGAGGGACAGTGCCTAGTCCCAGAGTTCAGTCCCCATGACCAACCAAAAAAAAAAAAGAATTGGGACTGATGGAATGGAATTTAATGTAGCTTTACTTAGTCTCTTTCTCTCTCACTCTCTCATTCTCGCTCTGAACATGCAAATTTAGTTCATTATAGAGAAATTTGGAAGGGGATTTAAATTTATTATATTTCTATGGTATTAGTATATATATATAATAAAGAAAATTAGAAGTTAAAACTCCATTACCAAAATATAACCTCTAATACTGTATTAGCATTTTGATGGATTCTTTGTCTGCTCATGAAAAGATGTATTACTAAAATTTATCTACCCTTCCTGCTTTTAGGACTGCCTTAAGGAAGTACTAGAGATTGTGGAACTGGGTATCTCAGGAAGTAAGTCCAGGAACAGCGAGCAAGAGGTCAAGTACAAAGGAGATAAGGAGCCAAACCCTGCTTCAATGAGGGTAAAGGATGCTGCTGAAGCAACCCTCACATGGTATGAAAGTGATTGTGTTAGCAGTAACCCCATCAGTTCATTTCTTTACAGATGGTTTGATATTAAGTGACTTAGCCCCTTTAGTTGATACTTTGTCTCCAGAAATTAAATGGAAAGGAAATACTTTTGTGCCAGTTTGTTTGTTTGTTTGTTTGTTTGTTTGTTTTTTATACCCAGATAAATCAGTAGCTTGGGTTTCTGTACTAGTTGATATTAATTCAAGGCAAATTATGTTCGAGTTAGAAAGGATCTTGGAGAGATTTACTCTGTCCCTTCACTTTGATGCCTGAATTCCAGAGATGAAATGTGTCTGTCTGTGGTCTCCCCATCAAATCTGCCTCTTCTACAGCATTTGTATTGCATCTTATAAGTCTATTCAGCTAATATTTATAAACTTCCTGTTTAGAACTTGTAATAGGCTGGGGGTGGTGGTTTACTCAGAAGGCTAAGATAAGAAAGATTGCTATTTGAGGCCAGTCCTGGCAAAAAAGTTCTTGAGACGCTATCTCAATAGAAGAAGCTGGACATGGCAGTTCATGGCTGTCATCTCAGCCACAGCAGGAAGTATTAAATGGGAGGATTGAGATCCAGGCATAGACCAGGGCAAAAAGTAAACCGGTTTCAAAATAACTAGTACAAAAAAGAGCTGATGGTGTGGTTCAGCAGTGGAGTACCTGCCTAGCAAACACAAGACTGAATTCAAGTATCATCACTTACCCTTCCCATCTGTCACCCAAAAAAGAACTGGAATAGGATCACACAGATGAGTCAGAACCAGTCACTCCACCAATACTATCTTGCTCAGTAGGAAAGATTAAAAATATAAACACAAACTGCTATATGAGTAGGCTGAAATAAGTTCTCCAAGGGAAAAGGAACAAAATGCTAAAGAGTTAGAAAGAGGAAATATTTCTAGATAAGAGGAAAATCACAGTGGACATCATCCCTAGGGAAATCAGCTTAGCTGAAGGGAAAAGCAGACCTGCTACCTGAGATTCTTCATGCTCTCCTCATTTTTTGCCTGACTTCCCTGTTTTCAGTCTTCTTATTTTCCTATTCACCTTGTATTCTGTGACCAAACTCTTCCTTCTGAAGCACAATTTTTATTCTGCTGCTTGAGTGTTATTCTGCCTTATTGTTTGAATTTAACCTGAATTTCAAGAAGCCTGTCAGATCTCTTCCACTTTTCCCTAGTGCCCTCTGCCATAGTCCAGTTAGCTTGTGGTGAACTGGACATGCTTGTTCCTGCTTATGTTTTTCCCCTGAATTACAAAGCTTCTTTCCTTTTCCTTTGATCACACCCTCTTACTTTTCAGTACTAACCTCAAATCTAGCTACCTCCATGCCACTCTTGGGTATTCTGCTTCTATGAATAGGACGCCTTTTGACACAGTACACTCATTTCTGATCCTACCACACAGCATAGTTGTGTACTATCATGATCATGTCTGGTTTATTTGATACATGCTTGCCTCCTCAAGATGGGAGGAGGTTTCTGAGGAGGGACCCATTTCTGTGATAACCCTCCCAGTGTTGAACACCTAATACACACTTGCAGAGTAAAGATTAGCTGTTTGGGCTGAGTGCTAGTTGCTCGTGCCTATAATTCTAGCTACTCAGAAGTCTGAGATCTGAGGATTGTGGTTCAAAGCCAGCCTGGGCAGGGAAGTCCATGAGACTCTTATCTCCAATAAACTACTCAGAAAAAGCTGGAAGTTCTGTGGCTCCAGAGGTAGCTCGCTAGCCTTGAGCACAGATAAGCTCAGGAACAAAGCCCAAGACCTGAGTTCCATTTCCAGGACTGGCCGAAAGCCAGCCCGGGCAGTCTGTGAAACTCTTCTCTCCAATAAACCACCAGAAAACCAGAAGTGGTGCTGTAGCTCAAATGGTAGAACACTAGCCTTGAGCTGAAGAGCTGAGGGACAGCACTCAGGCCCAGAACAAAGAAAAAACAAAAAGATTAACTGGGTTTTCATAGTCGTCGTTTTTAATCTCCTTTGGGGTACTAACTCAAATTCAGAATTAGGACTCTTAGAAGTCATTTAAGTTGCTCACACCTGTAATCCTAGCTACTCAGGAGACTGAGATCTGAGGATCATGGTTCAAAGCCAGCCCAGGCAGAAAAGCCAGTGAGACTCTTTATCTCGAACAAACTTCTCAGAAAATGGAAAGTGGCACTGTGGCTCAAGTAGTAAAGCTCTAGCCTTGAGCTGAAGAGCTGAATGATAGTGCCCAGGCCCAGAGTTCAAGTCCCACGATTGACAAATTTTTTAAAAAGTCATTTAAATTGCCCCTTTGTGGGCTAGGAAGGTTGCTTAGTGGTAGAGTGCTTCCCTCACATGCACGAGGCCCTGGGTTCGATTCCTCAGCACCACATAAACAAAAAGCCAGAAGTGGCGCTGTGCTCAAGTGGTAGAGCATTAGCCCTGAGCAAAAGCAGCTCAGGGAGCTCAGGGACAGTGCTCAGGCCCTGAGTTCAAGCCCCACGACCGGCCAAAAAAAAAAAAAATGCCCCTTTGCTTAAATCAGCTTAATTACCAAGTTATTTAGCATCTAATTAGAGATTAGACTTTAAATGTCCATTTCATTTTAATTATTAAAAGCTTTTGTTTTATATTGAACTAAAGTCTCTCACTTTAACTTTGACCAACTGGTTCTTATTTAGACTTTTGAGAGTAATACCCCTTTAGTCCAGGTAGTAGCAGTATCCAAAGACAGAGTTTGTATTCTTTCTGATTTAACTCTGGTACCTTCACATATTTTCATATTATAAGGACTGAATGAATACCTTTGTTATCATGGTGCTCAGCTGGTACAGGTTTGATTGTGTATCTCTTATAGTAGATTTCAGAGTACAGTACTTTAGATGGCTTTTAAATTTATGTGTGTGTATATACATACATATATACACATATATATGTGTATATATACATACATACATTCATTCTGCGCCTGGCAGGATGATATATTTATTTATTTATTTATTTATTTATTTATTTATTTTTGTTTGGTCGGTCCTGAGGCTTGAACTCTGGGCTTGGGCACTGTCCCTGTGCTCTTCAGCTCAAGGCGAGCACTCTACCTCTTGAGCCACAGTGCCACTTCCGGTTTTCTAGTGGTTTAATGGAGAGAAGAATCTCACGGACTTTCCTGCCTGGGCTGGTTTTGAACCATGATCCTCAGATCTCAGTCTCCTGAGTAGCTAGGATTACAGGTGTGAGCCACTGGGGCGCTCAGCAGGATGATGTATTTTTATTATCAGCAGGATGATGTATTTTTATTAGGTGTATTGGGGACTGCATAGGGCTGGTGATTTACATTTAGTCAACTAAAATTTAGAGTCTTGCCGGTAGACCACGCCTGTAATCCTATTGCCTCAGGAGGCTGAGATCTGAGGATCACAGTTCAAAGCCAGCCCAGGCAGGAAAGTCCATGAGACTCTCATCTCCAATAAACCACTCAGAAAACTGGAAGTGGCACTGTGGCTCAAATGGTAGAGCGCTCACCTTGAGCTGAAGAGTTGAGGGACAGCACCGAAGCCCAGAGTTGAAGCCCCACTACTGACGCAAAAAAAAATTTTTTTTTAGGGTCTTCAGTATGTGTCCTATCATTTGTCATTCTCATCCTGTCATTTCTTGGTAGTGTTTAAATATATGCACAGATCTGTACATTTCTTTTTGTCAGTCATGGGGCTCAAAGCTAAGGCCTGGGTGCTCAAGGCTAGCATTCCACCATTTTGAGTTTTCTGGTGGTTAATTGAAGATGAGTCTTAGGGACTTTCCTCCCCGGGCTGGCTTTAAACTGTGATCCTCAGATCTCATCCTCTTGAATAACTAAGATTACAGGTGTGAGATACTAGTACCCAGCTGTACCTTTTTTTTTTTTAATTGTTTTTGTCAGTCAGGGGGCTTGAACTCAGGGACTCAGGGCTGTCCCTGAGCTTTTTCACTCAAGGCTAGCATTGTATCACTTTGGTCTGTGGTTTTTGTTGTTGTTGTTGTTGTTGATCATGGGGCTTGAACTCTGGGCCTGGGAGCTGTCCCTCAGCTCTTCAGCTCAAGGCTAGCGCTCTACCACTTGAGCCACAGCACCACTTCTGGCTTTTTCTGCTTATGTGGTGCTGAGGAATGGAACCCAGGGCCTCATGCATGCGAGGCAAGCACTCTACTGCTTAGCCACCTTCCCAGCCCCGCATTGTATCACTTTGAACCACTGCTCCACTTCCAGTTTTCTAGTGGTTAATTGGAGATAAGAGTCTCATAGAGTTTCCTGTCTGGGCTGGCTTTGAACCGTGATCCTCACATCTCAGCCTCCTGAGTAGCTAGGATTATAGGCATGAGCCACCACCAGTGCCTGGGTTGAACATATCATTATTTAAGATTTGTCTCATTATTTTTAGTCTTAAAATCCTAGCTTTCTCTGATATATTCCTCTCTGATGCCCAACTTCTGATCAACTGGATTTAATAAGCCTGTCCTGTGTATTCTAATTAAAGATTGACTAAAATATCAAACACAGGTAGACTCACAGCCTGTCTAATTAAAGATGTTGATTAAAATATCAAACACAAGTGGTCTCACAGCCTATCAGCAGAAAATTTCCTTCAGTTTCACAGGGATTTTTTAATCTGATCTACAAGTTTGTTGTGACACACTGTCAAAAAGATATCTTGATTTCAGGGATACTTACCTGCTTTTCCAAGCTAGTGACAAGAGAAAATAGGGATAGGCTGGTATGATTTCATCTTAGTGACGTATTCCCTATTTAGCAATCTGTTTGATAACATGTCTTAAATGTAACCATCTCTGTCCTATTTTAAAAAATCAAAGTCATATTATTTAATTACTTACTGGTTATTTCTCCTCTTTGCTTTCTACAAATCATTAGGGACCTGAACTCATCATCAAGTTATGTTGATTCTAGAAATTCTTTGATAGGCCTTTAGGAGGGGTGAAAATGGAAAGAAAATATTTGTTGAACTGTTTTGACTTCCATATTAGGGATGTTTGGGTTCAAGCCTTAGAATGAGAGAGGAAGACATCTATCCAAACTGAAGGTTGAGTCATGAAAGTAGAGTCACAGAATATTAATGTTCTAGATCAAAGGTCAGGCGATATTAAAACCTTAAAGTAAAATTTTTCTCTTGTAATTACAAAATATTTTCTCTCTGAGCTTCAGTTTCTTATTATAAGTGAGTATAATAATGATAGCTGTTTTAGAGGGCTGTTAAGAAAGTACAAGAAATGACGTGCATTAAGTGCTTCATGAATGTATGCACAAATCTGTCTATGTAACAATTCCTGAATGTTAAGGCTTTTGCAGTTGAATTCCAGTTTGTAAAGCATTTTCTGTTACAGATTTTTATTTAATGATTATAATAGGTCTGTGAGATTTAACTATTAGATGCTTCAGGTTCTTTATTTGCAAGAAGGCAGCAGGGGCAGGTTTCTGGTCTTTAGTGTGCGTGCGCGTGTGCATGCGTGTGCGTGCGTGTGTATGTGTGTGTGTGTGTGTGTGTGTGTGTGTGTGTGTGTGTGTGTGTGTGTGTGTTGTACTTTTCATTTGAGCCACTCCCTACCCCAGTCCTTGGGCATTTCATTTGAATTTCAGATAGGCTCTTGTGTTAACTTTGCCTAAGTTGTCTCACACCATGATCATTGTCTCTCTGCCTCTAGAGTAGGTGTGTTTCACCTTAGCCAGCTGTTTTCTGGCCTGTTAGCAATCACTTTGTTCTTCTTAGCTTTAGTTTTGTCTTCTGAAAAGTGAGGGGGTGTGGCTGATTAGGATCCTTTTCTAGGCCTAGAATACTTTAACTAGCATGATCTTGAAGCTGGGACACAGCAGATTATTTGGGGGGGGGGTCCAGTCATAGGGCCTCAACTCTGGGCCTGGGCGCTGTCCCTCAGCTCTTCAGCTCAAGGCTCTACCACTTGAGCCATAGTGCCCCTTCTGGTTTTCTGGTGGTTTATTGGAAATAAGAGTCTCATGGACTTTCCTGCCCAAGCTGGCTTTTTACGGGATCCTACTCAGCCTCCTGAGTATCTAGGATTACAGATGTGAGCCACCAGTGCCTGGCTACAAAGTAGATTTTTTTTTTTTTAAATGGGCTTATATCGGAGCCGGTGCTGGTGGCTCACGCCTGTAATCCTAGCTACTCAGGAGGCTGAGATCTGAGGATCGCGGTTCAAAGCCAGCCCGGGCAGGAGAGACCGTGAGACTCCTATCTCCAATAAAACCACCAGAAAACCGGAAGTGGCGCTGTAGGTCAAGTGGTAGAGCGCTCGCCTTGAGCTGAAGAGCTAAGGGACAACGCCCAGGCCCAGAGTTCAAGCCCCACGACTGACAAAAACAAAACAAACAAACAAAAAAAAAAAGGGCTTATATCACTTATAATGGGGGGAGAGTGTTCTTTATTATAGCTTCACACATATCCCATCATTTAAATGTATCTTTAGAAACTTCATGATTTGGAAGTATAGGTAGCAAACTGAAGTTTGCTTGCAAGTTTATTAGAAAGTGCTCTTATATCCTAGTAGAGGAAGGGAGAAGGCAGAGCTGGACAAAGAGAAAAACTGAACTGTGATACAGCTGCTTATTTCATGTTCTCTCAGTCTGGGGCCAGGGGCTGGGACTTTACAACCTACATAAGTCAGTCATTGGGTGAGAGCTTTGTACCTAAGTGTGGTGTTTCTCCTTGGCTGAGGGAAGTCTTTGAGAGAGTATGTTGACATCTGCAGCCACCATCTCTGTGCTTCTGGAGGGCTAGGTCACACAACATGCTGTGGCCTTTAGAAGAAATAAATATGATCTGCAAAGGGGAAACATGGCTATGCTCAAGAAAAATGAAGGGAAACATGGGTATATGAATACATGAGGTAAACTTAAGATTTTATTTTGGGAATTAACTGTTTTTTTATTCTATTCTCCATAGTATTATGCAGTTGCTTGGCGCATTTCCTTCACCCAGTGGTCCTGCTTCTCCTTGTAGTCTGGTGAATGAAACTACTCTGATCAAATACTCCAGGCTGCCAACCATAAACAAGCATAGTTTCCGGTACTTTGTATTGGACAATAGTGTCATCCTAGCAATGCTGGAGCAGCCTCTTGGAAATGAGCAGAGTAAGTTGGACCACTTTGCGCCTTCTTTACTGCTATATCAGTATGTGTTCATCGGTGTTGGCAAGGAAAGAGAGGCTGATTTTTATGTGATTACACATTTGTCAGTGGTTCTTTGAGCTGTGAGATAATAGCACCTGAGAAACAGAAGACCAGAAGATAGAATGTACATATGAAGTAGAATCACTTAAAGGCCCTTTATGTATATCTGAAATATTAGAAAAGTACTGTGTAGTTTTATAAGCAGTTTAACATAGTGGTTGTTAGTGTGTATGAAAACCATTGTCCCTCTTTCTCCCCTTGTGAACTTTGGATGCTGTCCCTGGCTCCCTTGCCTCTCACCCCTCATTGTTCTATTTCAGTATTGCCACCCACAACACCTAGAAATGTGAGAGTCATCTTTGTTTGCACTTCCTGTTACTTCCTTTTATAAGTTTCCAAGTTTCTACTTCCCCAGTGACTCTTGAATCTTTCCTCTGTGTTCCTTTCAGTACCTCCACCTCAGGACCTTAGTACTTCTTACGTACATTATTGCAGTTCTTTCTACCTCATCTGACACACTTCCTCTCCTCTGCCTCATCAGTTCAAAACTTGGTCACCCTTACTTCTGCTCTACTTGCTGCACTGTAGTGTCCCTTCTTAGATATAGACCTGACCTACTAGAAACCCTTCACAAATTTACCATTGACAGAATGTTTTCCTCCCACTCCTTCCCCCATTTTTAAACCCTCTTGAGGTATAGTTACCACTATAAACCAAATGATGCCAAGCAAGTTTTTTCCTGATAGCAGTTGACATTAACTAGTATGCCAAGATAGCATGATTTCAGAGAGGCTTATTGCAGGCAAGGTAAAGGAAAATGAAGGGTACAGAATCTATGAGTATAAAAGGACCCAGGGAATCATCTGGTTTAGTTTCCTCATTTACAGGTAGAGAAACTCAGAGAGGGTAGGTGACCTGATCAGGTAGCTTGAGACGTACTTGATGTGGATAGGACTTAAGATTTGTTGTCCCACCATGATAGAATTTTCTCAGTGGGGGAGATACTATCTTACCTTTGCAAAGATAGAGTCTAGAATGTTGAAAAGGTTTTGCTGAATGTGAGTACAATCTTATAAGCCATAAAATGAAAGTAAAACATTGCTTGCCCTGTAGTTTGAGATACAGACTGCTATCATGTGAGATTAAGTGTCTTTAATATGAAATGAAATGGGGCCATTTATCGTTGCTCACCTCCAGGACTGCTGGTCCCAAGCCTTTTCTCTAGGCTCTCTTCTTCTTTGCTTCAGACTTAGGGCTTGTCTGGTGTTCTCTCCGCTGTGCCCATTTTTTGTGCTTCAGCTAGCCTCTTAAGATCGAATCATTTGCCAGAGTATGCAAAATCCCAGTTCAGTGTTCCCTTCTGCTTCCTGGCACATTTCTAGGTGTTTTAGTATTACTCCACTCTTATTCCACTTGATTGCATAATAAGTCCAACAATAATACAAAAACTTGCATTTGAAACATTAAGGACATTTTATTTGTTATAATAATTATTAACAGAAGAAATGATAGGAAAGCACAACAAATTTGACTCTCACACTTGAGACAAAAGAATAAAAAGGATCTGGATCTCCATGGAAGCTCGTCCTGAATTCTTACACAAACACCAGAACTTCCGTTGGAAGGAAATGGTGCCTTCTTAAAGTCGTGGCAAGTGTAACATCAGCACTTGGAGAAAAGCCAGTCCACCTTCTTACATTTCATTTGTTCCCAACATTGTAAGGTTAAGAATGTTTTCCAGAATAGCATTTCCCAAAAGTAAATGTGAAGCACTGCAGGTATGTGAGATGATGATAGTTGGCAAGCAACAGTATTTTACTTATTTTTAAAAATGCCTAATTTGCATACCTAATTTCATGGCTTCCCATTGATGGTAGTTCACAATGTCCTTTCGAAATGAATTTAATTATAATAAAGAGTGGTTGGTTCAAAGTAAGATAATAGAACTTATAGTACTTGATAAGGCAGAAACCACAAAGAGGGCATAGAGGATCAAAGCTTGGGAAACACAATGGAGTGTTGACAGCAGTTATATTTTAAATGGTTATTGTCTGAAATAAAAACCTTTACACAAACGTTTTGTTCCAGATGATTTTTTCCCTTCTGTCACTGTGCTGGTTCGGGGAATGTCTGGAAGACTTGCTTGGGCACAACAGCTTTGCCTTTTACCCAGAGGAGCAAAAGCAAATCAGAAGGTATCCTCCAGAAGTTACAGGGAAGTGACAAGTGTGTGGACAAGGGCACATGCATACATACCATAAAGGTTAAATCACTTTCCACCTAAGACCACAGATAATATTTCTTATCCCTAGCCAGATACTCCATCATGAGGGTCCATAAGAATCACCTTAGGAACCAGACGTCCACATCTACTGAAGTAATTCTATAGTCATCTTTAAAGCAGGACTCTTTTCCAAAAGCTTTCAGGGGACTGACTATTCACCCATTGTCTCACATTTTTCTATCCAATTTTAAATATAATTAAAGTCAGATATATGCTGATTGTGATGGCACATACCTATAATCCTAGCATACCTTGAGACAAGAGTTGGAGGCCAGGTCTGGGAAGGTGGCTCAGTGGTAGAAAGTTTGCCTTGCATGCATGAGGCCCTGGGTTTGATTCCTCAGCACCACATAAGCAGAAAAGGCCGGAAGTGGTGCTGTGGCTCAAGTAGTAGAATGCTAGCCTTTAGCTGAAGAGCTGAGGGTCAGTGCCCAGGCCCAGATTCAGGCCCCATGACCAAAAACAACAACAAAAAAGAGTTGAAGGCCTGAGCTTGGAATGTGGCTTGAATCACATGCATGAAGCCCTGGGTTCGATTTCTCAGTACCACATACACAGAAAAAGCTAGAAGTGGCTCTGTGGCTCAAGTGGTAGAATGCTAGCCTTGAGCAAAAGAAGCTCAGGAATTGTAGGCCAGCTTCTCTGTGAGCTACAGAGTAAATTTCAAGGCAATAAAGTGAGATCCTGTAAAAAAAAAAAACAAAATGAACACTATCAATAATAGACATCCAACATGTATGGAAACATTTAGCCAGACCTTTTGTGTATTTAGTGAATAGGATATAGTTTCACATTGTTCTACATGCTGTATAAGTTGCTATATAGTTTTTAATATGCTATATAATTTAATTTAGTCTTTTATCTTGTGACAGTCTTAATTATGTGAAGATTACTTGCTTCTTGTAGAAAATTGGAAGATTGAGGGGCTGGGAAGGTGGCTCAGTGGTAGAGCGCTTGCCTTGCATGCTCGAGGCCCTGGGTTCGATTCCTCAGCACAACATAAGCAAAAAGAAAAAAGCCAGAAGTGGTGCTGTGGCTCAAGTGGTAGAGCGCTAGCCTTGAGCTGAAGAGCTGAGGGACAGCGCCCAGGCCCAGAGTTCAGGCCCCATGACCAGACCCCCCCCCCCAAAAAAAAAAAAAAAAAAAAGAAAATTGGAAGATTGAGACATTAAATTTTTGTTGTTGTTGGTGGTGGTGGTGGTCGTGGGTCTTGAACTCTGGGCCTGGGTGCTGTCCCTGAGCTCTCCAGCTAGAGGTGAGCGCTCTTCCACTTGAGCTACAGCACCACTTCCAGTATTCTGGTGGGTAACTGGAGATAAGAGTCTCATGGACTTTACTGCCCAGGCTGCCTTTGAACCTTGATCCTCAGATCTCAGCCTCCTGAATAGCTAGGATTACAGGCATGAATAGTGTCACCCCCTCCCTCATTTTCTCCCAGTTTTTCCCCTCTTGACTGGACCCTTTTTTAAAATTACTTTTAAAGTTTCTTCTGCCAGTACTGGGACTTTAACTTATGACCTTAAGCTCTTTTTTTTTTTTTTTTTTGGCTTATCTGGACCTAAGAACTGTCCCTCCACTCTTCAGCTCAAGGCTAGTGCTCTACCACTTGAGCCACAGCACCACTTCCGGCTTTTTCTACTTATGTGGTGCTGAGGAATGAACCCAGGGGCTCATGTATGCAACACAAGCACTTTGCCACTGAGCTACCTACCTTCCCAACCCCAACCTTGAGCTCTTGCATGGCTTTTTCTCTCATGACTGAGAGCTCTAGTACTTGAGCCACACCTCAGGTTCTGGCCTTTTGTTGGTTAATTGAGGGTAAGAGTCTTGTAGTTTTGTCTGCTTGGGCTAGCTCTGAACCTTAATCCTCAGATTTCAGCTTCTTGAGTAGCTAGCATCATAGGTATAAGCCACCAGTGCCCAGCACCATATACATATTGAATCAGGGCTTTGGAGCCATGAAGACCCAGATTTGACACCCATTCTCGCTTAATCTAAGAATTTTTTTTTTTCTTTTTTGGGTCCAGTCATGGGGCCTGAACTCTGGGCCTGGGCTCTGTCCTTCAGCTCTTCAGCTCTTCAGCTCAACGCTAGCATTCTACCACTTTGAGCCATAGTGCCACTTCCAGCTTTTTGCTTTTTGCTTATGTGGTGCTGAGGAATCGAACCTAGGGCCTCATGCATGCAAGGCAAGTGTTCTACCACTGAGCCACCTTCCCAGCCCCAGTCCCTGAGCTTTTGTGCTCATGGCTCTGCTACTTGAGTCACAGCTTCATTTCCAGCTCGAGTTTCCTGCCTGTTCTGGCTTCAAACCATAATCCTTAGATTTCACTCTCCTGAATAGCTAGGATTACAGGCATTAACTTACATGCTTATGTATATGGCTATGAATTATCTTTTATTATTGTTTTTGTTTTTGTGTACTGATACAAAGGCTTGTACTCTCACTTCACTTTTCTGCACAAGACTGGAATTCTACCACTTGAGCCATATTTCAGCTCTTTGTTGGTTAATTGGAGATGAGTGTCTTTGATTAGTCTGCCTGGGCTAACTTCAAAACCGGATCCTTAATACTTAGCCTTCCTAATAGTTAGGATTATAGGCGTAAGCCTCTGATTCTTGGCAAAAAAAAAAAAAGTATACATTAGTTATACCAGGGCAGACTCACTTTTGACACTTCCACACAAGCATACAATATACCCTGTATACTTCCAGTAATCTCCCTCATGCCCTCCTTACCTTCCCTCCCCATGTTTTTTTTTTAGTATACATTAGTTACCCAGGGAAATTTCATTGTGACATTTTTAATCCTGTATACGATATATTCTTACTTTATCACTCAAGACTTTTCTCCCTTTTTAGGACAATTTCAACAGGTTTCATTGTTCTGTCTTCATGATGTATACAGGGTACATGTACACATGTATGCATGATGTGTACAAGGTACATCAATCATGTTTATCCTCATTTGTCTTCATTTTCTTCTGTATCTACCCTGCACAGTCTCTTACTGTCATTCTTTTTTTGTTTATATTAATTATGCCAAGGGGATTCACCATGGTATTTCACACATGCAAATATTAAACTGAAATCAGAATAACCCCCTCCATTGTTCTCTCTTCCCTCATCCTTCAGCTTTCAGTGGGATTCCTTATGAAATCTGTTTTTTTTAATAATTTTTTTTTTGTCATATGGGGGTTGAACAAAGGGGGCCAACCTTTCATAAGTCAGGTTATGGGTACATTTCTTTTTCCTTACAGAACCTTAATATATACAGTGTACTTAGATATAATTCACCCTCCATTATTCTCTTACCTATCCCCCATCCCTCTTTTCCCTAAACAGTTGTATAGTTGCAGCCGTGTATTCTCTGTGTGTGTGCATTTTTGAGACCTAGTTTCACTGTATAGCCCAGCCTTTAATGAGTCCTCAAACTCAGTGTGTAGGCCAGCCTTGCCTTGAACTCTCTGTAAAGCGCAATCTGGCCTCAAACTCACTGTGTGCCTAAGACTGGCCTTGAACTCATAGACTTCCTGCCTCAGCCTCCAAAATGCTGAGCTTTTCTAGCTTCTACCTAGTGAGTTCTAATTGAACTCATTTTCTAGAGATGCCCAGGGTACTTGAACTTGTACTTTTTTTGGTATGGAATGAGTTGAGAGAGCTTGGGAAAAAGGCACTTTGAGCTTTGTGGCACTGAGGATCAAACTCAGGACCTTTCACATGCTGGACAAGAAAGTTGAATATTAAAGCTCTGAAATGTCTCATCTGTTGGCATAGCACTGAATGTGTGTACTTTAGACCTGGAGCAGTAGAGGTCCACAAACCATATAGCAGTCACAAAATCTGTAAGTTGATGAACATTTTTAGAAAAATAAAATGGAGTGTACAGCCATACAAATTTCCTACCCTTACTACTAGCTATTACATTAGCATTTGCAGATTCTTACTGAGTTCTGTTACTTGTAAGTCTAGGGAAACACAGCATCAAAGCAGACCAGTCTAGGGGCTGGGAAGTTGGCTCAGTGGTAAAGTGCTTGCCTTGCATGCATGAGGCCCTAGGTTTGATTCCTCAGCACCACTTAAGCAGAAAAAAGCCGGAAGTGGCACTATGGCTCAAGTGGTAGAGCACTAGCCTTGAGCTGAAGAGCTGAGGGACAGAGCCCAGGCCCAGAGTTCAGGCCCCATAACCAAAAAAAAAATAAATAAATGAAAAACAGACGAGTCTAATAATGTGTCATTACAGATGAGTATTAGATCATATATATTAACATAATTTTAATTGGTATTATTTCAACAGCTTTTTGTTCCTGAGCCTCGCCCAATTCCTAAAAATGATGTTGGATTTAAATACTCTGTGAAACATCGGCCATTTCCTGAAGAGGTAGACAAGATTCCTTTTGTGAAGGCAGATCTCAGCATTCCAGATTTGCATGAGATTGTCACTGAAGAAGTAAGATAAATTAGTTTCTGTTAAATGGATGCATGTAAATATTCTTAAATGATGTCTGTGTTTAAAGCATTGACTTCAGTGTTATGTGCAGTAACTCATAAGATAAAGAGGGTTCCAAGTAGCAGGAGGGGAGGAGGTAGGTAAAAAGAGAATCCGATCAACATAGTATGCCTCATCTATGGATGATGAAAAACTCTTTATGCAATTAGTGTATGCTAATAAATAATTTTTTAAAATTATGCTTATAACTGGGTGCTGCTGCTGTACCTGTAATCCTAGCTACTCATGAGACTGATATCTGAGGATCACAGTTCAAAGCCAGCCTGGGCAGGAAAGTCCATGAGACTGTTATGTCCAAAACAGCTGGAAGTAGAAATACAGCTTGAGGTAGAGTACTAGCCTTAAGCAACAAAGCTCAAGGACAGCACCCAGGCCCTGAGTTCAAGCCCCAGGACCAGCTCCCCCCCAAAAACAAACAAACAAACAAAACAAGAATTTATCAAAAGGGAATAAGGGGCCTCAAAAATAGTCAAGGAATTCATGTGGATGCTGTAGGGTGAAGATGTGGCAGTGGTCTGGCTGTTGGGAGGGAGAAGAGCTCTGCCTTTTTTCCTGCCTATCTGAAGGAGAGCAGAGGCAGAATGATGTCCTTTATAGCCAGATGATGAAGGAGCAATTGATGAGGTTCGGGAATTTTTCAGTATGGTTTTAACCTTAAAACATGTTTGCTTAATTATATGAATGAATCATATATTGAAGTGAAACACAATGTTGAAAATTATCTTCTTTGTTGCTTTATTTTTGTTTTAAAATTAAAAGTAACTCTAGTAATTTTTAAATAGTTTCTCCAAATGTAATGCTTCATTCATTTCAGTTAGAAGAGAAACATGAGAAATTGAGAAGTGGCATGGCCCAGCAGATAGCTTATGAAATACACCTTGAACAACAAAGTGAGGGGGAATTGCAGAAGAGAACTTTCCCTGACCCTGTTACAGATTGCAAGCCCCCACCTCCTGCCCAGGAATTCCAAACAGCCCGTCTTTTCCTCTCACACTTTGGATTTTTGTCCTTAGAGGCATTGAAGGTAATTCTTGTGAACTTTTATGAGTAAATATATTCATAATCATAATATATTCGTAAGTTTAAATTCAGCTAATTTTTTTTTTTGGGGGGGGTCCAGTCGTGGGGCCTGAACTCTGGGCCTGGGCGCTGTCCCTCAGCTCTTCAGCTCAAGGCTAGCACTCTACCACTTGAGCCACAGTGCCACTTCCAACTTTTTCTTTTTGCTTATGTTGTGCTGAGGAATCGAACCCAGGGCCTCATGCATGCAAGGCAAGCGCTCTACCACTGAGCCACCTTCCCAGCCCCAGCTAATATTTTTCTTAGACAGAAAATTAAAAAAAAATTATATAAGCTATAAGAATTCTTTGCTGCTGTAGATTGTGTGATCTCCAGGACAGTGACTCCATGAACTCATTCAGAGTTCTGTCTGAGGCATTGTCTGAATTTTCTTGGCTAATGTATGACCAACTTATATGCATAATGAAATCTACAGATAACTAGAAAAGGAATGTTAAACATTTTTCTCTACTAAACTTTCTTACTGAAAGTTAACTCAGCTCTTTAATATTGTTTTCAAGAAGAAGTAAATTATGTAGTTTTTTCTTTTTTTTTCCTTTTTCTTTTTTGTTGCAGTGCTGGGAATCAAATGTAGAGACTTGTATATGCTAGTGTCTTTTGTATACTTAGAGCTATGTCTATGCTCTACTAATTAGGTACATCTCTAGATTAATTCCATAGTATTTGTAAGCCAATCCCTTCTTAGCTTGTGCTCTTGTACACATTTATGTTCTGGCATCACTGCTACTCAGCTGTGTTATGGTGGACAAGTACTCAGCTCTTCTGAATCTTAGTTCCATATCTGTAAGGTGAGATGATAATGTATCCATCTAATTGGCTATATCAACATTAGGTGAGCCAACACATGTAAGACTTTGTATAGTATTTAACACAAAGGAAATCAGCCTATAAACTAAATATTTTAGTGTTGCCAATATCCATTAAAACAATTTTACAAATCAAATTTACAAAACAATTTTAGAAATCAATTTTACCAAACAAGTCCTTATTTTGCAGATATGAATACAGGCTAAAAAATGTGAAATATCTTGCCCAATGGTGGATTTGAGCAAGTTATTTTGAGGTCAGTTTCTTTGGAAAAGTACAGCTGAAGATTTCGAGGCAAGATGTTGCTTATTAGTCAGGCATGATAGTATACACCTGGCACCCACGCTGCATGAGAGGTAGAAGGTAGGAGGATCATGGTCTGAGGCTGGGCCTTCTGAGAAGAACATAAGATTCTAGCTGGGAAGAAAAAAAAAGTTAAAGCAAGTGGGGTAAATGCCTAGCAAGAACCAGGGCTTAAGTTCAAAGTTTTTGCCTCAAAAAAAAAAGAGAAAGAAGAAAAAGAATTTGCCAAACTGAGGAATAGATGTGGCAGTGCATGTCTATAATCCCAGTCACTAGGAGACAAAGATTGGGAGATCAGAGTTCTATTCCCATAGGAGGATTGCTGTCTATACCTGCTCCAGGCAAAAAGCATGAAAAATAACCAAAGAAGGGCTTGGGGAATAGCTTAGGTGGTAGAGCACCTGCCTAACAAGCTTAAGGATCTAAGTTCAAACCCTATTACTGGCCAGGAAACATACAGACTGTATTGAAAATATGGAAAACATATTATTCTAGAGAAAACAGGACCCAACACACACACACACACACAACACACACAACACACACACACACACACACAACACACACACACACACACACACACACACACACACACACACTCTATAATCTTAATATTTTAAAAAGCAAAAGGACTGGAAGTATGAAAAGTGTATGAGTTCTTGGCCAGCCTGGACTACATAAACCCTGTTTCAATCACTGCATACATAAGTACATACATACCTTCCATGAGCAAGTATATCTTCAGAGTAATGAAGAGAGATAATAATGGCTCCTTTCTTTCTTTGGTAGGAACCTGCAAATAGTCGTCTACCTCCTCACCTTATTGCACTTGATTCTGCGATCCCTGGGTTTTTTGATGACATTGGGTATCTAGATCTCTTGCCATGTCGTCCTTTTGACACGGTTTTTATTTTCTATATGAAACCAGGTCAGAAAACAAACCAAGAGGTAAGGTTCTGAAATTTTTGTACTATAAATACACAAAATTTTTTAATGTATGCTTAAAGGCTTGTGAACCAATTCAGGAACTTCATTAATAAATTCCATGATGCTTAGGAAGCATGCTTTAGAATAAGTAGAGCTGTAGCTTGGCCTGACAGCTCAAGAAGAATAAAACAGCTGTATTCACTGACCATTCTTTCCCTAGGTTCAGTGTGTCTGCCTACAGAAGTGAACACAGGCTTTTTTCCCCTTCAAAGAACTCTCCTTCCAAATAACCTCATAAGAAACTCACTAAGCCAGGTGCTGGTGGCTCATGCCTGTAATCCACCTACTCAGGAAGCTGGGATCTGAGGATTGCAGTTCAAAGCCAGCCCAGGCAGGAAAGTCCATGAGACTCCAGTTAACCACCAAAAATCCAGAAGAGGAACTATGGTTCAAGTAGTAGAGTACTAGCCTTGAGCACTAAAGGCTCAGGGACAGTGCCCAGGCTCCGAGTCAAGTCAAGCCCAGGACCCCCCCCCCAAAAGAACCCCCCCCCCCAAAAGAAAAAACAACCCTGGAAGTGGAGCTGTGGCTCAAGTAGTTAAGTACTAGCCTTAAGTAAAAAAGTTCAAGAACAATGCCCAGGCCCTGAGTTCAAGCTCTAGGACTAGTACAAATAGTGATTCCACGATCTTGCTTTCACTAACTTTGATGTAGGGCTTAAACAGGCCAGTGGAACCTTGGTTTTGAATTTCCCAGATAATTTTGATATATTCTTTTCCTTTCTCCTCTTATTCTCTTTTCCTTTCTCCCCTTCTCATTTTTAATTTGGAGAGAAATTCCTTACTTTCTTTCCTTTAGAACTAAGTATCTAACAACAGCACTTTTGCCCTCTTGGGCAAGACACTTCTTTGTTGTGGGCTGATGGTGTATTTTAGATTATTCAACAGCATCTATTTTACCTTTCCCACTAGACACTACCTTCATTACACCAGTTGTGACAACTCAAAATGCCTCCAGACTGCCAAATGTCTCCTAAAGTTTCTTGTTTTGGAATGAGAGGCTATTTTAGAAACAGGAGTTACCCTTTCTGAGGTTGGTAGACAGCCCAAGCATATGTATTTGGTACTTAATAAACCTTCTGGAATGACTGCATTTTCTCCTTTAGACTGAAAAAGATATCTTCATACTCATTTATTATACCTAATTTTTGCTGACATTTTGTAGTTTTTTAGCATTTGTCAAAACGTTTAATATAGATGGGTGGCTAATTAAACTAGGTGGCTCACATCTGTAATCTTAGGTACTCAGGAGGCTGAGATCTGCGTATCATAGTTCAAAGCCATCCTGGCAGGATTGTCTGTAACAACCAGAAGATCAGAAGTAGAGCTATGGTTCAAAGTAGTAGAACAGTGTCCAGTCCCTGAGTTGAAGCTCCATGACTAACAATTCGAAAACCAAAACTTTATATTAAATAATGATATACTAATATAATTCTCATTAGCTGTGAAAGCAAATACTGTATCTTTTATTTTTGTGAATATGTTTGCCTCAGTAATTATTTTATCAGGAAAGCAGCTCAGGATTTTACTTACCTTATCTCATTTAGTCTTTAGGACTATCATTATTATCCCTCTCCAGATGGAGAAAACAAGACAGGTTAAAAACTTAACAACTCCCAATCCAAGTCTGCTAACTCCAGAGCACTCGTTTCTCATTATAGTGAATATTCTGAACTGGACTTGACTCGTCAGAAGCTTCAAAGCTAATCAAGTTTAGTGAATTTAATTTCTTCTGTTTCCTTCATGATAGTTGGTGATTGGTATATATTTCAGATTTTAAAGAATGTGGAGTCTTCCAGAAATGTTCAGCCACATTTCCTAGAATTTTTGCTCTCCCTTGGCTGGTCAGTAGATGTGGGCAGGCACCCTGGTTGGACAGGACATGTTTCTACCAGTTGGTCGATTAACAGTGGCGATGATGGTGAAGGGGCTGAACAAGGTAAAGCCTGATTTGTTGACTTGTTATTCTTGACTTTAACTCCTGTTAGTATAATTTTGCTGTCTTGTTTTTAAAAAGTACAGGTTTATAAACGAAAAGAGGGTCATTTAATAATTTGTACTGTGTAGGCTTCTGGATATTTTCAGTGTATTTAAGGGTACTTATACATATAATGGTAAGATGGACTAATGCAAAATTAATAATTATTATATTGCAGATAAGTTCTTATCTTAAAATGTGATAAACAAGTTGAATTTTCTATAAAAATGTGTCTATAACAAATAGTTTCCTAAAAAGTGAGTTTTATCTGATAAATTGTTTTCTATTAGCAAGTATGATTTATAGATTTGTGTGGCTATCAAAAAAGTCAGTTAAAGATTACATTCTTGAGACATTATATGAAATCCTTGGTAGTGAACAGCTGACCCTCAGAGTTTCTTACCCATCTCTACAAATCCTTGTGAGGAACTGTAATCAGTGTAACAAGGACCAATGAAGTATACATTTAAACTTAAGACCTTTGCCTCATCTGGCTAAGCATTTTGTTCCTGAGCTCCTGAGGTCACTGGAAAATTATCTCTGAAGTGAATAATGCCTATGTCCAGTGCTTTGAATCTTCAGAGTTCTTTTATCAACAAGGTCATATGCTCTCAAGCTTTCCATTAAAAATACCAACTATGTACTCTTCAAAGATATACTTGAGTATATCTGTATACCTAATTCCCATAAATAGATACCGTAAGTAGAATATATAATTCAGAGGATGTGCATATTTTTCATTGTATATTATTTGGTTGCTTCTGGTTGCAGGAAGACCTGACCACAACTAGCTCAAATATTGAAAGTTGTTTATTAGCTCATGTAACTGAAAATTCCAGGATTGGTTTAGTTGTCATTATTATTTTGTTGCAATTTTTCCCTAGCTCTATTGTCCACATCTCTGTCCCTTCCTACCTTCTCTCATGATTCAAGAAAAGCTGTTCCCAGCTTTACATGCACATGACACACTAGCCAGAAGAAAAGATTAGCTGATTCTCACAGTCCCGGTGCTCTCCAAATCCTGAGCAGCACTGTGATTAGACTATCTCAACCTGTACCAATGGCAAGAGAGATAGTGACATGGTAGAGCTGGTATGTAGAGTCAGGCCTACTGCAGAGAAGGAGTAGGTGAAGTAAATGTTGGGGGGCAGCTGTCAGTGTCCACTGTGTAGATGCAAAGTGCCTGCCCAGTCTAAACTGTTGCTCCTGCCTGGTTATATAAGTAAAGCACAATTGGAACTCAGCTACTCAAATTTATGTGTTATCTATGGCTGATTTCATCTTAGAATGGTAGAGTTAAATAGTTGTGGCAGAGACCAACATTCTTTGTAAAACGTAAAATATTTACTATCTGGTCCTTTACAGAAAAAGTTTGCTAGCCTCTGGTCTAAAGTTGTTTGCCACATCTGCACCAGCATCAGGTATCCTCTAATCTGTTAGGTGAGAAATTTTCTATTATTAATTATAGCTGAGAGTAAGCATCTTTTATATTTTTATTTCTTGTTCATTTTGTGTATCCAACTTCTTTTGCAGTTGTTGGTCTTTATGTAGGACATTGTGTTCATTTTAATTGACAGCTGACTAGCTCCCAGGAGTGTTTCATTCTTGTCAGTGGATAGCAGATGTTAGTACATGAATATATTTCTGTACTCTTTTTGGTACCAGTGCTGTGGCTTGAACTCAGGGCCTGGACGTTGTCCCTGAGCTTTGTTGCTCATAGTTAGCAATCAACTACTTGAGCCACAGATTCATAAACTCTTGGCTTTTTTGGGGGGTGGCAATAGGAGATAAGAACCTCATAGACTTTCTTGCCGAGGCCAACTTTGAAACACAATACTGAGATCTCAGCTTCCTACTTGGTAAGATTACAGGCATGAACCATGGCATCACTCATCATCAGGGAAGAATGAGGAGGAGCAGCAGAGAGACAAGCTTGGAGCCCTTCCCCTCCCCTCATACATCCTTGTCCCTACCCCTAGAGGGACCTTTTCCAAATGGACTGCTCCAGTACTATGAATTAAAGGCCCTGCTAATCAGAAGCAGCCTGCTGTAGTTTCAGAAACTAGAAAATGAAGATTTATGATCGAAACCTAGTGTAAAGATGTTACTAATTAATTCTTGTGGAAAAATGCCTTCTATTAGCACTTTATTAACTGCTTAATATTTTGTGGAACAGGAAGATTGTTTTTTCTATTCCAAAACAATAATGCACTGTTTCTTTTTCCTAGATGAAGTAAATTCTTCTGAAGATATTGGGGCTAGTATTTTCAATGGACAGAAGAAGGTGCTGTATTATGCTGATGCCCTGACAGAAATAGCATTTGTGGTTCCTTCTCCTGTGGAGTCCTTAAGTAAGCACATTTTTTTTTGTCATGATACTGCTTTTAGGATTTGTTTTAATATTCACTAGTTTGTGCCATGTTACTGCATTAAGTCATAAGGCATTCTTCAGCTTCCAAGGCAGTGTAGCTATTAGATTATGCAAAATCATCTTCTTTCAACTTAATGGAAAGTAGTTCCATATAAGCACACTACACTGGGCCCCCCCCTCCCCCCCAGTAATCTTTGTGTGTGTGCGCGCGTACAAGTGCTGGGGCTTGAACTCAAGGTTTGGGTACTATCCTTAGCTTTTTTTTTTGTCATTTGTGGGGCTTGAACTCTGGGCCTGGGCACTGTCCCTAAGCTCTTCAGCTCAAGGCAAGCGCTCTACCACTTGAGCCACAGCTCCACTTCCATTTTTCTGGTGGTTGGAGATAAGAGTCTCACAGGGAATTTCTTGCCCGCACTGGCTTTGAACCGTGATCCTCAGATCTCAGCCTCCTGTGTAGCTAGGATTACAGGCATGAGCTACCAGCACCTGTCTCCTTTAGCTTTTTTGCTCAAGGGTGGCCCTCTACCACTTGAGCCACAGCTCTACTTCTGGCTTTTTGCTGGTTACTTGGAGATAAGGATCTTACAGACTTTCCTGCTCAGGCTGGCTTCAAACCACAACCCTCAGATCTCAGCCTCCTGAATAGCTAGAATTACAGGCATGAGCCACCAGCAGCCAACTAGCTTTTTGCATCTTT
Organism: Dipodomys merriami; assembly: GCF_024711535.1. NCBI lineage: Eukaryota > Metazoa > Chordata > Mammalia > Rodentia > Heteromyidae > Dipodomys > Dipodomys merriami. The sequence continues at coordinate 402,752 of NW_027206282.1, read as the reverse complement.
AAAGAGTTATATGAACCAGTCCATGAGACTCTTATCTCCAATTAAGCACCAGAAAACCAGAAGTGGCGCTGTGGCTCAAGTGGTAGAGTGCTTGTCTTGAGCTGAGGAGCTGAGGGACAGCACCCAGGCCCAGAGTTCAAGCTCCATGACCAACTCCCCCACCCCCCCACCAAAAAAAATAGTCATATGGTAGGCCAGGCACTGGTGGTTCACACCTATAATCCTACTGAGGAGGCTGAGATCAGAGGAGCCCAGTTCAAAGCCAGCCTTGGTAGAAAAGTCCATGAGACTTTTATCTCCAAATAAACAGAAATTAGAAGTAGAGTTGAGGTATAAGTGGTAAGTGCTTAGCCTTGAGAGAAAGAGCCAAGGGACAGCATCTAAGCCCTGAATTCATTCCCCAGTACCAACTTCAAATACAAAGTTATAAACCATGCAAAGAACAATACAACAGAGGCCGATATGACCAGCAAACCCTAAAATTACGTGACCCTTGGTCTAGAAATTGTGCTTTGCTTCTTTGGTTAGACTAGCTAATATAATTAAATTTTTGTTCCAAAGATGTGTCAAGTGCAATAATTGATTTTTTTTCTTTACCCCATAGCTGATTCATTGGAAAGCAACATCTCAGACCAAGATAGTGATTCAAATATGGATCTTATGCCAGGAATTCTGAAACAGCCATCTCTGACACTTGAGCTTTTCCCCAATCACACAGACAATCTTAATTCCTCACAGAGGGTAAGTTACTTTGTTGAGCTCTCCAAAACTTTGTAGTGAATTGAAATAATTATAGAATAATGTCTGAAAAGCTTTACCCAGAGTAATTATAGCAAAGTACTGATTCATTACTAACTCAGACTTCTTAAGTAAAATTCTTGCTATTTTCTTTTCTCTAATCTGCAACTAATAGTTCATTCTAAGGAAGCCTTTGTTACTTTCCTTGATTTTGACATTCTGGTATCACTATTCCTTTTTTTTATTTGCGCGCGCGCACATGCGTGTGTGTGCGTGCGTGCGTGTGTGTGTGTGTGTGTGTGTGTGTGTGACAGTTCTGGGGCTTGAATTCGGCCTGGGCACTTTTGTTCAAGGCTGTTGCTCTACCATTGAGCCATAGCTCCACTTCTAGCTTTTTTACTAGGTGTGTGTGTGTGTGTGTGTGTGTGTGTGTGTGTGTGTGTGTGTGTGTGTGTGTGTGTGTTTGTGTTTGACAGTTCTGGGGCTTGAAAGCTTTTTTACTAGGTGTGTGTGTGTGTGTGTGACAGTTCTGGGGCTTGAAAGCTTTTTTACTAGGTGTGTGTGTGTGTGTGTGTGTGTGTGACAGTTCTGGGGCTTGAAAGCTTTTTTACTAGGGGTGTGTGTGTGTGTGTGTGTGTGTGTGTGTGTGTGTGTGTGTGTGTGTGTGTGTGTGTGTGTGTGTGTGTGTGTGTGTGTGTGTGTGTGTGTGTGACAGTTCTGGGGCTTGAATTTGGCCTGGGCACTTTTGTTCAAGGCTGTTGCTCTACCATTGAGCCATAGCTCCACTTCTAGCTTTTTTACTAGGTATTTGGAGATGAGAATCTCATGGACTTTCTTGCCCAGACTGGCTTCAAACCATGGTCCTCAGATTTCAGCCTTCTAAATGGTTACAAGCATGAGCCAGTGGCACCTGACTACTTGTCCTTTTGTAAGCATGTACCTTCCATATGTTTAATAATGAAAAGTTTAAACAGCTCTGCTATTATCATTGCATAGTAGTGTTTTAGAAATAGGTCAGTACAGCAGTTCTCCCTTATTTGCTCTTTCATTCTATGCATTTTATTATCTTTGTTCAACCATGGTCCAAAATACTCAATGGAAAATTTCAGGGATAAGCAATCCCTAAGTTTTAAGTGATACACTATTCTTTATAGTTGACAAAATCTCACACAGACCTACCATATCTGGCCTGGTACGTAACCCATTCTTTTGTCTACCATATATATTCTATATATGCTACCTGTTGTGGTACCATAGGATATAGACTAATGGTGGCTCATAGTGCCTCTCTTCATCTCCTCACAGAAGCATTGCATCACCTTACATAATTATAGGAAAAGGACACATGCAGTGTAGAAGATAGCGTGCGTGCGTGCATGTGTGTTTGTTTGTGTGTGTGTGTGTGTGTGCGCGCGCGCAAACGCACGCGCGTACATATGAATGAGTGTGTGCACCAGTATTGGAAGTGTATATGTTGCCAGTATTGGGACTTGAATTCAAGGCCTAAGCACTATCCCTTAGCTTTTCCACTCAAGGCAAGCATTCTACCACTTGAGCCACAGCTCTACTTCTGGCTTTTTGCCAGTCTGGGCAAAAAGATCTCAGAGACACCATTTCAACCAATAGCTGAGCATGGTGGCATGCATCTGTCATCACAGCTATTTAAGAAATATAGCCAGGCGCCGGTGGCCTGTAATCCTAGCTACTCAGGAAACTGAGATCTGAGGATGGCGGTTCAAAGCCAGCCCGGGCAGGAAAGACTGTGAGACCCCTATCTCCAATAAACCACCAGAAAACCGGAAGTGGCGATGTAGCTCAAGTGGTAGAGCACTCACCTTGAGCTGAAGGACAGTGCCCAGGCCTAGAGTTCAAGCCCCACAACAGGAAGGAAGGAGGGAAGGAAGGAGAGAAAGAAAAAGGAAGGAAAAACAAACAAAGAAAGAAAGAAAGAGAAAGAAAGATAAATAGATCATGGTCCTGGCCAGCCTGGACAAAAAGTGAAACCCTATTCAAAAAATAGCAAAAGCAAAAAAGGCTGCAGAAATGTCTCAACTGGTAGAGTACTTACCTAACAAGCACAAGGCCCTGAGTTCAAACCTAAATACTAAGGAGAAAAATTATAAGGCAATTGTGTGTGTGTGTGTGTGTGTGTGTGTGTGTGCTTGGAGTATCAGCTTTAAGGCAATTGTGTGTGTGTGTGTGTGTGTGTGTGTGCTTGGAGTATCAGCTTACTAAAGGAAGCACCATAATCCTGTCAGCTCTACTAAGAGACTTACACTAATGGGGTGGCAGGGAAGCCAGAAATACTATCAGCTTATTAGTGAAGGCTCTTAAGAGTCCTTTCTGCTAACAAGAAGAGAGACTTGGACTTAGACTGCAATAGGAAACATTTGGTCTGTGAAAAGGATAGCTTATTGACAGGACATTTTAAGAGATTAGGATCCCCTAGTGATACTGCTTTGATTGAGAAAACATACTGCGTTCTGTTCATAATAGAGATAGACTCAGATCCCTTTAAAGCATTACAGACAAGGGGCTAGGAATGTGGCTTAGTGGTAGAGTGCTTGCCTAGCATGCATGAAGTCTGGGGTAGAATTCTTCAGTACCACATAAACAGAATAAGTCAGAAGTGGCACTGTGGCACAAGTAGTAGTGTACTAGCTTTGAGTAAAAGAAGCTCAGGGACAGTGCCCAGGCCTTGATTTTAAGCCCTAGGCCTGGCAAGAAACAAACAAAACAAAACATAGACAAGCCAGAGGCTGGTGGCTCACACCTGTAATATGAGGATGGTGGTTCAAAGCCAGCCCAGCCAGGAAAATCTATGGTACTGTTATCTCCAATTAACCATCAGAAAACCAGAAATGGTGCTAGCCTTGAGCAGGAAAGCTCAAGGACAGCACCTACGCACCAAGTTCAAGCCCCACAACCAACAAAAATAGAAAAAATTAACCAATTTTATTGTTCAATATTTCTTACCTCTTTTCTTTTGACAGTTTTAGGCCTTTATTTCTTCTTTCTAGATTAAGACTGATAAGCAGAGAAACCAAAGATGAGTTTTTTGGTAAATGTATTTCACACTTTTTTCCTGAGGTGATTTTCATGACTTGATACTTATATCACTAAGCATCTTGATAAATGTGTAGCTGAGCAGTTTTATCAACATTTGCACTTTCTCCTCTCTTCAAATAGCTCAGTCCCAGTTCCAGAATGAAGAAGCTGCCTCAGGGTCGACTTGTGCCTCCCCTTGGACCTGAGACAAGAGTGTCTGTGGTCTGGGTGGAACGCTATGATGACATAGGTACATATACAGATATTGTCCATAAATGATAGTAGCATTGCAGCAACTGCCGAGGGTCTGAAAGGAGTTAGTGCAGAGTAAGGGGAGGTGACCACAAATGAGAACTGAAGTGCAGCAAGCTTCAGTTTATATCCCAGCTCCCCTACTCGGTGGTATGAATGGAGCCTGATATAGCTGGGGCTATAGTGGTGACTATTCGATGAGACCAGGAACCACAAAAGGCTATTCTGGAGAAAGTGAAAGGAAGCCCTTAATACACTCCTTTGCTATAAAACTTGTGTACTTCTAGTCTAAAGGTGAATTTGTCATTAAGAGTTACGCCTAAGCTGGGCACGGGTGGCTCACACCTGTAATCCTAGCTATGCAGGAGGCTGAGATCTGAGGATCATGGTTCAAAGCCAGCCTGGGAAGGAAAGTCTGTGAGACTCAATCTCCAAAAAACCACTCAGAAAACAAAGCAGCACAGAGGCTCAAGTCATACAGCGCTAGCCTTGAGCCGAAGAGCTAAGGGACAGCATTCAGGCCCAGAGTTCAAGCCCCATGACTGACACCAAAAAAAAAAAAAAGAAAGAAAGAAAAAAGAGTTATGCCTCAGAGAAGTTTTTCTTTTCTGTTTTTATATTAGTTTACATTAGTTACACAGAAGGTAGGATTCCTTGTTACACTTGCATACATGTTTTACAATCAATATCACCCCCTAGGGAAGTTTCTTATGATTTTTTTTTGTATTTATGTATTTATTTAGTGCCAGAACTAGGGCTTACACTCAGAGCCTCAAGCTCTCTCAGCTTTTTTACTCATGGCTCTACCACTTGTGCTACACCTCTATTTTGGACTTTTTTGGTGGTTCAGTGGAGATAATCTCTTGAGTTTGTCTGCCACGGCTGGCTTCAAACCAGGATTCTCATTCTCAGCTTTCTGAATAGCTAGGATTACAGGCGTAAGCCTAGCTCTTGTTGTAAGCTGCATAAGACTATTAGAAAGGTACCGGCTAACTTAACGCCTGTATTCCCAGCTACTCAGGATTCTGAGATCTGAGGATTGAAGTTTGAAGCCAGCCTGACGCACAAATCCAAAAAAGACACTTATCTCCAATTAACCAGTAAAATGCAGGAAATGGAGGTGTGGCTCAGGTGGTAGAGAGTTCTAGCCTTGAGTGGAAAGAACTAATACCAACACACACCCACACCCACAAATTCATGCTTAGCCTAGAATCTCATCCAGCTCAGTTTGTGGAAAAGCATAGGAGTTGCTTTCACTAAGCTCTCACTCACCACAGATCATGCTTCTCCAAAACTCTGCTTTAGATGAACTTAGCTAAAATGTCTTCATGGAGAATTTTATTTGGGGAATGATTAGGATTACATGTTTTACTATAATCTGTGTGTAAAGAGATTATGAAATTCAATTTCCTCTTATTTACTTTGGAAAAATTAGGGAGATATTAACTGTATGATGCTATTTTTTTTTTCCTTCAGAAAACTTTCCCCTCTCAGATCTGATGACAGAAATCAGTACTGGTGTGGAAACTACTGCAAATAGTAGCACTTCTCTGAGGTACATTCTTTCATTTTTTTGAAGCATATCTTTTTTTATACATTGAAGCTTAATAAAGAATTGCAATGAAACAAAAAAGTTGAAGGCACAAAAATAAAAGAATCATATATTTGTACATAAATGTACAAATGTACATTTACAAAAATTATGCACAAAATTATCAAATTTACCATGATTTTAAAAACAAAACTTTGTTGCTGGGTGTGGAGTTAGGATTGTAAGTTCAAAGCCTGCCTCAGCTACCCAGCAAGACCCTCAGAACTATCCATGTTCTCATAAGTGTCAGGATTGTCTTCCTTTTTGAGACTGAATAAATACTCTACTGTATGTGTATATATCATAGCTTATCTGGTCATCTGTTGTGGGCCTGTAGGTGCTTCCATGTCTTTATTACTGTGAATAGTGCTGCATTCAACATGAGTTATCGATGTCTTTTTGAGATTTTTTTTGGTGGGGGGCAGGTCCTGGGACTTGAACTCAGGCCTTGGGTGCTGTTTCTGAACTTGTTTTGCTCAAAGCTAGTGTTCTACCATTTGAGCCCCTGCTCCACTTCTGACTTTTTTGCTTGTTTATTAGAGATAAGAATCTCACAGACATTCCTGCCTAGACTGGCTTAAAACTGTAATCCTCAGATCTTAGCATGAGTAGCTATAAATACAGATATGACCCACAAGTACCCACCTTCCTGAAAGTAGTATCTTAATGATCAAATAATTTTTTTTATCAGTATTGGGGTTTGAACTTGAGGCCTCATGCTTGCTCAGTTGAGCCACATCTCCAGCCCTTATTTTTTATTTTCTTAAATAGGTAACTCAGGGAAATGGCGCTGTGGCTCAAGGGGTAGAGTGCTCGCCTTGATCTGAAGAGCTCAGGGACAGCCCCTAGCCCAGAGTTCAAGCCTCACGATTGACCAAAAAAAAAAAAAAAAAAAAGCCAGGTACCAGTGGCTCATGCCTAAAATCCTAACTACTCAGGAAGCTGAGATTTGAAGATCATGTTTCAAAGCCAGCCTGGGCAGGAAAATCAGTGAGACTTACCTGCAGCTAACCACCAGAAAACCAGAAGTGGCGCTGTGGCTCTAGTGGAAGAGCGTTCACTTTAGCTGAAGAGCTGAGGAATGGCACCTAGGCCCAGAGTTCGAGCCCCACAACAACAACAACTCAGTGTTGCCCTTGACTGCCAAAAAAATCCAAAACACACACACACACACACACACACACACACACACAACACACACACACACACACACACACACACACACACACACGGGATTCCCACACTGGACTTAATATAGTTTCTGCTACTGCTCCGAATACAGCTTCAGCTGCACTCTGCCAGCCACGCTGTCCCTATATCAAAGGATAAGGAGAGGATAGCTATGTGCTGGTTCACAGTTAGCCCAGGCAGGAGAGACTCTTTCTCTAATTACCTACCAGACTACCTGAAATGGAGCTGTGGCTCAAAGTGCTAGCCTTGAGCAAAAATAACTCAGGGCAGTGCCCAGGCCCTGAGTTCAAGCCCCTTGGCCAGAAAAAAAAGGGGGGAGACTAAAATGAATGTTCCATAGTTGGCTGCTGGACGCTAAGGCCCACAGTAGATTTACGTGGCCTTTCTCTTGTCTCCTCAGGGGTTTGCTTAGCGTTTTTTTTTTTTTTTTTTCCCAGACTCCTTTTATTAACTTAAATATCCTGATTACAGTAATGAGCACTGAAAGCCAAGAGTTACAGACCCATTTGGCCCTTTTTAAACCACTACTGGCAGAGAGAGGTTGCTATGGTATTGTTATGCAGTGTATGAAGGACTTCAACTAAAGTGTGTCTGGGCTAAAAAAAGACCTTTCTTTTCTTAAGATCTACAACTCTTGAAAAAGAAGTTCCTGTCATATTCATTCACCCTTTAAACACTGGATTGTTCCGGATAAAAATCCAAGGAGCCACAGGAAAATTTAACATGGTCATTCCTCTTGTGGATGGAATGATAGTTAGCAGGAGAGCACTGGGTAAGTTCTTCTTTCCTTCCTTAACACTGTAACTCAAAAAGAAATCAAAGTAAGAAAAGATGCTGATTTTTGATGTCCCATGTCTACAAAGTGCTGTTGTGAAAGGGGGAGCATGTTTTGATCTGTTTTAAACTTTTTCCCCCTGTGCTAGGGATGGCACAGGGCCTTATTCATGCTGTCTTCATTGGATAAGTCCCCCTAGCCTTTAATCTAGTAAACACAAGTGAGACTTTACAAGTTTGCAGAATTAGAAAAGAAAGGTGGCTATTGGTAATCCAGGAGAGAACATGGGTTATCAGACCCATTTTGGTTTTGTTTTTCCTTTGTCATTGTATCTTCTAACAGTTTTTCTTAATGCTTAAGGATTATTATCTCTTTGAGGACAAGATGTTATCCAACTGGGGTGAAATAGATTAAGTATTCAGAAAATGATTCATCTGAATGAGAGTACATCATCTGAATAATGAGAGTGCATCTTACTATTTATTGACAGTTGTTTTAACCTGTTTTCAAGGTTTTCTGGTGAGGCAGACTGTAATCAACATTTGTAGAAGAAAGAGACTAGAAAGTGACTCCTACAGTCCGCCACATGTCCGCCGGAAACAGAAAATCACCGACATTGTCAACAAGTACCGGAACAAGCAGTTGGAACCAGAATTTTATACGTCACTTTTCCAAGAGGTTGGACTCAAGAGCTGCAGTGCTTAAACCACTGTCTGTGTGGGACATTGAACTCCAGTTTGGGGGCTGTACTATCAAAGCAAGACAGTTTGATAGTGATCACTGTAAAAATAAAAGCAAATCACTCCCAAGAGCTTACTGTTTAATCACAGGATAGACGAAACACATTGTAAACCCATTGGATAGAAGACTTTGGACTTCCTAATGCAATGGGCTCGCAGACACAATCATATTCCAGTTGGTAATGATGATAAACATTTTAGCCATAAACTTCCTTTTAAAAATGACAATTTTAGTTCAATGTAAGCCTTTTGAGGAAAAAGGCTTTTATGCACCTCAATTGTAAACACATGCATTGGTAGTATCAACAGATTTGCATATTAGAAGTTGAAGATAGTTTTATACTCACTTTTTAGGAGATTGTCTTCAAACTTAAAGTCTGTGTCAGAATCTCCCAGGACACTTAAAGGTTCCAGTTGGCAGCATGGAGGAGAAGGAAAGAAGTTGCAACGTTCTGTTTACTTGTAGGTCTGTTTGTCATCCAACTGTCAAAATGACAAAAAAGAGTACAATATACGTTTGCTTAGGGTTTTTTTTCTTCCTTAGATAAAAAATCTGACATTAAAATATTTTGTATTTTTTCTCCACAATCAAAAAAGTCATCATTCTTGTCACTGCACAGATAAGCCTGGTGGCCTCAGCTTCTAGGGGAACAGACATGAAGCGGAGGCACATCCTTGTCCTCTAGTGGAGCACTGATAGAATTTGTAGGGTTAAAAGCTCTTGAGTCAACAGTGATGCCTCCACTCCTCATTATTGTCCAGTGTGGTGATGTCAAGGCAAGTTCATCATTTGTCATCCCTTGATTAAATAGCATGAAATGGAAAGTCACAACAGAGAGGTTGAAAATTACTTGATTTCATCCATTCTCTTATTTCAGGACCAAGCAGCAAACTGCCATAGTTGATAAGGGATTTGAATTTGTGGTTCAGGAAGTAGACTCTTAATGCTGCTAATCTAATTTCTTCCAGAGAGCTCTTGGAGTGTATCATTTGACAGGCGTCACGCCACTTGAGAAGGGGGCTATTGTCGTGCTTTGTGTCCTTAGTCAGCTGAAGGCATGACAAATCCCTACCAGGTCTTTGGGAATACTTGTGTAACTTTGCTGCTAAATTTCTGCTAGGGACAAACTTGGGAGTTGGCTAGACTCAGACCTTCCTTATGAGGGTTTCTGTGACAATGCTCTGTGTCCTCCACTTCTCTCATTTGTGTGTGTTTCTTGCTGAGATTGCTTTCTTCTTAAAAAAAAAAAAAGTGATATTTCAAGTCCACAAAGGGGTGATCTGAGGATGCAGGTATTTCCCATAGCTCTCAGGTGTCAGCATGTCTGTAGAGCAGTGTCACGCTGCTCTTACTATTTTGTTGTTCCAGTAGTTTCCTTAGAGGGTTGAGGGCAGTGTAGGGCTTCCTTCCCTGCTCAGGAATCTTTCAGCAAGTAACCTGGGTATACCAGCTCTTAGTCTTAAGTCTGCCATCCTCTTCTTCATGTTTGTTTTCAGCTCAGGTACAGATACCTCTTTTTCCTCTTCTTTCTGTGACCTAGTCTCCATATAAGGCATGATAGTATTCAACCACTGATTGCTTTTTGAGCTGAGCAATAAGTGTGTCTTCAGATGGCATCAGGGGAGTGTGAATGTGAGTTTTACCCTAAAAGTGTTTTAAGAATTCAGCAAGAATAGTTGAAGTTTAACAGCTTTCAAGAAAAATTCCAGGTTGACACTTTAAGGGAAGGAGCGCTTATTCTAGTTGATGTGAAGGCTATAAATCGAATGTGCAATGTTATAACATTCCACATGTTAAAAAAAAAAACAAAACTGATATATGCCTGGCGCTGGTAGTTCATACCTGTAATCCTAGGAGGCTTAAATCTGAGGATAGCTGTTTGAAGCCAGCCAGGCAGGAAAGTCGGAGATTCTTACCTCCAGTTAGCTACCAGAAGACTGGAAATGGAGCTTTGGCTGAAAGTGGTACAGCATTTGTCTTGAGCAAAAAAGCTTAGGGACAGTGCCCAGGCCCTGAGTTCAAGCCCCACAACCAATAACAATAACAACAAAGCTGATATAGATGTTTTTCTTTGGACAAGTCTTTTAGTTGGGGCATAGATTGAATACCAGGTATCTATGTGTCTGTTTCTGTGTCTGTGTGTTGGGGATGGGCCTATTGGTCTTTCTGTTGGCTTCAGTTTCTGTCAATTCTTTACTTCCAAAAACTTTGGTAGGTGGACACTATGCTGATGCAGTTTGGGATCGGAGAGACTTGACAATTGCCCAGGGGAGGAAGGATGTACAACCTGCAAGGCATGAAGCCCCTAGTGTGTACAGAGCTGGCAGAATATGGTGTATGTGGACCTCATCAGGTGCTGGTTCCTTTCAGAATTCCATCAGCACATACACTGGTACAGGCCGGAGTTGGTGGTCATGAAGTACTCCCTGAGTACAGCAATGTCAGTGGAACTTATTTAGTACCTAACAGTAATGTTTACTGGTCCACTTGGTAAATTTACCAGCATATGTTTGGAACCTTCTGGGCCTGGATTAGGCTGCACAGTTGCTCCATGTGCCAGGTACCTGGGATGGGTGAGTTGAGTATGGCCTTCTAGAAAGAGAAAAGCATTACCCAGGAGGCAAGCAGGTCACTCCTCCTGCTTCCTTCTGGAGTTAAACTACCCCCTCCTCTCTCCCTTTCTTTCCTCTCTCCCTTTTTCTCTCTCTCCTCTCTTTTCCCCCCACCCCTCTTCTCTCCATCCTGCCCCTCTCAATCTCAGCCCTTACCCCATCATTAGCCAGGGCTTCCTGCTAACACTGTCCTTTGAAGGGAATAATTATGTGGTGGGACAGCCTTCCACACAGATGCAGTGAGCATTTTCCTCCTATTCTGGGTGCTGTATCTCAGTACAGCCCATTTTCCAGACTCAGTTACAAATACAAAATACAACCTTTGGTTGTAACATCAGTAGCCCATAGGTTACATGGGCCTTCATGAATGGTTCCTTCCTGCATGTGCTGGGAAAGTGTCCTGCTCTGCCAGACAGATTTCTCTGGGAAGTGCAGCTTTACCTTACACAGTGTTAAGCGGTAGGTAGTGGAGACATGTGGAGCACATTTGGGGCTCCTGCTGGCCAGTGTTCCATAAGCACTCAAGGTCCAGCAGGTGGGATCTCCCTGGAAATGTGGAGACTCATGTTTACCTGAAACAGTTCTGGGAGTGAGCACTGCCCCCAGAACCTCTACCTGAAGTAAATGGAGGATCCACCTGAACAATATGGAGCCAGACAAATCTACACAATGGGTAAGGTTTTCTCAAAAGTATTAACCCTTGTTCACAGTTTTATGATTTGTTGGGGTTTTTTTTTGTTGTTGTTTGTTGTTTTTTTCAGGGCTGGAGGTTGAATCTAGGGCCTCATACCTGTTAAGCACGTGCTCTTCAACTGAGCTACAACCCCCGGCCTTTGTTGTTTTAGTAGTGAGGGAAAAGCTATATTTGGGATTCCGCAGTGCCTTGCATCTAGTAGGCGCCCAATAACTATTTGTTGAAGCAAATGAAGTTTCCCAAGTTCTCATCTCCCGCAGTGACCAAGACTTCTTTCTCCTCTGAAGGGCTTGGCAGTTGTGGCTGAAAAATAAGCAGTATCATAATTTGCTTGAAACCATATTTACAATTTGTATGAATTTCAGTATGTTGCCAAGACATGATGTTTTTCTTACTGTATTTCTGTAAATATTTCTGGCACTGAAGTGTAAAGTACAGGCGAGATGTAAATAGGAAGGTGTGCCTGTGCCCCTCGCCTCCTGTGTTTGATCTCTGTCACTAGGGAAGAAACTCCACAAGTTTGTATTTATGCAGATCCTTTGTCCAGAAAAACTTATGGAAAACTGAATGTAATACATTTAGTCAATTAAATTTTAAGGAGATTCTTATCTAATAACCTTGTGTGCTTTTGGTTACATTGGCTCCTGCATGGTCCTCTTAAATCATACTTTCCAGGGGCTTTGCTCAGCTGACTACCCTTCAGGGTTAGATCTGTGGATTTTTACCCAGAGATGAAGGAGCGTTTCATGATGTACTGCTATAAACATTATTTTTTAAAGACAAGCACATGGTCTCTGCTGGAGGAGCCTGGGAATAGCTGGGGAGAGGAGAATGGGATGGAGGGAAGGCTCTGACCCTGGAGTTTTTCTGCCTACAGAGAACATGAGTTCTAGCAGGGCTGGGCAGCCTGGAAGTGGGGAGACAAAGACACTCCTGTTCCCACTGCTGCTTTGCCCAAACTTGGCTAACAAGGATTCCCTGAGGCCAGGTTAGTACTACAATGCCTAGATCACATGTGCTGGGTGGGCCACTTGAAACTGATGGGAGCCCTTGTACCTGTCTCTGCCAAGAGCTGCCTCCTCCCCCTCCCAAGCACCAGCCTAGCACCCCGGAACTGCCTGGGGCTGCAGCTGCCAGCCAGTCACAAGGTCTCTGGCCTGATCTAGTGGCTGAGGAAGCTGACCACACAGATGCCTCATTTTGGTGACTGGGAAAGTTTTATAGCCAGAAGACATGTGTTCAAGTTTTTCTGACCTCTGCTGCTCTGCTCTTTCCAACCAAGCCTTCCAAGGCCCAACACCTGGGAATCAGCCCAGCTCCAGCTGCCCTGCCCCAGCACAGCCTCCCTGGGCACTGTTCTTGGGTGCACATCTGAATCCTTTTTGCACAGAGCTCTCCTGAGAACTCACTATCCCAAAGCAGGGCTGGGGCTCCTATCAACCACTGGACCTCGACACCAGTTCTTTCCTTCCCTACTGTTCCCTATGGCTGACCTGGTTCCCTTCTGCCTTGACTGGTGTCTTCCAAGATCCATCCATGTCATCTCCTAGGCCTGCCACACTTTCTACAGCTGCTCCTTGGCTTAGAATGAGTGCCCGACTATAACCTATGCTCTTCAACCATGTCTCCACACCAAGTCTGCCCTGGCATGTGGAGTCTGCCCTTTACCTCCCAGAGATCAGACTCAGCTGATGAAGGTAAGCCTGGAATCAGCATGTTAACTAAAGCACCTCCCACCCTCACCTACCTGCTCGCAGTGATGGAGGCAGTGGATCAAGGACTTCATGAAATGTACCAGTTGTGGTCCTGCATGTACTTCCCCTCACCCCAAGGATTCCAACCTGGCCACAGTCCTCCAGATTGGGGAAAGACAGGATCCTGCCACAGGAGGTTCTAAATGCCTGGTAAGTGGATGATTGACAGAGGAGGTGGACAAGAATAGCATTTGGGGGTGTCCTTTCCACTGAATGAAAATCAGGACAAATATAGCTTCCAGATTAAACACTTAAATGGTCTACTGTATGTTGTATCAGCCCAGTGACCTAATACAGCTTGGCAGATGGATTTAGCCAACAATGTTCTCGTGAAGTTTGATGCAGCTTTTTTTCCCCCCTGGTACTAGGATTTGAACTTAGAGCTGGGACTTGCTCAAGTTTACTTGCTTGGCTGGCCTATCACTTGAACCAGCCTTGATCTAATGTTTTTAACTTGGGAGATTTCACTTAGAAAATCTAGACTTTTAACTCTCTTAGAGCAGTTTGAGAAGGATGTGCACATGTGTAGTTGGAAGAAAGGGCCTGGGGACCTGACTGGCTGTGGGTGGTGGTGTCTAACCACACACACACACACACACACGCACACATGCCACACACACACACACACACACACACGCCACCCCTCTCCTGAAGTACACACACACACACAGAAATGCCACCCCCCTCCTGAAGTACACACACACACACACACACACACACACACACACACAGAAATGCCACCCCCCTCCTGAAGTAATTTCTGTCCCATCTATTTGTCAAGTTTTAGTATTATTCTAGTCTTACAAGAAAGAAGATCAGAGAGGTATCCATGAAGTGGCTGAGCTGGGAATGAAATCCAGGCTGGACATTGAGTAACCAGGGCTTTCATTCTCAGCCAGATGGTCTCACGGCCCCTACTCCCAGCCATGCCTGCTCCCATCCATGCCAGCACCCTTGCCAGCCTTCCCAGCTTCCCCTGCAGTTCTGTCTGAGGACATACCTCCTTATGTCACCATCACTGTCACGGTCACTGCTTAGTCACAATTGGACTAAGACCAGAGCCTGGCCCAGCCTGCCAGGCCCCAGGGGCACCTTGCATGCCCATGCCAAAGCACCGGCCCTGCTCTGCCACACATACACCATGAAGTTCCCACTGGTACCGCTGGTGAACGACCTCACATTTCCATTCCTGGTTCTCTGGCTCTGCCTGCCCATGGTTTTGCTGCTGTTCTTGGTGATCGTCTGGTTACACATCTTACTTAGCCAAGGTGAGCTGCTGGGCCCAGACTGGGCTCTAATCTTGGAGCTGGGCAGGGACCCAATTGGATAAGGTATCCTGAAACAAATCACAGAGAAGGGGACCTTGCTTGGGGATTTGAAGTGTGGCTCAGATACAAGTGGCTGACTGTGAAAGGAACCTAGAATCCAAGAGTAAATTCCTGACTTTGTGAAATTAGTTTTGCACTTCTCAGGGATACTACCAGTGCATAGGATCTTTGGTGTGAATTAGAAAGAGGTGATCCTGCTGGGTCAGTGGATTAGAGAAAGATACTCTCCCTGAGCAGAAGCTCTGGGGGGCTGCTATTAAGCCCCACTTGCCTTCCCAGCTGTATGGGTGCTTTTTTTTTTTTTTTTTGGTCAGTCATGGGGCTTGAACTCTGGGCCTGGGCACTGTCTCTCAGCTCTTCAGCTCAAGGCAAGTGCTCTACCACTTGAGCCACGGAGCTACTTCCTGTTTTCTAGTGGTTTATTGGAGATAAGAGTCTCACGGACTTTGCTGCCTGGGCTGGCTTTGAACCACAATCCTCAGATCTCAGCCTCCTGAGTAGCTAGGATTACAGGTGTGAGCCCACTGGCTGGCCTGGCAATGGGTGCTTTTTTTTTTTATGAGCAACTTGAACAAGATATGGCAGCCTGTGGTATTTTTCAGATGCCCACAGACATTCACATTGTTTTTGGCCCATCCCGTATCTCTGAGCTTCTCTGGGACACAGGATTGTGGAAGCTGACTACTACTGCACAGAGGAGCAAAGGCAGGGCCAAGTTGGCCTCAAGGGAAGCTGAGAGCAAGTGGATTAGGCATGTAGCAGGACTGATTCTGTGTGTGTGTGTGTGTGTGTGTGTGTGTGTGTGTGTGTGTGTTCTAGTACTGTGGCTTGAACTCAGGGCCTAGGTACTGTCCTTTAGCTTTTTTTTTTTTTTTTTTTTTGCTCAAAGGCTGGCACTTATCACTTGAGCCACACACCTCCACTTTTGGCTTTTGGCTAGTGAATTGAAGAGTCTCAGACTTTCCTGCTGGGCTGGCTTTGATCTGTGATCTTCAGATCTCAGCCTCCTGAGTAGCTAGGTTTACAGGTGTAAGCTACAAGTACCTGGCTAGGACTGATACTTCTCTTTGGACATCCTGATCCTCAGGAGGTCCTCTACCCAGAGGCCTTTTGGGGGACCACTCAGCCTTTTACCTCCTGCTCCTTAGTTCCATGACCTTTGGCCAGCTAGGCGAGGAGTTCTAAGCCTCCTGCCAACTCTGGTCACATGTTTTTGAGACCAAGTGAACAGTTTACCTCACTTCCACTGTCCCGTGGCCTTATCTGGGGGGGGGGGGGAGAGTGATTATGTAATTAGTGTATTTCCTGGCAAGAGCCTGAAGTCCTGTTGCTTCTGGGAAAGGCTTAATTAAAACATATTCTCAAATTTCCAAGGTAGACCAAAGCCCTCTTTGAAAAGCAAAGCTCAGACATTGGGCCCAGCAGCTGGTGGGGAATCAGGATCACATGCGCGCGCATGTGTGCGTGTGTGCGTGTGTGTGTGTGTGTGTGTGTGTGTGTGTGTGTGTGTGTGTGTGTGTGTGTGTGTTACTCAGACATTGGGCCCAGCAGCTGGTGGGGAATCAGGATCGTGTGTGTGTGTGTGTGTGTGTGTGTGTGTGTGTGTGTGTGTATGTTACTAGAGCCTCAACTCAGGGCCTAAGCAGTGTCCCAGTGTGTGTGTGTGTGTGTGTGTGTATGTTACTAGAGCTTCAACTCAGGGCCTAAGCAGTGTCCCAGTGTGTGTGTGTGTGTGTGTGTGTGTGTGTGTGTGTGTGTGTGTGTGTGTTACTAGAGCCTCAACTCAGGGCCTAAGCAGTGTCCCTGTGTGTGTGTGTGTGTGTGTGTGTGTGTGTGTGTGTGTGTGTGTGTGTATTACTAGAGCCTCAACTCAGGGCCTAAGCATTGTCCCATAGCTTTTTTGCTCAAGGCTGGT
The DNA here is from genome assembly GCF_024711535.1 of Dipodomys merriami. Classification (NCBI taxonomy): domain Eukaryota; kingdom Metazoa; phylum Chordata; class Mammalia; order Rodentia; family Heteromyidae; genus Dipodomys; species Dipodomys merriami. The sequence goes on along the minus strand of NW_027206282.1, from coordinate 386,113 downwards.
ACTTTACCATTTGAGCCACAACTCCACATCTGGCTTTTGGATGATAATTGTAGATAAGAGTCTTACAGACTCTCCTGCCTGGACTGGCTTTGAACAACAGTCTTCAGATCTAAGCCGTCTGAGTAGCCAGGATTGCAGGTATGAACTACGGATGCCCAGCTAGTGAACTGGCTTTTATGAAAGCTATCTCTCTGGGTTTAGAAGTCTTTTGTTAATTCTGCCATAAAGATATGCCCTCCCTAAAGTGGGGGATCCACTCCCAGGGTCCCCTGAGACCTCTTGCTCTAAGTATTATTGAGAGTATTTTCTTGTTGTGTTGGTCATTGGCCAAAGCTCTGCCAGAGTTTAGAGGGTTAGAGTTTCGAGACACACAGGTTTTTGGTTTTCTTGCTAGGTAAATGTTCTCCTTAAACTGTGCACCCAGTCTTTTTTGCTTTTATCATTTTTTCAAACAGGTTCTCATGTTTTTGCCAAGGACCACCTTCAGTCCATGTTCCTTCTCCTCATTCCTCCTACATAGATGAAACCATGAATGAGAACCACCATGCTCAGCTTATTGTTTGAGATGGAGTCTCATTAGTTAAACTACAATCTTCCCAATCCCAATCTCTGTCTCCTGAGTAACTGGGGTAACAAATATTAGCCACTGTGCTTGACCCAGGCTTGGGGTTTTCTCTTCTGCTGTGTGTCCCTTTCTTGAAATCAGCTAGATTCCAGGCCACTGACAAGAGCTGCTCTGACTCCTCCCAGCTGCACCATCCTCAAGTCCTGTCTGGCTCAGCAGGGCCAAAAAAGATGTTTCAGGACCCACCAGTGCAGAAAATGCCAGAAAAAGCAGGAGGTTGCTTTTTTCCCAAGCCAAGGGAGAAAGGGAAGGGGAGCTGCCCAGTCAGATCGTATGGACCCAAGAAAAGTCAAAACCGTTAGCTCAACTCTTGGGAAAGTTATCCATAGGACACTGGGAAAGTTACCCATTGGACACTAGTAACCTCTGGCCATGACCAGGAGAAGGGGGAAGGAACTTGCAGAAAGAAAATGGAAGTGTCCAGAGATGGATTCGGGCTGAGACTGGAGGGGTACAGCATTGTGCTTAGGGAACAGCTGCTCACCTGCATGGTGGTCCTTGGAGCAAGGTATCCAACAATGCCTCTGAATATCTTGACTTCAAGATGAGTGCACTCAGTGGAACCCCACAATGGCAGAGCTGATAGGATGAGTTTGAATCCAGTCCTACTACTAACTGGCTACGAGCCATCATAGCCTTCCCCGCCTGCAAAATATGGAAGATCCTTCACAGATTGAGCATCCCTCCTTCCTAAACTCTGAAATCCAGAATGACATTCAGAAAGTTTTAGGTTTCCAGTAAAAAATCGATGCAAAGATTCCCAAATCTAAAACATTTCTAGTTCCCAGTCTTTCTTTCAAGTAAGAGATATTTAACCTACAATGGGCTTCAAAAAGTTGGCAAGAGGACTAATTGAGGAAACAGCATGGTAATCACTCAACACTTAGCATATTTTCAGAAAAGAATCCTGATCTCAAGTGAAGAGTAGTTACTTCAAGCCATTACCCTTTTTGGTAGTACTGGGGTTTAAACTCAAGGCCACATGCTTGCTAGATAGATGAATGGATGGGCAGGTCAATGCCTGGTTTTGTGTCTCTTCAGTGTCTCCTCCCCCCCTTGGATATACCCCAATTGTAGGTCATCTCTAAGGCCCTTCCCTGCCTAATAGATGGATCTGACCACTTTCTGAGCCATAAGATAACCTTTCTAGAACACCAAGGCCCTAAATTCTTCTTGAGGTCTTGGGGCTGGTCTCTAAGTCATAGCTCTTCTTTGTGTCTTCTGGTCTCACATAAGACTGCAGCAGGTAACTTTATGGGCTGGGGTGTAAGATCGGATGTCAGCACTCCAGAAGCTGTATCTTGAGTCTTCACAGATTCAGAGGAAAACAGCTCAGATGTACTCTTCACATGGGAATCTTGGAGCAAAGGCTTGGCTGAGATTTACCAAGAAGGGCTACTCTATGACCAAGAGGAGGAGAGACTCTGCCAGTGAGCCTGTTCTACCAGGTAAGGCCTTTCTGGGGAAGGAACCGGGTGGGGGACTCAGAGGGGTTCCCTGGGCCTGCCCAAAGCCTGGGAAGCTGCCATGTTGAAGCTTTGCCCTCCTGCCACACTGGAACCTGGCTCTGTCTCTACTGTGGTACAGAGCTTACTGTCTCTGCCATGTTCTGTCTCTGCCTCTTGTTCCAAAGACAACAGCTGGATCACCTGCTCACTTCTCTCCTCCACCCACAACCCCCATGTCTCCATGGATCCAGCTGCTCACCACTCCTGGAGGGGAAGCCTCCAGCCTGTCCTTCCCACCCATGGCCCACCCACCAACAGTGAGTCCTAATGATTTTTCACTCTTACTACTATCTCTCCATGTGCACCTCTGTCTATCCCCACAGCCACCAGAGCCTGGCCTCCTCCATGTTCTCTACCCTGAGTAGAGGGAGGAGACAGACTGAGAAGCAAGGACTCTCACTGAATCTCAGTTGCAGAATCTTATCCAACCTTTCCCATCACAACCTTGACAATGGAGGGCCTGGGCCCCTTATGAACTCATGTATGCTTATGGGGCCATCTTTGTGACTGTGAAGTCCCACAAGATCCCATGCTTAGGAGTCTTAAGCTTGGTCAGTGCTCTGCTATTATATCCTGATTTTGTGTGTGTGTGTGTGTGTGTGCATGCGCGCGCGAGTGTGTGTGCGTGTGTGTGTGCGTGCGTGTACACACGCTGGTCCTGGGACTTGAACTCAGTACCTAGACACTCTCCCTGAGCTTTTTTGCTCAAGGTTAGCACTGTGCTACTTGAGCCATATAGCTCCACTTCCAGCTTTTTGTGATTAATTGAAAATAAGAGTCTCAAGGACTTTCCTGCCCCAGCTGGCTTTGAATGATGATCTTCAGATCTCAGCCTCTTGAGTAGCTAGGTTTACAGAATACCATATCTGCACCAAATTATTTCAAAGAGACTGAATCTCCAGGGAGACTTAATCCTAAAAAAAGGTGGTGTGTGTGTGTGTGTGTGTGTGTGTGTGTGTGTGTGTGTGTGTGTGTGTGTGTGTGTGTGTGTGTGTGTGTGTGTGTGTGTGTGTGTGTGTGTGTGTGTGTGTGTGTGTGTGTGTGTGTGTGTGTGTGTGTAGAATCCTATGGGAAGTTGGTGCAACTCAGAGATAAATAAGCAATCTTCCTGAAGTATATAAGGCAAGTAGTTAGTTAAAAATGGAAGACACAGATGCAATTCATGAAATACCTTCATGGGAAATAATAGTTTGTCTTTATGATACAGATGAGGAAATTGTTGCACAGAAGTGTGAAAGATTACACTGGGTTAAGGAGTGTACAGGACTGAATCTAGGACCTTGTCCATGCTAGGAAAGCACTCTACCACTAAACTACACCCCAATTCTAAATTCTAATGTTTGAACATACATGTTTACTTGTTAATGCTCCCCTGAATGCCTTATGCAGCCTATCCGGGCTGTGTCCAGTCAAGGAAATGAGATGCTCAGATTCTACAAAAGAACCATGCCCATGATGGCTCACTCTTGTAATCCTAGTTTACTCGGCAGACTGAGATTTGAGGATTGCAGTTCAAAGCCAATTCAGGGCAAAAAAAAGTCTATGAGACTCTTCAATTCACCAGCAAAAAGTCAGAAGTAAAGGTGTGGTTCAAAGGGTAGTGCACCAGCCTTGAGTAAAATAGCCAAGTGAGACATGGCCCTGAGCTTAAGCCCCAGTATTAGCGCATACACACACACACACACACACACACACACACACACACACACACACACACACACACACACACACACACACACACACACACACACACACACACACACACACACACACACACACACACACACACACACACACACACACACACACAGCACTGCCAGGGGTAGATATGACACTCTACTTTGTCCATCTGTATAGTCTTTCCTAGACCACCATTGATCTATGTCTCTTCCTCCTTTAATCACTGTCATCTCTAGACCCAACCAGCACTGGCTTGCTCAACTGGGCTATGGCTACCGTAGAATGGGAGAGACTTGCCAGGGAGGGAAGAAGATACTGCTGACTGATGATCCTTTCTGGGACACCCCCCCCCCCCCACACACACAAACACAACCCATGTCCTCTATGTTGGATCCACTATTCTCTACCATCATACTGGAGCACCAGTCCTGCAAGGACTGCTGAATTCAGCAGTGCTGGGTCAGGGCTGTGCCAGAAGCTGGGGGTTCATGTTCAAGAAATGAGGGTGTTCTTTTTTTTTTTTTTTTTGTCAGTCGTGGGGCTTGAACTCCTGGCTTGGGCGCTGTCCCTATACTCTTCAGCTCAAGGCGAGCACTCTACCGCTTGAGCCACAGCGCCACTTCTGGTTTTCTAGTGGTTTATTGGAGATGAGTGTCACGGACTTTCCTGCCCGGGCTGGCTTTGAACTGAGATCCTCAGATCTCAGCCTCCTGAGTAGCTAGGATTACAAGCGTGGGCCACTGGTGCCCAGCTATGAGGGTGTTCTTATACCCAGAAGAACACGTTTGATTCTGGGCCCAGTCAAGTCTGTTCATCAGCTGGGGGACCCAGGCCCAGACGGTTCAGAGTGGGCTTGCTATGAGCGTCCTTTAGTAGGCTTCAGGTGGATGTTAATTACTAGTGTTTATTTGATAAAGCCTATGGTGAATCTACCAAGTGTCTTGTTATGATGGAACCATGGAGTTGCTGCTGTTTAATGCGCACTTGGGTGCCTCTTTCTCTCTCTCTTTCTCTCTCTCTCTCTCCTCCCTCTCCCTCTCCCTCTCCCTCTTGTTCTCTTCCTCTCTCTTCCTCTCTCTTCCTTTCTCTTCCTCTCTTCCTCTCTCCTCTCTTTTTCTGGTCCTAGGGCTTGAACTCAGGGCCTGACCACTGTCCCTGAGCTGCTTTTGCTCAAGGATAGTGCTCTACCACTTGAGCCACAGCGCCACTTCCAGCTTTCACTGAGTCATGTATTGGAGATGAGAGTCATATTGACTTTCCTACCCAGGCTGGCTTTCAACTGCAATCCTCAAATCTTAGCCTCCTGAGTAGCTAGGATTCCAGGCATGAGCCACTGGCATCTGATAACATTTCTCATCTTGAAGGTGAGTACACTGCCAGGGAGGTCACTGCCATCAGGAGGAGCCTGGGAGGACAGCAAAGAAGGCCAGGACAACCTGGGGAGGCCATGGTATTTATTCTGGCCTGGAGGAAGGATTGTGGTCCACAGCAGGTGCAGGAATAGGACACATGCTGGGAGGAATAGTCCCTCTGTGTCCCCAAGGCCCCTTCAGACCTTTCTTTCCTGGCCTTCAGCCTTCAACTTCTATTTGGGCCTAGAGGCCCCCCCTCTACCAGGAAGGCTTCTTGTGTTGTCCCCAGCAAGACTCCTATCAATTCTTGTTAAAGACAGATGAGTTTCCTTTCACAGACCAAGGAGTTAAGATCCAGTGTCCCTTACCCAGCCAGCTTCTGCTCTATCATATTCTAGTTCCCAGAAGACCCCTGCAGGTCCCAACTCTCCCCCACCCCTGATGCTGCTCTCTGGGGTCCTCTGCCCATTACCAAAGCTTTCTATTTGTATACCCTGGGTTCCAGCTTACATGCCGTTTCCCTATTACCTGGCAAATGTCACCCATCCCCATGCCACAGAGGAAACTGAGGTACCAAGAAGGCTCAGAGGGAGGAGACAGCCAAGGTGAAGCATTGGGTCACCAATGCTGGTCCCACTCACTTATCTGGGTATTTGATTTTCACTTGGTTTTGTTTTCTTTGAGACAGAGTCTCAACTATGTAGACTGGCTAACCTTAATTCCTGATCCTCCTGCCTCAGCCTCTTGAGTGCTAGAATTATAGGTATGTACCACCAAGCTAGACTGATTTTTTTTTTCAGCCATGGGGCTTGAACTCAGCTGGATGCTGTCCCTGAGCTCATTTTGTTCAAGGCTAGTGCTCTACCACTTTGAGCCACAGTGCCACTTCCAATTTTCTTGTGGTTAAGTGGAGATGTCTCACAGGGAAGTGGGTACTGTGGCTCAAGTGGTAGAGTGCTAGCCTTGAGCACAAAAGAGGCTCAGGGACAGTGTGCAGGCCCTAAGTTCAAGCCCCAGGACTGGCCAAATAAAAGTCTCACTGACTTTCCTGCCTGGGCTGGTTTTGAAGTGGGATCCTCAGATCTCAGCCTCCTGAGGAGCTAGGATTACAGGCGTGAGCCACCGACACCTAGCTGTCTTTTTTTTTTTTAAGGTACTGTTCTGCTTCACAGATCAGGTATAGGTGGGCCAGACTCTGTGTGTGTGCATGCACGCACGTGTATACACATGCACACATACACACACACACACATGCATATCCATTGGAATGCATGTGTCTGCCTTTTAGTGTGGCCCTGGTGGAACCAGTCTGCACCCTAGGAGCAGGCGTTTGCCCAGGTATAAGGATGTCTGGGAATGGGTGTGTTCCTGTCCTTGCCTCTTTCCTTCTTCCTGTTCACCTTGTACTTCTGTCAGCCCAAGAGGTGGCTATGTGGTAGCAGACCTGGGAGCCCCAGGTGCCAGCACATGGTAAAATCTACCCTACTCCCTGCTGCCTGCATAAAGGCCCTGCCCTATGCCCCTGGCTTCCCCTTGTCCCCAGATCCCATGGCCCTGCATCACCACACAGCAAGGGTGCTATGCCCAGCTCTGCGCCCACCTGGGCTGCAGGTACCAGCGCCACAGGCAGGGGAGGGAGGTGTGGACCTGCTGGGTGCCAACAGCAGGTGTCTCTTGGGTCTCCACAGTAGTCCCATAAGGCAAGAATTTCTCTTCCACAGTGTACATTGGGCCAGAGCTCTGAAATTCCAGCCCTTAGCCCACACTTGGCTGGCAATGGGAGGGATGTGTGTGTGCTTCAGACTATGGTGGAAGGGCACCAAACCCTGGCCTTTCTGGGGATACAGCACAGCCTTAGCTCCTGATGCTGCCTCCTGAAGCAAATTGTCTTCCTTCCTTCCTTCCTTTCTTCCTTTCTTCCTTTCTTCCTTTTCTTTTTTAACAGCATGGGGCCTTCTGAAACCTTCAGTCATGGCTCTTAGGAGCTTGGCACTCACTGGAGCTTACAACCTGGGTTCAAATCTTGGCTGTCCCACTTACTAGATAATCTGGATGGATTCTTCATCTTCCTGGGACTCTCTCCACAGCGCACTCTATGTGGACTGTTGTATTAAACCACAATTCAGATATATCTGCTGCTTGGTATGTAGTCATGTGCTCAGTCAGTGTTTACAGCCCAAGTTATGCTGGGGGCCTGAAACTCATGTCTGAAATCCTAGTTACTCAGGAGGCTGAGATCTGAAGATCATCATTCAAAGCCAACCTGGGCAGGAAAGTTTGTGAGACTCTTAACTCCAATGAAACACCAAAAAGTGGGAAGTGGAGTTATGACTCAAGTGGTACAGCACCAACCTTAAGTGTAAAAGCTAAGAGACAACCTCCAGGCCCTGAGTTCAAGCCCTAGTACTGGCACCAAATCAACAACAAAACCAAAATTAAGTTAGGACAAGAGACAGCCATGCAATGCATTTAGAATTTATGTGCTTTTGTACATATGCTATGTATCAGCACAATCCTGACAACAGAACAGTCTAGAAGATGGTGTATTTGTGAGGCTCTGAATGGATGTTGTAGTGTGCTAAACACACATCCTGTTGTTCTCTTCCTAATGAGGACTCAAGGCTATGCTATTCTTGGCCAAGCTGAAAATGTAATCTTGAGTTGCAAGTGTTTGATTTCTTCCTGTATGTTCCCTGCCTCTTTCTGATCTCCCCAGAACACTTACCAAAAGAAATGATGGCTCCCCTTCAGCGCTTAGCTATCAAATGGTGACACCGCTGATGACTTTTGTTTTCGTTTAGTTGCCACAGTTTTCAAAATGTCACGAAAATACACAGATGCTGGTAATTTCCACGTGCATCATAAAGTAGCTAAAGAAATGGAGCTGTGCCCCAGCATGGGGGCGCAAACAGACTCACAGGAGGTGCTGACTGGCAGTTTTCTCGAAAAGCATAAATAGAGTAGAGCAGCCAATTTTATAATTAACTGGGAATTGGTCTTCAGTTAAGCTTCTGCTCTGAGGGAAATGGCCAAGCTGTTGCCAGGAAAGAAGCTGTGTGCCTTGTCTGTTCCTGCAGGCCTAGCAGATTGAAGATTCTGTGACTTTAGTACATTCGAGCATGTTTGGGGATAGAATGGTTCATAGCTTGCAGTGGAGCATGGCACATAGCTGGGTGGATACTAGGAGAGCCTAGCCAGCATCCTGGGGCAAGGCACTGTCAGGATTAGCTGTGTACAAAAGCAAACAAAACAACCACCAAAAATACCCATGGAAGCATTTTCTTTTGGGCTAGGGGCATGGTTCAAGTGGTAGAGTACCGACCTGGCAAATAGGAAATACTGAGTTCAAACCCCAGCATCACCAAAAATAAATATCTAAAGTTGTTGCTAGATGTAAAGCCCAATCTCTGTAATCCAACTACTGTGAAAGTGGAGGCAGCAGGATCGAGACCAGCCTGGGATACATAGTTCTAGGTTGGCCAGGTGCTGGTGGTTCATGCCTGTTGTAATCCTAGCTACTCAGGAGACTGGGCAGGAAAGTCCACGAGACTCTTATCTGTGGTTGACTACTAAAAATCTGAGAGTGGAACTGTGGCTCAAGTGGTAGAACACTAGCCCTGAGCACAAATGCTTAAGGACAGTCCCCTGGGCCCTGAGTTCAAGCCCCAGAACCAGCACCAAAAAGAGAGTAAGCAAGCAAAGAAAGAAAGAAAGGAAGGAAGGAAGGAAGGGAGAAAGAAAAGAAAGAAAGGAAGGAAGAGAGAAAGAAAAGAAAGAAAGGAAGAAAGAAAGAAGGAAAGGAAAGAAAGGAAGGAAAGAAAAGAGAGAAAGGAGGGGCTGGGAAGGTGACCCAGTGGTACAGTGCTTGCCTTGTATGAATGAGGCCCTGGGTTTGAGTCCTCAGCACCACATAAGCAGAAAAAAAAAAGCTGGAAGTGGTGCTGTGGCTCAAGTGGTAGAGCGCTAGCCTTGAGCTGAAGAGCTGAGGGACAGCACCCAGGCCCAGAGTTCAGGCCCCACGACCGTACCAAAAAAAAAAAAAGAAAAGAAAAGAGAGAAAGGAAAGAGAGAGAAAGAAGAAAAGCAAGAAAGAAAGGAAGAAAGAAAAGAGAGAGAGAAAGTTCAGGTTCTAGATCAGCCTGGACTACACAGTGAGACCCTGTCTTAAAATAAAACAGGAAAGGGCGGAGGGGTGGGGGGGGGTGTGGGGAATAGCTTAGTGGTAGAGCACTTGCCTAGCATGTGGGCTTGATCTCCACCACTGAAAAAATGTTAACGTTTTCTGTGTGGGATGGCTTCAATCTTTGATCCTTAGATCTCAGCCTCCTGAGTAGCTAAGATTATAGTGTGAGCTATCAAAGGCCCAGCTAAGCTACCTTCCCAGCCCCTTATGTGCCTTTTTAAAAGCAACATTTGGATGACTTTATTGTTTAGTCTAAATCAACTTTTTAAAAAGGCAGTTCAAACTGCCTATATGTTTATTGTTTATCTGTTTCTGGGTAGAAAAAGAAGAGGATCCAGCCCATATTGATCCTGGATCAATATGGAGCTGAACTATCTGTAGAATTTACAGAATACACTCTTCTTTCCGCACTTTCAAAACCTAGGGTTATTTTTTTATGTTCGTCTCGCCTGGCAGGGGCAATAGCTTGATGGTGCATGCATGTGTGCACAAGTGTGTGTGTGTGTTAAAGTGCATTCTAGTCTGGAGTGTTTGCTGCTGTTATCAACTCCAACTTTTCTCAAGGATTCTGGTTCTGGCTGGCAGTGTGAGCGTGTTACCTGCAAGCTCCTCTGAAACTTTGGACCAGGAGTGCTGCTCCGTCTGGTCCTGGAATCATTTGTTTGCTTGCAGTGGGAATCATCCATGCGTGTTGAAAAGTGCGGAGGATTGGAGGATACGTGAATGGATGCAGGTGCTGGCCTAGCTCTGGAAGAGGATGGGATCAGCTTACTTTGACAGCTATTCCTCAGGGCTCTTACTTTGCTCAGTGCAGCTCAGGCTGGGAGGGGAGGGACAGGGAACTCAGGGTTGGGACACTGAGATTCCCAGAGAAGGGGGTGGGTGGGGTGGGAGGAGATGGTAGACTTCTGGGGTATGTCCAGGTCAGAGAGGTGCTACACTGGAATTTCCTCATCTGTCCTGGAGCTTCCTGTTCCCACCCATCTGCTGGCCTTGCAGGAGGCAGAGGGAGCAAAGCATGCTGGGCCTTCCTTGGTTCTAAACAGCAGCAGTAGCAGTAGCATTTCAATCTCAGTTGCCAAGGATTCTCAAGCAGGGCATGGGCTGCCATAGCTCTGTGTGTCTGTGGCTGCAGAGAAGCATGCCAGCCCCCAGAGCATCCAAGCTGACTTCAGGAGAGACCCCAGCGAGAACACAGTCCATCCTGACTTCCCTCCTCTCTCCAGCTTGCCACAACTCTGGCCCTTCCACAGGCCCTGGGAAGGGGAAGCAGAATGCTCTGCATCCACGCCCTGCTCACGGTCACGTCTCTTTGGTGTCCTGGAAGGAGAGCTTGCCCACACACAGCTTCTGGATGGAGATGGAGCAGATCCAACAGTGGAATGAGTGGAAAGAGGATGGCGGTGGGCATGAAGGTCCCGCTCCCTGTGGGTGAGGATGGCAGGGATAGCCTTTTTCCAGCGGGAGAAATAAATGTAACAGGTAACAGCACGAATCAGAGCACCAAGTGGGTCTTCTCTGTGGCCTGCACTGTTGCCATGTGTCCCTCATTGATCTTTTTGCTTCTCCCTTGCCCATACCATCTGTAACCAACAGTATACCACCCTCAGAACAATGATGAATCATTCAATGATGAATCACGCTTAGATGAAGCCATTTATTTAGGAAACATTTAGCACCTCTTTTTAAAAAATAATTTATTGTTATTATAGAGTTGATGTACAGAGGGATTACAATTACACAAGTCAGGTAATGAGTACATTTCCTTTTGTGCAGTGTCTTCAGTGCCCTCATTTTCTCCCAGTCCCTCCCTCCTGTCTGCACTCGTGAGTTCATTTTCATCAGTGTCCAGCAAGCTCCACTGCTGCACTTTTTCACCCATTTTTTCCCTTGAGTTCCATACCCTTTCCCGAGCCCTTCTGAAGATGTACACTTGAGTACACCATACATAGAAGACAGTCATCAAAAACTAAAATCTAAAAAAGGAAGGAAGTCTCTTGTTTCCATATCTTAGAGTTCATTTCAGTATATATATTATATAAATATGAAGAGACACTTAAGCATTGCACCTTTGTGTTTCTCTCCTAAGAGTATCCTCTTTTGGGCTCATCGTGTGTGAGTATCTAGAATCCTGTATAATTTATCACATCCCAAGTGCCTTTTAGATCTAACTTCCACATATCAGGGAAAACATGTGCCACTTGTCTCTCTGATTTTTTTTTTGTCAGTCATGGGACTTGAACTCTGGGCCTGGGCACTGTCCCTGAGCTCTTCAGCTCAAGGCTAGTGCTCTACCACTTGAGTCACAGTGCCACCTCTGGTTTTACTTATGGTATATTGGAGATAAGAGTCTCATGGACATTCCTGCCTGGGCTGGCTTTGAACCGGGATCCTCAGATCTCAGCCTCCTGAATAGCTAGGATTACAGGTGTGAGCCACCTCAGTGCCCAGCTTGTCTCTCTGATCCTGGCTTATCCCATTTAACATGAATTGTTCTAGTTCCATCCATTTCCCTGCAAATGACATTATTTTGTTCTTTCTAATGACTGCAAAATTCCATTGGGTATAGATCATCTGGGCTGTTGCCATATCTTGGCTATTGTGAATAGTGTGGCAATGAACATGGATGTGCAGGTGTCTTTATCATATCCTGGCTCATGATGTTCAGGGTAGATGCCCAGGAGTGGTATGGCTGGGTTGTAGGGAACATCTATGTTTAGTTTTTTGAGGAACCTCCAGACTGATGTCCAGAGTGGTTGTACTAGTTTACATTCTCACCAACAGTGCAGGTAGGGTTCCTTCCCCCCACATCCCCCCCAACATTCGTTGTTCCTCAAATTCACAATGTTGACCAATCTTACTAGGGTGAGGTACAATCTCAGAGTTGTTTTGATTTGCATTTCCTTATGGCCAAGGATAATAAGCATTCCCTCATGTGTATCTATGCCATTCTTACTTCCTCCTCCTCCTCACCCCCTCCCCTTCTTCTTCCTCCTCCTCCTCCTTCCTTCCTTCTTCCCCTCCAGGGCCATGAACTCAGGGTCTGGGCACTGTCCCTGAACTTCTTTTTTAGTTAAGGTTAGCACTGTACAACTTGAGCCACAGCACCACTTCCAGTTTTTTCTGTTTATGTGACACTGAGGCCTCGAACCCAGGGCTTCCCTAGGCAAGCTCTCTACCACTAAGCCACATTCCCAGTCCCTCCTACCTCTTCTGAGAAGACACTCCTTAGCTCCCTTGCCCATTTAGTGACTGGTTTGGGAGAGGTTACTTTCTTGAGCTCCTTGTATATATTGGATATTAGGCCTTTGACATATTGCTGGTAAAGATCTTTTCCCAGTTCGTTGGCTATCTTTTTATTCTATTGTAAAGGTGAGGTACAGAGGGGTTACAGTTACATAAGTGAAGGAATGAGTACATTTCTTTTTTTTTTTTTTTTTTTTTGTCGGCTGTGGGGCTTGAACTCTGAGACTGGGCACTGTCCCTCAGCTCTTCAGCTCAAGGCAAGCGCTCTACCACTTGAGCTACAGCGCCACTTCCGGTTTTCTGGTGGTTTATTGGAGATAGGAGTCTCACAGTCTCTCCTGCCCGGGCTGGCTTTGAACCGCGATCCTCAGATCTCAGCCTCCTGAGTAGCTAGGATTACAGGCGTGAGCCACCAGCGCCCGGCTGAGTACATTTCTTTTTGAACAGTGTTACCCTCTCCCTTGTTTTTCTCCCTCTTTACCCTCTCCCCCACTCCCCTACCCCTAAGTTGTAATGTTCATTTCTAACATAGTATCTAGTGAGTATTGCTGTTGTATCAGTTCATCCCTTGTCCCACCATTTCTGTTATTCCCCTTCCATTCTTCAGATCTGACAAACATATATAAGACAAAGATTACTGAAATCTGAAACAGTGATCACAGGGAATAAACCCAGAAGAGATAAAAATGAAAGACAAAAGAAATAACTGCAAACAGTACACTAAGAAAAAGAAAAGAAAACAGCAACAACAAACCCTCTTGTGCCGGGCATTAGTGGCTCACGCCTGTAATCCTAGCTACTCAGGAGGCTGAGATCTGAGGATTGTGGTTCAAAGCCAGCTCAAGCAGGAAAGTTTGTGAGACTAATCTCCAATTAACTACCAGAAAACCAGAAGTGGCACTGTGGCTCTAGTGGGAGAGTACTAGGATTGAGCTAAAGAGCTGAGGGACAGTGCCCAGGCCCAGAGTTCAAGCCTGACGACTAAAAAAAAAAAAAAAAAAACATAAACAAAAGCAAAAACAACCCTCCTGTTTCCATATCATGGAGTTCATTTCAGCTAGCATCATTTTATGTGGTCATATGTACATAGTTCTTGAGCTATTGTGATTCTCTGCTAGTACTATCCTAGGTATATTCTAATTATTACAAATGAGGGAAACCATGGTGGTTTGCTATCTTTCTAGTTCAATAACTACATCCCTAACTGTAAAAACTTTTAATTTTGATGTAGTTCCACTTGTCAAGTCTCTCTCCTATCTGCTGTATTACTAGGACTCTTTTCAAGAAGTTTCTACCTATACCTGTAAGTTCTAATGTTTCTCCTACTCTCTCACAGTAGTTTCAAAGTTTTGTGTCTGACATTGCAGTCTTTGATCCACTTTGAGTTGATATTGATGCATGGTGACAAACAGGGATCCACTTTTAGTTTTCTGCATGTGGATGCCCGGTTTTCCCAACAGCAATTACCAAAGAGGCTATATATTTTTTTTCTACTGTATGTCTTTGGCTCCTTTATCAAATATCAGATAACTATTAGTGCATGGTTTTATTTTTGGGCCTTCTAATCTATTCCATTGATTTTTGGGTCTATTTTTGGGCCAGTACCAAGCTGTTTCTGTAGTAGAGTTTGAAGTCTAGTATTGTGATACCACCCACATTGCTTTTTTTTGCCTAGAATTGCTTTGGCTATTCTAAGTCTTTTGTTGTTCCATATGAATTTTTGGATTGTTTTCTCTATCTCAGTAAAGAACATCATTGGGATTTTGATGGGGATTGCATTTAATTTGTATATCATTTTTGGCAGTTTGGCCATTTTCACAATATTGATTATATCTCCTCTTTTATTTTTTTTCTCTGATTTTTATAGTTTTCACTATAAAGATCTTTTACATCTTTGGTTAGATTAATTCCTAGTTTTTTTTTTTTTTTTTTTGAGGCTACTGCACATGGAGTTGTTTTCATGATTTCCCTTTCTGCTTGTAGATTGTTGGCATATCGAAAGTTAGCATCTCTTTTTTATTATTATTATAAAGGTGATATACAAAGGGTTATAGTTACATAAGTCAGGTAAAGAGTACATTTTTTTGTACAATGTCAACCCCTCCCTTGTTGTCTCCCATCACCACCCACCAGTTGTATAGTTCATTTTCAACGTAGTGTCTAGTGAGTACCACTGCTGCATTTGTTCACCCTTTCTCCCTCCATTTCTGTGCTCCTTGTTACCCTCCCAAAGACAGATAAATGAACAAACAAGACAAAAAGAAAAGAAAACAAAAATAGCAACAAAGAAAAAGAACCTCTAGTTTCTACTTCCTAGAGTTCGTTTTGATAAATGTTATTTTTTTTCTTTTGGGTCCGGTCGTGGGGCCTGGGCGTGTCCTTCAGCCCTTCAGCTCAAGGCTAGCACTCTACCACTTGAGTCACAGCGCCACTTCCGGCTTTTTTCTTTTTGCTTATGTGGTGCTGAGGAGTCGAACTCAGGGCCTCAGGCATGTAAGGTAAGCGCTCTACCACTGAGCCACCTTCCCAGCCCTAAATGTTATTTTATATGGTCATTTGCACATAGACATTGTACAATATCTTCCTCTGGTCTCACGGTGTGTAAATGCCTAGAATCCTATAAAACTTATCATGTATCTGGTGCATCTTATTTGCCAGATACTGTTTAAGCATTGAAGATTTAGCAAGAAACAGGAAGAAGTCTCCTTTCTGTGGAGCTAACATTCTAGTGGATTCTAAGAACTTCGCATAAAACTCTCAAAGGTCTCTTCCTCTCTCTCAGAGTAACTGACAGTTATGTGTTCCTGTAGCTACATCAAAAGCCACCTTCAACTTCATTGTAAAGCAGCAGGAGGTGATTATTAGTGATGTATCTCAGCGGTCCAGAGGTTGACTGATCTCAGCCGGGCAGCTCTTCCTTGGGATCAGGAGTCCCCACATGGCCTCTGCATGTGGTGTGGGCTTCCTCACAGCATGGCAGCTGAGTTTCAAGAATAAGAGACCCAGAAAAGGCCAGGGTTGCTGCTTCTGACCAGCTTTGGTCAGTCAAATATGGTAGTTCACCTCCTGGCTACTCAGGAGGTGGAGATCAGGAGGCCAGCATGAGCAAAATGCTCATGAGACTACCCCATACCAACAGAAAAGGCTGGGCCTGGTGATGTGAGCCTATGATCCCAGCTACATAAATAGGAGGATTGAAGTCTAGGTCAGTGTCAGTTGAAAAGGAGTCCTGAATTAGAGTTTCTGCCAGCTGTGTAAGTTAGGAATGGTGGAGAGGTATGGTGGTTGCGGGAGAGGGGAGAGGGGGATGAGGGGAGGCGTTATTCTATCTTGGAAGTGCAGGGGAAATGTTGGAGCAAGCCAGGCTTCCATAGAACCTTGTTGAACTGGGAGAGTGAAGGAAAGGGGTGACATTGTTCAAAAAGAAATGTACTCTTTACCTGGCTTATATAACTGTAATCCTTTTGTATATCACCTTTATAATAATAAAAAATTAAAAATAAAAAGCCTTGGCCAGGTGCTGGTGACTCATGCTTATAATCCTAGCTACTCAGGAGGCTGAGATCTGAGGATCATTGGTTAAAGCCAGCCCAGGCAGGAAAGTCTGTGAGCCTCTTGTCTCCAATTAACCACCAGAAAACTGGAAGTAGCATTGTGTCTCAAAGTGGTAGAGCACTAGCCTTGAGTGAAAAAGCTCAGGGACAATGTTCTAGCCCCATGGCCAAAAAAAAAAACAAAACCCCAAAACGTGTTGACTAACTTGTCAGCACTGGGTAAAATTAAATGCACCTGTCAAGCCCCTCACACACATGTTCAGCTTTCTTGTAAGCTATGTCCGTTTTCCCCATAGTGAAGCCAGTATCCCTCCAGTGTGATCTGAAGACTATACTGGTTAGAGTAATTTAGGAAGATGGTCTGAGTACAGAATCCCAAGCCCAGGACCTGAGCTCCAGAGCAGAACCTTTGGCAGTGTGTAGGGGGGAGGTCTGGGGAGAACCAGAAACCACAGACTCAGTCAATACACCATGGTTTTGCCTGAGGATCTGGGCAGTTTTCATATGAATAAGGTCTTGACTAGAGGGGGCTTCCAGGGGACAGTGCATGCCTGCCCACATGCTGCACAGCTGCGACCCCATTGTAAGGATTGCTGAAAGGAGACTTGCCACCTGGTTCAAGCAGAAAGAGCTTATCTGGGGGGGGGGAGGGCATGACACCTGGCCCCCACAAGATGGAAGCCTGCAGGAAGTAGAGAAGAGAAAAAAAATGGAGGGACTTGTGGTTGAGTGGGATTATATAGGAAAAGGCAGGGAGCGATCTCAGAGCCTGGGGAACCTCTCACTGAAGGAGACATGACCCAGCCCTGTACATCTTGTATTGTCCTGCACCCTGGCATGTGTGTAAATCCTGAGAGAAACTTCATGCTGGCTGTTGGGTTTTGGTCTCCATCTCTGTATGGATCAAGGGGCTCTAGGAGACTGGAAAAAGGGGGGGTGACCCAATACAGCATGGCTGTTAAAAACCTATGCCCTGGGGCTGGGAAGGTGGCTCAGTGGTAGAGTGCTTGCCTTACATGCATGAGTCCCTGGGTTTGATTCCTCAGCACCACATAAGCAGAAAAAGTTGGAAGTGGTGCTGTGGCTCAAGTGATAGAGTGCTAGCCTTGAGCTGAAGAGCTGAGGGACAGCACCCAGGCCCAGAGTTCAGGCCCCACAACAAACAAAAAACTTATGCTCTGCTGGGCACTGCACACCTATAATTGTAGCTACTCCGGAGGCTGAGATTTGAGGATCATGGTTTGAAGCCAGCCTGGGCAGGAAAATCCATGAGACGCATATCTCCAATTTTTTTAAAAAAGCCAGTAGTGGAGCTGTGGTTCAAAGTGGTAGAGCATTAATCTTGAGAGACAGAGAGAGAGAAAAGAAAAAAAAATGTAGAGCCTATGGTCACTGCTAGCACATATGGAGGCCATCTAATCCCCAGGGCAGCCATGCTGGGGCAGGTTGCCTGCATCATGCCTTTACAGATAAGAATGTGAACCCCAGAGAGGCAGAGAGTCCTGGACCACCTGTCACTAAGGCCCCTCCTGCCTTCAGGGGCTGAAAGAAAACTGGAGAGAGATGTCTACGCTAGCCTGTTTAGCTGGGATGAGTGAGGTTCACCCCAGTGATGCATTGGATTTGCCCAAAAGGTTCCTCAGGAAGCTGCGATAGTCTCTGATCACAGCTCAGTACTTCCTGGCCTTCACCAGTGCCCTGTATACCTAGAGAAGAGCGTGTGAGCCCCTGGCCATGGGTGGAGAAGGGCAGTCACGGGAAGACAGGAGAACCTGTTCCCAGCTGTGTCTGAATCCTGGAATCTTGAGCAGGAGGTGTGTGTGTGTGTGTGTGTGTGTGTGTGTGTGTGTGTGTGTGTGTGTGTGTGTGTGTGTGTGTGTGTGTGTGTGTGTGTGTGTGTGTGTATGTGCATGCGCGTGTGCATGTGTGTGCATGTGTGTGGTGTGTTTCAGTGTTCCTGTTTGTGCATGCTTCCATGTGTGCACATGTGTGGAGTGCAAGGGAGAAGAGGCTGAGGTATCAACCATAGCTCCTTCCAGGGTTCTCAGGGACCCTGAACCCACTTCCTTCACTTTTTGACCTCCATGGGGTTGAGCTTATCAGGGAGTGTGTGTGTGTGTGTGGTCTGTCTGTCTGTGTGCATGGCCCTCTGTGTGTGTGCTAGACTCTGAATATGTGTGTGAGGATGTATGGATGGATGTGTAATGGTATGCACGTATTCAGAGCATGCAAATGCAGAATGAAGCAACACACCTGCACATTTGAGGGAAGCTCAGATCTCTTTTTCTCTCTATCTGTTTCTGTTTGTCTGTCTCTGTCTGTCTCCACACATATCTATGACTTTGTTGCTTTCTTCATAACAGTGTCCTTGAGTCCTGGACCAGAGCATGGAGGGGGCACTTACGACTCAATCAGTATTTTCTAGGAAGTGAATGAATGAATCGATGAATGCCTCTCGTTGCCTGTGCCAGCCTTGTCTCAGCCGGAGTCTGGCCTGTTCTCGGTGAGCTCGTGGAGTTCTGTGACCACCATCCCTGTTCTTCCTGGAGACTCCAGGTATGGGACAGATTTTCCCTTCCAACAAGGTATGGGACAGATTTTCCCTGCAACCTGCCACACGTCTGTCCATCCAGGATCAAGGAGCTTGCACCTGCCCTCCCAGGGGTGACTTGAGAGCCTGAGGCACTGCTGGCCTCGGGCTGAGGCCTCAGGCTGCATATCCAAGCGTGTGTGTGTAGGCATGCATGTGATTATGTGTGCACTTGTGATTGCATGTGCATACACATGTGGGCATGTTTTCTCTTCATGTCTCTGGGCCAGCGTGAATCAGGGTTCTGCCCCCTGAACTGCCACTAGCCAGGGAACACTTCCAGGCCCTAGGAGAGGGCCTGCTAGGCTTTGCAGCCCTGGATTTCCCAATTTCCCCTAGAAGAAGCTGGAGTAAGGAGCCATCCCTTGGCTCCCACAGATATCCTGGACCCAAGGCAGTGCCTGCAGGCTCTCCACCTGCTCCTCCTCCTGCCAGAACCCAACCAAAACACCTTGAAAGTAAAAACTGCCCACACCCTCAGTCTACCACCATGGCGATGGCTCCAAAGGTGCTTGGGGGAATCATTCATTCATTCGACAACCGTGCCATGTGTGCATGGGGCGCTCACTGACCATCAGCCTAGGTCTCTCCTGAGCCTTCACCCTAAGGAAAGCAAAGGAGCTCTGCCAGACCGGAGCCTCACAAGAGGGCGCCACAGAGCAGCAGGGTGAAGTCCCAGTGAGTGTCCAGGGGAAAAAGGTCTTGGGGTAAATAAGCCAGGAAGCACCGCAGAGGAGGATTCCCTTCTGCAGACTTCCGATGGCTACCTGGAGGCCTGGGGGGGGGGGGGGGGCGGGGGAGGGTGCGGAGGGGACTGAGCACAGCACTTCCCAAGTGCAGGTGATCAGGGGCCTCTTGGGAGGGAGCTGCATGGCACATGGGGTTCTATGGGAAACAGTTCCCTAAGGAGCTTTCTGCTGTGTCATGTCTTGTGGTGGTTGCCCTGGGCTCCTTCTGCCCTGCACCCCTGGCTCAAGATGTGCCTGCAGGGGGACCCTGGGAGGAGGCTTGATTGCCCCACTTCTGTCTTCTGTCCCTCCCCCTTTTCCATCCCTTCCTGCCTCCCTCCCCTCCTTTCACCTCCTTTCTTCCTTTCCTCCTCCTCTCCCTTCCCTTTCCCCCTTCCCTCCCTTCTCCCTTCCTTTTTGTTTTTTTGGGGGGAGTCCTGTCGTGGGGCCTGAACTCTGGGCCTGGGCGCTGTCCCTCAGCTCATCAGCTCAAGGCTAGCGCTCTACCACTTGAGCCACAGTGCCACTTCCGGCTTTTTTCTTTTTGCTTATGTGGTGCTGAGAAATCGAATCCAGGGCCTCATGTGTGCAAGGCAAGCGCTCTACCACTGAGCCACCTTCCCAGCCCTTCCTTTTTTTTTTTTTAATAGTACTGAGGATTAAGTAGCTAAGCACTGTGCATGTGAGCCATGTCCCAGCCCTGTTTGTTGTTTTTGTTTGCTTTTTTTTTTTTTTTTTGAAAGAGGATCTCACTAATGTTGCCAGGCTGGTCTCAGCCCTGACCCTCCTACCGAACTCCACTTCTTGAGTAACTGAGATTGCAGGCATGATCTCTGCACACAGCTCTCCCTGGCTTCCTTTTCAACAAGTGAGGCTAAGGAAACACCCTGTCTGTTTTGGAAACTGTAAGAGCTAACAAGTAAGAAATCATAGGACAGGGCTGGGATTGTAGCTTAGTGGTAGAGTGCTGGCCTAGCATGCATGAAGCCCTGGATTCAAGTCCTCAGTACCACATAAACAGAAAAGGCTGTAAGTGGTGCTGTGGTTCAAGTTGTACAGTGCTAGCCTTGAGCAAAAGTTTGGGAACAGCGTCCAGGCCCTGAGTTCAAGCCCCAGGATTAGCAAAAAAAAAATCATAAAACAGGAAATGTGGATTTTAGCGGGTGCTCATTATATGGCTGCCTTGCCTTCCTTCTTCCTTCATCTTCCTCCTTTTATTTGTCTACCCATCCTTCCACCATTTATCTATCTATCCTTCCATCCCTCTCTCCCTCTCTTCATCCTTACTGGCTATGTGGCCCTTGACACAATCTCTTTTTTTTTTTTTGGGGGGGGGGGAGTCCGGTTGTGGGACCTGAACTCTGGGCCTGGGCGCTGTCCCTCAGCTCTTCAGCTCAAGGTTAGCACTATTACCACTTGAACCACAGCACCACTTCTGGCTTTTTTCTTTTTGCTTATGTGGTGCTGAGGAATCAAACCCAGGGCCTCAGGCATGCAAGGCAAGCGCTCTACCACTGAGCCACCTTCCCAGCCCCCCTTGGCACAATCTCCAAGTCAGTTTGTGTCCCTGCAAAATGGATGTGGTGGTACTGTGAGGCCTGTGAGCTGGTGTCTGTACTCAAGGTAGAACTGCAGGGCCTGAACCAGACACCCTGGATACTGGTAGCTGCCATCGTTCTCTCCCCTTCTCAGGAACTCCACTTCCCTCCTCCTTTCTTTGTGTTTTATGTAGGTCCAGATGCCAGAAAGGAGCTTTTCTAGGGTTTACCCAGGAAAAGATCCACTTTCTAGACCCGTGGCTCTTTTCTACCTGGAAAGTTGGTTTTTTGTTGTTGTTGTTTTTGTTCGTTTTTGGTGCTGGTCCTGGGGCTTGATCTCAGAGCCCAGGTGCTATCCCTAAGCATTTTTTTTCTCTCTCTCAAGGCTAGCATTCTAGCACGTGAATCACAGCTCCATTTCCAGCATTTGGGTAGTTTATTGCAGATAAGAGTCACAGACTTCCTTGTCTGGGCTGGCTTCAAACCATGATCCTCAAATCTCAGCCTCCTGAGTAGCTAGGATTACAGGCAGGAGCCACTGGTGCCAGGCAACCTGGAAGTTTTCAAAGTCTCACTCGCATGCGTATACATCTGAAGAATGGAAAGGAGGGAGTTTGGGGCACATTTGCAGAGCAGGAGGCTGAGGCACAGAGAGGTCACAGGCTGGCAGCAAAGCTGGAGTCCAGACTCTTCCCAAACCCTCCAGCCCCTGGTGTGGTCTATCAGGGTGCTCTGGGAAGGCTGGAGGCTGTAGATGTGTCGGGTTTTGAGGCAGGTTCTGTGTCAGGAAGAGTCCTGAGTGTGTGCATACCTGGACACATGCATGTGCATGCGCGTGTGCGCGCGCGCGCGCACACACACACACACACACACACACACCCCACTCCAGCTCTCAACACTCCACAGGAGGGTACACCATCCCCCCAGGCTGTGCAGGGAACTTCCTCCATTAACAATGTGCACCCTGTTCCATTCATTACTTTCCTTTCTACCCACCCACTAACCCACCCACCTATCTACCCACCAGTCATCTAACCACACATTCATCCACCCACTCACCTACCCACTCATTTACCCACCTATGTCATCACTTACTAATCCATCCATCCATTTTTTTTGTCAGTTGGGGGGCTTGAGCTCTGGGCCTGGGCGCTGTCCCTCAGCTCTTCAGCTCAAGGCGAGTACTCTACCACTTCAGCCACAGCACCACTTCCAGTTTTCTAGTGGTTTATTGGAGATAAGAGTCTCGCGGACATTCCTTGCCCGGGCTGGCTTTAAACCATGATCCTCAGATCTCAGCCTCCTGAGTAGCTAGGATTATAGGTGTGAGCCACTGGCGCCCGGCATTCCATTCTTCTTTAACAGACTTTTAAATTGTTACTATAAAGGTGATGTTCAGAGAGGTTACAGTGACAAAAGTCAGGTAAACAGTGTACTTTTTTGGACAATATCACCCCTTCCCTCCCTCTCCAATCCATCCATCTATCCACCCATCCATCCACCCACCCACCACTATCCATCCATCCATCCACCCATCCATCCATCCATCATTCTTCTCTCATTCTTCTCCCATCCTCCAACCACCATTGCATCTTCCTTCTATACCTGTCTCCATCTATAAGAGCCATAGGATTTCTTATCCCAGACACCACTAGGTAAAGTCTTCCCTGGGTGGTCCCAGGTCTTCTCCGCTCCACCGGTGTCTCTTCTGTGTCTGCTGGCACTTCA
Source organism: Dipodomys merriami (assembly GCF_024711535.1). Lineage (NCBI taxonomy): Eukaryota > Metazoa > Chordata > Mammalia > Rodentia > Heteromyidae > Dipodomys > Dipodomys merriami. Next base: position 363,381 of record NW_027206282.1, on the reverse strand, counting down.
GACGCATCCTGCTCCTCAACCTCTGAGTATCCATCCATGCACTTCACTCTGCCTAGAATTTCCTTCCCTTTGTTTTGAAAGACAGGTGTTCTTTGTTCTTCCAGTTCAGGTGTCAAGTCCTCTGTTGAAATCTCCCACTCCTCTTCCACAACTCCTTCCCCACATCATCCCTGATGATTCTAGCTTTTATTGTAAGGAATGTTTCAATTCAAGGAATTGCTAAATGCTGTCTTCTTGAAATAAAATTTCATCCAGGCTCTAGTGGCTCATGACTGTAATCCTAGCTGCTCAGGAGGCAGAGATCTGAGGATCATTATTGGAAGCCATCCTAGGAAGAAAAGTCCATAAGACTTATTTCCAATTAACTGCCTGAAAACCAGAAGTGGAGCTGTGGCTCAAGGTGATAGCACACTAGCAGTGAGCAAAAAGAGCTCAGAGACAGTGTCTAGGGCCCTGAGTTCAAGCCCCATGACCAGCCAAAGTTAAAAACAAGTTTCAGACAGCAGAGATGTAGCTATGGGATGGGAGAAGTCCTGGTTGCTCCCCCCCCCTCGCCATCATTGTATCCCTGAGTCTGTCTGACCCAAGGAACAGCCACTTGTCATGAGTCAGAGCCTGGAGTCTCTCGCTATCTGCCAGGCTCTGACAGCACAAGAATTCTGAGGAACTCCTCTATGGCCCCTGGCTGGGTTTTTTCAGAGGCTGCTTTAAGTGTGTTCTTGGGGCCACCCCTGCCTGCCTAATGTACCAAGAGCAACTGCCGCACACCACCTCCTGTCACATGGAACCCTCCAGAACCTCAGGGTGGGCTCCACTCCAAAATGTCCTACTCCAAACCCCTCTTTAGAGGCCAAATGCACCCCTTCTTCCTACCAAACTAGCCCATGCTCATCAAATAACGATTTCCAAGCTCTGTTTGAAAGGATTCAAGGACAAGACGAGGCCAAGGTGGATCTGGAGGGGGCCCTGCCCCTCACCCCCATCAGCCCAGCAACAGCCCAACACCCTTGTGAAGACATGATTTCTCCTGGCCAAGTGGCCCAGCTTAGAAAACTGAATGACAATAGCAGCTGGCACCCCCAGCTCTGTGATATGGGGCCTCAAGACCTGACTGAGAAGGCCATACGGGAATAAGGATAAGGCAGTGTACCTTCTTGGGCTGTGAGAACCCCCCACCCACAAACCAAGGTGGATGGAGACAGTACATCACCTAGTGATATACCACCCCATCCTTCAGGTCCCGTCACTCGGCTGTGCAGAATGACAGCCGGGGACCACCAGGGGGCGCTCCTGCACCATCTCAGCCAGCAAGAAGGTGATTGCAGAAATTTCTTGGTGGGGGTTCTCCTGGGAAACGTTTGCCCCACCTATTTTTTAATCAGCCCCTTGTGTGCCCCCAGAGAAGGTTGCTTTTTGAGCTGTAGGGAGATGGAGGGTCTAAAACAAGGGGAAGGCCTAGAACTGTTCTGGGGAGAAGCCTTGAACACAATCCCTTAGAAAAGTTCAGAACAGCATATAAGCCGGGCCTGGGACTGTGTGTGCCTTTCCACACCTGGGTGGTGTGTACACATGTCCAGGTTTGCATATCTACATGATTTGTGTGTGCACACATCTTGTGATTTTTTTTTTTAGTGTGAGTTCTGGTATAAGTACATGGATGTGTACGGCTCTTTCTCTGCACAGACTCCCAAAGTGTCAAGGATCCGAGCAGACTGGCCTAGCAAAAGCCCCCTACAGGAGCCTCTTTGATCCCAATACCAGAGTGGCCCATGTCCTGATACAGTACACAGAGCACCTCAGCCCCAGGCAGCAGGGTGAAGACAGTGGTGACATCCATTTAGATTCTCCCCAGAAGGCAAAGATTGTCTCCCAAAGACAAAGATTCAAGTGTAAACAGTGAGTGATCCCAGGGTCCACTAGAGAATGGGGTGTGAGAAAGAAAAGACAGCCACACACTAGTGGCTCACGCCTGTCATCCTACCTACTCAGGAAGCTGAGATCTGAGAAACATAATTCAAAGCCAGCCTGGGCAGGAAAGTCCATGAGATTCTAATCTCCAATAAACCACCAGAGAACCGGAAGTGGTGCTGTGGCTTACGTGGTAGAGCACTCACCTTGAGCTGAAGAGCACAGGGACAGTGCCCAGGCCCAGAGTTTGAGCTCCAAGACCAACAAAGAAAACATGGCCACCCAGGAAAGGCTACGTTATCTAGCAAGTTGCCGCTGTGAGTCAGTAGGGATCTACTTCAGAGCTTTGAGAAATAGTGCAGAAGCTGTGCGCCCAATTTATCCTTCCACAGGGCATGTGCATGCAGGATGAGGGCTGCTTCTGAAGAGGGAGACCATTCATTCGCTCTCTACACACCCAGCCTGCGCCATCATAGATTCCAGTTGCCAGAAGACAGTTCTTGAGTACAGAGAGATACAGACAGGAGGAGAAATTGACAACTGGACACTGACGTGGGAAGTGCTGGAAGGCTGGATATGAGTGGCAATGCTGGTGATGGAGATGATAATAGTGATGGTGATCATGATGATGGTGATGTGGTAGTAGTAGTGGTTGTGTGGACAGTGATTACAAGTGGCGGTGGTGGTGGTGGTGGTGGTGACGGTAATGAGGTTGGTGTTGATGGCAGTGTTTGTTGTCATGGTAATGGTGATGGTGGTGATGATGAGGGTGTTGGTCTCTGTCCTCTCTCTGTTCGTGAGGCTGTTCGTGTTGTGTGTCCCTTACCCTCCCCTTCACTTACACATGAGCCTCCTTCCAGAGCCTCGGCTTCCCAAGTTCACCCCTGCTTTGGGACTTTTGCACCTGAACTTCTCTCTGCCTAGGGCACTCTTCCCAGCTGCACCCTTAGACCTTTCTCACCTCTGGGTTCCAACGCAGAGGAACATGACCTAGCCATCTTCCAACCACCCCATCTGCAGTTGCTTCCTCTCTTCTCCTGTGTCCTTTTCCTTCCTTCCTTCCTTCCTTCCTTCCTTCCTTCCTTCCTTCCTTCCTTCCTTCCTTCCTTCCCTTTTGTGCTGGTACTGGGACTTAAACCCAGGGCTTCATGCTCTTCCTTAGCTTTTTCCACTTCAAGGCTGGCACTCTACCACTTAAGCCACACCTTCACTTTCAGCTTTTAACTGGTTAGTTGAAGATTTGTCTGCCCAGGCTGTCCTCAAACTTCAGTCCTCATATCTCAGCCTCCTAAGTACTTAGGATCAGTGGCGTGAGCAGCCAACACCTGTCTTCTTTAAAGAATTTTCTTCCTAGCATTTCACACAATCTGCCTTCCTGCTTTCTGACTAGGACATCGCCCCACAAAGGTGGAGACCACATGGGCTTCTCTCTCACCTTTGTGGATCTGAGGGGATGAATAGATGTTCAATAAAAATTGGCTGAGTGACTGAATATGTAATACCCTCTTGTCCCTTTTCTATTTGCTCCAGACACTGACCCTTGCCCCTGATTTATCCCTGATCTCCCCATTTGATCAATGCAAAAGAGAAAAACACATCAGAAGTACCTACATACAGCAAGTGTCCAACAGTGCTCTCGTTATTATTTATTATTCACAAGAGCCAGGCTGCCTGCTATGATGATGAACGGCATTGTCTCTTGAATGGTTCCCAGCACCTGGGCTGGTCCCATTGCTCCCTTCCCTTCCTCCTTTCCTTCCTCTCCCTTCCTCCCTCCCTCACTTGGTGACAGGGCTAGCAGAAGGAAGAGAGGCAGGCACCCCGGAGGGTTCTGGGAGCTCAGATCTGGCTGTGCCGGCTTTGCACTCAGCATGGGCCCCCAGCCATCCGTGGAGGATGCAGTTTAATCACATGCCAGCTTCCCCATTCATCTTCGCTGGCTATCTGAAGGCTCATCTTTCTCCACCCGTGGCACTGTGGTGATGGATGACTCCACAGCTGCCCCACTGCAGGGTTAGCACAAGCTCACAGTGGGAGCCCGGCCTCGCTGAGCTTTCTGTAGTCTGGGCTGGGCCATGCTGGGATCACGGCTCTTTTAGGAGCCCCATTAGGAGCATAAATATATGCTCCCCAAATCCATATGTTAAAGCCCTATCCCTTAAGGTGGCTGTGGTGCCTATAACTCCTTTAGGGAGATAATGAAGGTAAAAAGAGGAGGCAGAGGGCTGGGAAGGTGGCTCAGTGGTAGAGCACTTGCCTTGCATGCGCGAGGCCCTGGGTTCGATTTCTCAGCACCACATACACAGAAAAAGCCAGAAGTGGTGCTGTGGCTTGAGTGGTAGAGCACTAGCCTTGAGCTGAAGAGCTGAGGGACAGCGCCCAGGCCCACCACGACCACCACCACCAACAACAAAAGAGGCAGAAAGGTGGGAGCTACGAACTTAGAAGAAGAGGAAGAGACCTCAGCTCTCTCCTGCCACCCAGAACATGGTGGTGAGGGGAGCGAGTCAGCTGGCATCTGCTAGAAAGACAGGCCTCACAGAACCACATTTTCTACTACCCTGATGCTGGGTTTCTAGACATCACAATGATGAGAAAATGAACTCAAATTAAGTCACCCAATTGGTGCTATTTGCCACAGAAGCCTTTAGGAGCTCCCGGTTGCATCCCGCTTCTGAGAGGAAGGAGGTGGCATTGGAAGATGGCCTTAGATGGAGGCATTTTCTTGGGTAAAAGGCAGAGGAGGTGACTTCTGGGCACATAGGTGCACACTTCCCCAGGAGCGGCGGCTTTCAGTGGAGCCACATTGGGTTGGATGGAAGACCTGGGGCTCCAGCCCACTTTGTGTGGGACTGCAGGACTTGCCCATCTCTGCAGTTCTTAAATCACAAACAGCATGGTGAGATGAACTGGGGTGTGTGTGGGGGGGGGGAGTGGGGAGAGACTGAAGTTGCCCCACAGGTAGATAAAGTACCTGCTGTAAAGGGCCCAGGGAGGTGGAGAGACTCAGATCTCACAAGGTGAGAAAATAAAATGGTCAACGGGAGACAGGGTATGTGGGGAACATGGGAGAAGGTTTGGGGAAGTTGGGAAAGGCCTTCCAAAGCAGGCTCAAGCCAAGAACTGAAGGAGGAGGGGAGGTGAAATGGAGAGGAGAGAAATCAAGAAGGGGAATGTTGATGAGGTCAGAGTTGTGGGACAACAGCATAAGCCCACTCCCATTGTGTCCACGGGGAGCAGAGCAGGTGGGGATATCCCCTAGCACCTGCTGCTGCTGCTGCTGCTGTTCCTCCTCCCTCCCTCCTCCTTCATCATCGTAGGGCCTGAACTCTGGGCCTGGGTGCTGTCCCTCAGCTCTTCAGCTCAAGGCTAGCGCTCTACCACTTGAGCCACACCACCACTTCCAGTTTTTTCTGCTTATGTGGTGCTGAGGAATCAAACCAAGGCCTCGTGCATGCAAGGCAAGCGCTCTACCACTGAGCCACCTTCCCAGCCCCCAGCACTGGCTTCTTATTGAGCATCTCCATGTGGGTGAGGCCGAGGTGATCTCCTCAAGGAAGGGATGTGAAGTGAAGGGGGGAAGCCTGGGGGAGAGCTGGCCTCAGGGATCTGCACACCGAGGCCGGAAGAGCCCAACTGTGCTGCTCTAGGCTGATCACTTTTGGGGGTTTCTGCTGCATACCCCTCCACAATGCACCCTCCTACTTCCTCCACTGCTCAGTGGCAAGTTGAACCTCTTAAAGATCTTGTCCATCCTTTCCTGGCCCTCCATCTCCACCTTTGTGCCCACCTTCAAGTCAGTAACTGGCTGGCCAGGATAGGGGGCGGGGCTTTGGGGCCCAATCCCAGGAGGTCTGGACCCTATGGGAGGTGAGAGAGTGAACAGGAGCTGCCAGTTGACAACTTCTGCAGTCATTCCTGCTTTCACTTCCCCAGTGCTGGAGGAGATGAGTCATCTGGCCTGCCAGTGGAGTGACTGTCAACATGCAACCAGTAAAACTGTCTCCTGAGAGCCAGCCATGGGAAGAGATCCCTTCTAGGGGAGTAGAAGCAGTGGGAAGTCCTCCGGGGAAGTAGCATTTAAGCCCAGTTGAGACATTGAACAGGGAATGATGGGCTTAGGAGCCACAGGAAGTTTTCATGGTACTCCAGGTAGGAAAGAGGAAGGGACAGGAAATAGGTCTCTGAAAGCCACCAACTTGGAATTTTGAGCCCGCCCCAGATTTGCCTTTAAATACAAGTAAACGTCCCTGCCTAAGGTTGCTCTGGTGATCTGCTCTCCAAGGCTGTTGTGTGTGTAGTGAGGGGGTAGGGGATGGCGTCCTTACTGCCTCAGGTACCCCCAAACCTTCTCGTACATTCTTCCTGCCCATCTCCCCCCTGAGAAGCCTTCTCAACAGAAAATCAGAGGGAAAAAAAAGCCCCTTTCCCAAGTCTGCCCCAGCCTTTGGCCGGGGATAAGGGTGAAGTTTCCCAAGCTGCCACTAGGGGCAGGGAAGCCCACACTCTGGCTCAGGTGGGGGTGGAAGGTGCTGCTGGCCTGGACCTGGTGGTCCTCAGGTGAATCAGGGCCACATCCTTGTTTTCTCCCTCTCACACCTGGAGACCAAAGGCTGCCTGCCACGGCGGGTTTCAGCCATCTGTCAGGGGAACTTCATCCACAGACCTGGGGCAGTGATTTTCAGGCCTAAAGGAGGAAGGGGTCAGGTGAATATCACTGAGCCACCTTCCAAATCCCCAGAGCAAGATGGTAGAAAGGCAGAAGAAAGCGATTCCTGGCAGACCCTTCCTGCTGTCCCAGCCCCTGCCAGGCGGGCCTGCAAGGGGGCTTCTATTGACAGTTCCTCACCCTCCACCCAGCCACTTTGCATCGTGGGGGGTGGGGAGGTGGGTAGAAAGCAGGAACCATTTGTCATTGTCCCTCACACTGGCTGGCAAGAGGCCCAGGGAGGGGGGGGTCTCCCCAATAGGGACTCTGCAGCTGCCTGTCTTTAAGGTAAAATTACCGTAATTACCCCAATTACCAAATCCATCAAGGGCGCTGGACTGAAGAGTCCCACACAACAATCAGCTGCTGATGGATCTGAGGAGCGTGAGTCACTGGGTGGGGGGAGGGGCACAGCATGGGGTGGGGGATGGGGGGCTGCATAGAAATCCTGATGAGCCAGAGACCCCCCCACTTTCCTTTCTTGGGGAGATTTTTCTTGTTTATTGGAAGGAGACACAAAGCAAAGCTCTCGCTCGCTTCTTTCACAGAATGCTTCCTTGCACGCTGTGGTCACTGACTTGGACCTTGTCTTATCCCCTTGTTGAGCGCTCAGAGCGAAGGCCCAGGAGCACGGCCAGCACCTCCCGTGCCCTTGTTCAGCCCCCTGGAGCAGGTTGCCTGTGGGCTTCGGGTTGAGGGCAGCAGGCATTTTCTGGTCAGCCTCCCCCCCCACCCCCAGGCCCTTTTGCACACACAGCTGTTGCAATCCACTAAGGCCTACACACACTGGACAGGACTCCTTTTTGTTCTGTTTTTGTTTTGCCAGTCCTGGGGCTTGAACTCAGGGACTCAGCACTGTCCCTGAGCTGCTTTTGCTCAAGGCTAGCACTCTACCACTTGAGCCAAAGCACCATTTCCGGCTTTTTTAGTTTTAAGTGCTACTGAGGACTTGAACCCAGGGCTTCATGCATGCTAGGCATGCTAGCCACATTCCCAGCCCCAGACTTCCAATGCAGAATTATGATTTGGGACCAACCGTAACCAGCAGAAGCCAGCTGTACCAGCCAAAGTGTCACAAACTGAGAATCCCCTGTGCGGAACATAGTCCCTTCCCCATGCCCCCACCCCCACTAAAGAAACATGCACCCTGTGAAGGGCCATGCCATCCAATCAGCAAGCAGCTTCTCCCCTCTCTTTACCAATTCTTCCACTATCAACAACCAGGGAGCTGATTAAGTTCCTAGTTCCTGGCCTCCTTGTTGGGCAGCTGTATGACAAACTCTTTTCTTTCTGTGAGCACCAATGCCATGAAATTGGCTTCTATGCGTGTGCCATGATGATAATATCTGGGAAAGGAAGTGAAGTAGAAGGCTGGCAGTGCCAGGTGCCAATGTCTCAGGCCTATAATCCTAGCTACTCAGGAGGCTGAGATTGGAGGATCACAGTTTGAAGCCAGCCCAGGCCAGAGTGTGAGACGCTTATCTCCAATTAACCACTGAACAGCTGGAAGTGGACTGCCAATCAGTGTCACTCCCTCACCAAATCCTGTGTGTTCTTGTCCTCCTTCCTACAAAGACACCAGTCCTCAGAAACTGGAGTCTCAAGACCTTTTATCATCTTTTTTTCATCTTTTTTATCTGCTGGTACTGGGGCTTGAATTCAGGGCCTGGGCACTGTCTCTGAGCTTCTTTGTGCTCAAGGCTAGCGCTCTACCACCTGAGCCACAGAACTACTTCTGTCTATTTCTGAGTACTTTATTGGATACAAGAGTCTCATGGACTTTCCTGCCCAGGCTGGCTTTGAACCATGATCCTCAGATCTCAGCCTCCTGAATAGGATTACAGGCATGAGCCACCAGCACCTGACTTAATTGCCTTCTTAAAGGTTCTGGCTCCACACGCAGTGACCTTGGGGGTTAGAGCTTCAATCTGTGTGTGTATGTGTGTGTGTGTGTGTGTGTGTGTGTGTGTGTGTGTGTGTGTGTGTGTATGTGACAACTCCATCTAGCACTATTGAGCAATGTAAAGCAAGCCAATGATGAGCAAGAGAAGTGAGACAGGAAACATTGGGTGACACGGTCTGACTTCATTCAGAGGAAGTGCTAGAAAAGTCAGAAGCAATCTGTGAGATTGACACTGTGGTTCCATGGGCTGGAGGGAGGGGCAGGCCTGAGGGGCTGCTACCTGTGTGTTGGGGGAGTAACATAACATTGCTTGATTGTAGTGGCATTTACATGGACAAATACAGTTGTCAAGACTCACAGAACTGTACGCTGAAAGCAGGTATATTGTATTCTCTGGAAATTATGCTTCCAAAATGAAAACTTAAAATGCTACTTCAAGGGTTAAAAGCCAGGTTCAAGATAGTCTGTTGTTAGGAGTCAATGAGTTAATGCTGGCACAGTGCTTAGCATGGAGCCTAGCACGGTGTTAAGTGGGAGAGGAAATGGTAACCATGGTAACCTGAAAACAAGAGTTTTGCTCAGTAAGTGGAGATAGACAGGGAAATCAACACTAAGGGCAGTGGGGATGAGGGCTGCTCCTGCTGACCCACAGCAAGCAGGCAGGGCTTGGCCTCTGGCAATGGCCACCCACATAGGCACTGTCTGTCCAGCCTTGCTGCTGGCTTCTCCCGTGCATCCATTTTCAGGATATGAACACTAGTTCTTTGCCTAGCACAGCAGAAGAAAGATAGGATTGTGGACTGGGAGAAACTGGCAAAAGCCATGTGTGGGAGACACTATGCCCAGGGCTTTTATTTAGCTTAAGCTAAATAAAAGGACCAGTTTTCAATGACAGAGAAGGCAGTTTACCTAAGGCATGCTTTTTCTCATTTTTATCACAAGTCTATCCTACTATTATTATTGTTGTTGTTGTTATTGTGCCGAACTTAGAGCTTGGACCTGGACACTGAATTCTTTTGCTCAAGGCTAGTGCTCTACCACTTGAGTCACAGCTTCACTTCCAGCCTTGGTGCTTAATTGGAGATAAGTATTTCACAGACTTTCCTGCCTAGGTTGGCTTTGAATTGTGATCCTCCGATCTCAGTCTCCTGAGGATTACAGGTGTGAGGCACTGGCTCCTGGTCTTGGAAAAATGATTTTATTTACAGTTGTGACCAAAACTGGGGAGAGAGTGCTTCTCAATCTGCCTCTGCTTTGCCTATAACAGCATTAAAACTTAGAGAAAAGATAAATCAACTTACAGGAACTATCCATGTTTAGTTTTTGGTGTGACCCCCCCTCCCCAAAACTGGATGATGATCTTTCTCCTGGAACCAGAGCTCTTGTGACAGCCATGTTCATTCCTAGCACCCTATTTCCTTCAGTATCCTCATTCCTAGGTCCCTACTACAGTCTGACCATGTAACTTATACAAGAGAAGATCTTTGTGGTTAAAGGAATCTGTTGGGTAGGAAGGATGAACTTATAACAAACTATAACACGTGTTACACTATAATGTACACTATACTATATGTCATGCTAATACATACATCACACTACAACATACATTCATGTCCCTAGGTCTCACCTACCCATCCCCACAGCTTCCCAAGAGGCTAGGCTTTCTCAGCTTTTCAGACACTGGATCTTGGACTGGGAAGGTGGCTCAGTGGTAGAGCGCTTGCCTTGCATGCCTGAGGTCCTGGGTTTGATTCCTCAGCACCACATAAGCAAAAAGGAAAAAGCCAGAAGTGGCGCTGTGGCTCAAGTGGTAGAGCGCTAGCCTTGAGCTGAAGAGCTGAGGGACAGTGCCCAGGACCACAGTTCAGGCCCCACAACTGGACTAAAAAAAAACAACAAAAAACCAGACACTGGATCTCATGGATTTCTTAGGATGCCACAGCTCCTTGCCCACAAGACTAGCCTGCTTCTCCCAGACCTGGGCAGGGGGGGCGGGAAGGGGGGAAGGTACTGCTACAGGGACAGTCCTAGCTGGGCTCTGGCCAGGGCTGTGCGTGTGTTTCTCTGGTGCCTCAGGAGCTGGCCTCATTCTGCCCATCTTGTCCCCAGCCCAGGCCAGCCCCTCACCAGCCTGGCCCTCCTCACAGCCTGCTTCCTGCTCAGGTTTGTTTTTAATTCACAGCTCATTTGCAGATCAAAGAGGACAGAGACACCCTGAGTCAGAGGGCCCCTCAGGAAGCCCCCTCCTCCCCCAGTGGCAAGGTTTCCCCTTGGATAGGGAGCAAGTCCACTCTCCCCACTTGGGTGTTCTTTGTGAAATGAAGAGAGAGGGCTATGACTTGGCTCCAGCCCCCCCATCCCCACCCCCATCATGGGGCCAGAGGCTGGCCGGCAGGGAGGGGGGTGTCTGTGGTCCAGGAATGCAGGGAAGCGGCATCAGCCCCTCCTCTGAAGCCTACAGGACAAGGACAGTTAATTCCTCTGGTGTTATCAGCTGGGCACAGGCGCTGGTTGCATAGCAACCCAGATTGCTCTCTGTCTCCAGTGCTCAAAAAAAATCAGCATTTTCTCCAACTCTTCATCCGCGAGATGGAAATGGGCCTGGGGCTGCCCAGGCTCTGTGTCCCTAAATGTACCTCTGGTGCAGAAAGCCCCCACTCTACCCCTCAGTGAGGGCCCGGGTCTAAGTCTCTGCCTTCCGCATGCCAGGCTGGGGGTAACAAGCTGCCCATCGCTCTTCTGGTGCAGAATGTGTCTGAAGGAGAGGCAGGGCAGCCTGGTATCTGGGTGACAAGGCCCCATGGGGGAAGTCTCAGTTCTGGCAGTTAAATGGATTCATTCATTCATTCATTCATTCATAAGAAACAGTTATAGAGCACCTGCAGGGTGCCATCACCATAAATTCTCCAATCTGGCTTGTTACAGATGACTGCAAATCATTGCCATTTCTCCCACAGAGAGGCGGGGCTTACTGCCCTTCCTCTTTATCTGGTGCTGCATCCTGCCTGGCCAGTACTGATGCTATGGCAGTAATGATGCTATAACTCAGCCTGCAGGATGGAACCCTGAGAGATGTTCCTTCTTGGACCCCAACCACCATGATGTGAGGAGGCCATGCAACATGTGGAGTGGCTTCAGGGACGCCAGTCTGGTGGGAGAGAGACCAGATGGTGTCCCATGAAGGACACACATCAGCTTATGAACCCTGATCAAATTCTCCATTCGCAGAAGCATGAGCACATCAAACTCCTCTCTGCAAGATACATGCTCTACCTCTGAGCCGTGCATTCAGCCCTGATTATTCCCCATTTGTGTCAGGCTCAGAAGTAGCTTGTGATGCGATCATAAATAAGCTGAGACTCCAGGAGAGCATTCTTTTCCATTCATAGGTTCTCAAATACGGACAGACATGGTTTAAGTACCCGAGGCATGCCAGGCCCTGGACTAAGCTCCAAGACAAAATGCCACTCAAGTCCAGGCATGGAGGTACACATTTGTAATCCCAGTACATGGGAAGCTGAGGCAGGAGGATCAGGAGTTTTGAGGCTTGCCTGCACTACACAGCAAGTTCCAGATCAGCTTGGACAACTTAGGGAAGCCCTATACCAAATGAATGAATAAATAATAAATAAGCCAGCCACTCAGAGCCGAAGCCCAAACTTCCGGGGAGCTAGAGGTGCTTGGAGATGGCACAGGGACAGACAATTAAACATAGTGATTTGCTATTAAAGAGATCATGAAAGGTTTAGGAGTTGTCAGTCTTGGTTCCTGGACACATAGTTTCATTTTGTTTTTTAATTCAAGTCTCAACTCAGCATGTGTAGAAATGGTCACCTGGATCACGGGGGCGGGGGAAGAGTCTGAGTTCCTGGGTGAAGTGGGGGGTATGATTGATTAATGATGTCTGTTTAGGCTGGATTTGGGGTGTGCATGGAAGCTTCTGAGCTCCTGGGTGAAGTGGGATGTGATTGATTAGTGATGTCTGCTGAGGCTGAGGAAGGACATAGAGGTAGTTTATCCTGCTTGTACTTCCCCAGCCCACTGTGCCCTGGCCTCTGAGACTGGTCTGGGTCTGCGCGCTCATTAGCTGCTGTTAGAAGTCATGGATCTGAATACCAAGGCGTAGGAGCTCTAACTAGTGTGGGCACTGGCTGTTGCCATTGGTTGCTGCTAAGAACTGAGGATTACACTAGCTGGGGAGTGCCTGGCCTCAATTTAAGTCAGAATGGTAAACCTGCAACTTGGCCTCTAAAGCCTGGAGCCATAAGCTTCTAGTTCTCAGGACTTGGATCTCGAAGTCTCTGAGCCTATCAGTCCAGCCCACTAGCAGACCTGTTCCTGGCTTACTCATGATTCCTTTCTGAGTAGAGCTAAAGGATCCCAGCCAGTGGAAGACAACAGATGAGGAAGGGAGCTATAGGCAGAGCGATAAGCTCAACAAAGGCATGGCATGAGTGTGACGCAGTAGGAGCAGGGTCTCAAGGGTAGACAGTTAGCATCCTTCACCTGACAACTTAGAGAAGCAAATTTTGGGGCCTGATCCTAAATCTTCTGATCAGCTTATAAAATAAGACCGAGGGAGAGAAAGAGAAAAGGAGAGGGAAGGGAAGAAGAGATGGAGAGAGAAAAGGAAGGAAGGAAGGAAGGAAGGAAGGAAGAAAGCAAGGAAAGAAGGGAGGGAGGGAGAGAGGGAGGGAGGGAAAGGGAAGGAGTAGAGATAGAAAAATCAAGAGAAAAAGGGAAGAGAAAAGGACCTGACAGTTAAATCTTGTGCGGAGCATGGGTTGGTTCATTTGAGGTACAAGGCACCCAGACTTCTGCTACAGTGCAGCCGTGGCCCAGGAATCAGGGGAAGAGAAGACAACCCTGTCAGCCTGGGTTGAAAGTGCCTTTCAGCCGGGTTGGCTGAGGTAGCCATTAGTGTTGCAAATTAGCATCGTAATTGCCTTTTAACTATTCATAGCTGTGGAGGGGGACCAGGCTGGCCCCGCCTCTGCCCCTTCCACCTCCCTTTCCTGGCCTAGCCAGCCGCTCTGGCCTCCCTCCCCAGGCCTGGGACCAGGCCCCTGCCTGCCCTCTCACAAAGAACTGCATGTTTCTGAGTCTTAGTTTCCCCCTTCGCCAAGTGAAGGCGATAATCCAAGCTTCAAAGGCTCATTGTGATGCATGTAAAATGGGTCTTGTACAGTTCCTGCCTAATGGCAGCAATTATGATGGTCCTGGTTTTGTCTGGAGTCCCAGGGAGAGCCCCTTGATTATTTCCAATTACCTGAGCAGACAAAAACAAGACCCGTCAAAACACTTGCAACTTGTGTGTGTGTGTGTGTGTGTGTGTGTGTGTGTGTGTGTGTGTGTGTGTGTGTGTGTGTGTGTATGTACTGGGGCTTGAACTCAAGAGCTTGCACTCTTTTTTGTTTTTGTTTTTGCCCCCACCAGCCCTAGGGTTTGAACTCAGGGCCTGGGCACTGTCCCGGAGCTTCTTTTGCTCAAGGCTAGCACTCTACCACTTGAGCCACAGCACCACTTCTGGCTTTTCTGTTTATGTGGTACTGAGGACTTGAACCCAGGGCTTCATGCATGCTAGGCAAGCACTCTACCACTAAGCCACATTTCCATCCGAGACCTTATACTCTTGCTTGGCTTTTTCACTCAAGGCTGCTGTGCCACAGCTCCATTTCCAGCTTCTTAACAGTTAATTTGGGGATAAAAAGTCTCAGGGATTTGTCTGCCTGGACTGGCTTTGAACTTTGATCTTCAGGTCTCAGCTTTCTGAGAAGCTAGGATTATAGGGTGAGCAGCCAGCATCAAGCTGATTTTCAAGTTTCGGATCATTATTAGATTTCTTATTAGAAAGCAATGAGGTTTTCAAGAGAGAAAATCTCCCAACTGGGCTGTGGACAATGGATCATCTAGTTTATCTCTTGCAAATGTGAACACTGACATTTGAGACACGTCAGAGTTAGTGCTTAAGGGGACAGGAGATGAAACTTAGTTCCATTTAAATCTAGTTTTTTTTTTCCTCTTTCTCTTACACACACACACACACACACACACACACACACACACACACACACACACACTCCAGTGTGGTCTTAGACCAGTAACTTAACCTGTTGATGCTTTAGTTTCCCACTCTGCAAATTATGTTATAGCCATAATTATGGCTATAACTATGCTGTTGCTATGGGGTTCTTGTCAAGTGTCTGCCAGGCAATGAATGCATGGGAAGAAGCTAGACCAGGCTAAGATAAAAAGCTGTACATCGGTGGACATTGACTTACCAGGTGCTTCGCTGGCTTGCATGGCCTGTGAAGTGCAATCATCATCAGTGAGATGCTCTTAGGCCAGTCTCTGTCCCATGGACCAGGGACAAAGACCTTTCTCACTTGACTCTGAATCAGGCCAGGAGGGGTTAGAGTCCCAGGCAGGTCCCATTTACAGATGGGGAAACAGAGGTTTGGGAAGGTTAATCCAACTGCCCCTGGCCTTGACAGGGGCTCTAGAGCCTCAGTGTCCGGCACTAGGATCTGTCCTCCCAGCCTCTAGCTGGGACAAGGCCTTTCTCCCCCATCTCCAGGTGGGGGAGGCCCTCAATTTTCATCTGTCTCTGTCTCTCTGATCTCCCCCTCTCAGTGGGGAAGGGAAGGGACATCCTCCATTCCCAGCATTGTTTAATCACAATGCTTTCATTTCCTCCACAATCAGCAATTTTCTGCTCCATTCTGCACGTGGCCAGCAAATGGAAAGCTGGCAGGGAAGAATGGGGGTTCTGCTTGGGCGGGTTACTCCCCCTCACACTCCCAGCTGCCCCCCACAGGGAGTCCGCAGCCACCCACCCAGCCCACACACGGGTCACCCCGCAGGGACACCCCCCACCATGAGGAGGCAGAACCCTGGAGTCCGAGGGTCCCACCTGCGTCCAGCATCCTGTGTCTTGTTCTAGGTTGTGCCCGGGCTAGGGGTGCAAGTGCAGCTGGTCCCCACCCCCCTCCACCCTTTTCCTGTCCCTGGGGCAGGATGGGGAGGGAGATCCAAACTGAACTGTGTCTAGACCACGTTCCAGCCCAGAGTTCTCCCGCGCCAGCCTTTGCTCCTTGCAATGTGGACACTATTTTAAGATTCAGGAAAGGATTCTCAGGACACCCCCAACCCCAACCTATGGAATGCAGGAGGAGAGTTTGTCTGATTCACAAACCAAGGATGGTCTTGAATTCCAGGTAGAGCACCTGGCACCTTAGCTGAGAGCAGAGTGGGTAGGGGCACTTAGTTACATTTGTATTCTAGAAAGATCTCTCTGAAGTTTTGGGGGCGGTGGGGTAGATGAGGGTTAAACTAGAGGCCAGAAGAGGGGGAGGCCACTGCTGTGGTCCTGATGAGAGAAGATGGCAAGCCAGGTGGGATGAGGTCAGAGAAGGCTTCTGAGAGCTATGTAGGAGCTGGGCACCAGTGGCTCATCTCTGTAATCCTAGCTACTCAGGAGGCTGAGATCTGAGGATCATGGTTCAAAGGCAGCCTGGGCAGGAAAGTCCGTGAGACTCTTATCTCCAGTTAACCACCAGACAACCAGAAGTGGTGCTGTGGATCCAAGTGATAGGGCACTAACTTTAAGCAAAAGAGCTCAGGGGCAGTGCTCAGGCCCGGAGTTCAAGCCTCACAACTGCCTCCTCCCTCCAAAAGAGCTGCTTAGGAAGTAAAACCTACAGAATCAGTGGCTGGTTCCATGTAGGGGCGGGGGAGAGGGGATGCATTGAGGACTCAGGACGTGGCTTCCATTATCTGGTGGTCCCTCCTGAGAACCAGGGAAGGCATGAGGCTGGGGTGTTGTTGCTAGGGTGGGCAGACACCTGCTAGGGGCAGCTTCTTCTGTTCCCAGTTGATTATGAGTACGGTTTCCTGCAGGCCCCTTTCTATTCCTCCTGAAGGCTTTAGCTGACCAACTTTTGTAAGATTACCCATCCCTGCCCCACTTGCCTGCCCTGTCACAGCTCTGATCACCCATAGTTGTCTTTGGACTCATCTGTTGGTTTCTTGGCCACTAGACTGTAAGCTCCTTGAGGACAGGGGCTTTGTGTTCTGCTCTCTGTAGTGCCCTGGGGACCTGGAGAAGAATTGCTCTTGAATATATGAATCAGTGGATAAATGAATGAGTGAATGAGACAGTGTTGAACTAGGCTTTGATGGTTTAGCAGAGCACTGGCCTCAGCACTTGCTAGCAAACTTTGCTCGACACATATATGAATGAACAGCTCTTTTTTAGGAGGGGGCGGGGGGGCCAGGTCCGGTCGTGGGGCCTGAACTCTGGGCCTGGGTGCTGTCCCTCAGCTCTTCAGCTCAAGGCTAGCTCTCTACCACTTGAGCCACAGCGCCACGTCTGGCTTTTTCCTTTTTACTTATGTGGTGCTGAGAAAGCGAACCCAGGGCCCTCATGCATGCAAGGCAAGCACTCTACCACTGAGCCACTTTCCCAGCCCGTGAACAGGTCTTTCCAATCCCAGCAGACAAAAGCTAGAATGAGAATGTGAGAAGGGTTATCGTCAGGGTGCTAGGTTACACATAAGTGATATTTGTCCAATGCTTCCTTCTTTCCAGAGCCGAGGCATCTGCTGCCAATGAAATCTCATTTAGGCCTCACATCAACCCTAGGAGATCCGGATTGTTGGAAAATGAGGCTGAGAGAGGTAAAGTAATGGCCCAAGTACACACACAGCCCCTGAGCAGCAGGGCCACGATCAGAGCCCAAGAAGAGAGCCCCACAGATTGCATTATCACCAAGTCACAGCCCAGTCCATGAAGGCTATGGCTTTCTGGAGAAGGTCAACATCACATCCTCCTGGTCAAGGTGATTCCTTCCTAATCAGTCAGAAGCCCAGTACAACCCCTACCAGGCCCAGAAAGACAGCAGAGATTAGAGAGACTAGAGAGCCTACCACCATGTCAGTACTGTGGCCTTTCCAGTGAAAACGCCATTCTATTTCATGTGTGTTAAACATTTTATCTTTGCAGTAAGGTCATCAGTCCCATTCTCCATATGGAGAAAGGGAGGCACAGTGAGAGGCACCACCTTCCCTAAGGCCACAAAACCACCACACGGAAGAGTTGTGGTGTTCAAGCCCCGGCCGGCAGGCTCTAGATTTCACCATCTGTTTTGTTCGGCCTCTGGGGGGTGGAGGAAGGGAGGGGGAGGTCAAGGCAGCCCAGGCTGGCTGTTTCTGGATCAGGCTGGGCTGCCAGGTATGTCTGGAGCACTGTTGACCCTATGTGGGAGCAGCCTCTTGGGAGCACCATCAACCCAGCCAAGGCTGAGCCAAGATAATGATCTACGTCCTCTCTCCCCTGTCAGTGGGCATCCTGTGTTCAGTCAGCCACATATTCATTTCTTCTAATCATTCTCTACTGTGATAAAGTCATTTTTTTTATAGCACAGAGAACGTGCATTTCATTTGAATTAAGCTCACTGTTGTTGATCGGCTTGTGTTAGAGAATCAGGCTGATAAAAGGAAGGCATATTTCATGGGTCCCTCTCCTTTAACTGATTGGTCTCTGGGATGCTAGTATAGGAGTCATGTGTGTGTGTGTGTGTGTGTGTGTGTGTGTGTGTGTGTGTGTGTGTGTGTGTGTGTTTGGTGTGTGAGAGAGAGAGAGAGAGAGGAAGAGAGAGAGAGAGAGAGAGAGAGAGAGAGAGAGAGAGAGAGAGAGAGAGAGAGAGAGAGATGGAGTCAGACAGACAGACAGTCTGTGAGCCCACTTCTAGAACTCTGGGATTCTAAGACGAACACACGGCAGCCTGCTGGGAGGGAGACGTGAATCTCTGCTGTTATTTTGATTAAGTGGCTGCTGCCTAACCTCTGCGGAATGGTGCTCTGGGATGGGCAGAGAATTCACTTTTGTGTAGAAGGGCTCTGAAACACTTGGTTCAAGTTCATGGCTACTGGCTGCACAGGGTGCAGGATTTAACACCTGTGGACTTGCATCTGACAGAAGGAAGGTGGGAGACCCTACCGGTCTTGGAGTTGGAGTGGTCTTCCTGGAAGGTGCTCCCATCACCCTGTGCCCAGGGCACAGGGTGGATGGGAGACTGGAGAGGATGAGGAGGGCTGAGTCCCCACCTCAGCTCTCTCCCTGGCAAGGTGGAGGACTCCTTGGGATGGGTAGGCCCAAGCAAAGCTCCCCCAGGTGGCCATGCTTGGCATTAAGTCAGAAACATGTGACCTCTGAGTGATGCTTCATGACCTTCCTGTGACCTAGGGGTAGAGGTAGAGGTGAAGAGGTTCCATCATGAATCGTTGAAGTCCCTTGGCAGGCCGGGAGGGGGATCTGGAACTGACCACACTTGATTGAAAGGAATGAGGGATACAATAACTTTGTGTTACTCGATTTCAGGGGGATTAAAGGCATTTGCACAAGTGCTACCACTCATCCGGAGAGACCCTCTTTTGAGTTCTCCTGCCTCTCTTCTCTTTTGTTCAAAGAGCCTGAACCTCTGCAGAGCCCTGTTTCTGAAACCTCCCAATCCATGATGCAGTTGGACAACTGAGACTGACAGACTTCTAGATAGAATAGCATGTCCCCAGCTTTCATGGGCCCGGCCTGCCTTGGCACAATTCCTCCTCTCTTCTCCAGTTACCCCTCTCCCCTTCCTTTCAGGGAGGAACTTCGGTGTGAGCACTCCAGAGAGCAAAGCGATAGTGGGTATGATTATGCTTGGGTTCCATGCATACCTATGCAGGTATGCTCTGTGCGCTGCCTGTGTGTGTACTCTACATAAGAGAATGTGTGTGCGTGACCCTGCACCGAGTATGCATCTGTAGCTTAGGCTCTGGGTACATGTTTGGGTACCTCTGCACATCTGTATACTGTCAGATATATGTGTGCCAGCCCCTTCTATATATAGTAATTAAAACAACCACGGCCAGGAATGATGGTACATGCCTGTAATCCCAGCATTCAGGAGGCTGAAGCAGGAAGATCTCAGCTGAGGCCGGCCAGTGATCCAGGGCTATGTGAGGAAACCTTATGTCAAAACAAAACAGAATCCACACAAACAGATGCCTACTTCTGAGCCAGGCCACTGGGTTCTGAATTACATCTATCATTCATAACCTAGAGGCCCTGTGATAGCCTGTTTTTCTGTGTAAAATGGAGATAATGGTAAGGACAAAATGAGATAGTGCTGCACTGCAATGCTTAGCACTGCATGGTGTAGGTAGTAATTGCTCATTTAAATAGTATTTATCCTATCCATTTTCCTCAGCACCTACAGGATAATGCCCAGTGTCCTACTTGGTAAGCAGCATCCTATTTACTTTCCCTCGTCATCTGAAATCATTCACCAGAGCCATTTGCCAATCCCCCAGGTTCTCAACCCTTTCCATGGTTTCCTGCCTTTGCTGCTTCTTCCAGAATGTTCTTCTCAGTGCTCACCTGGAAAATACCTGTCCATTCTGGAGATTCACCGCTTTCCTCACCTCCTCCACGAAATCCATGCTCACCGCCTGACCCTCCACCACCACCCCAGCCCACCCACCAACTGACTGCAGCTAACAGAGCCATCATCCAGCCCATCTATTAATCATAAGAAACAAGTCAGCAAGATGCCAGTGGCTCACACGTGTAATCCTAGCTGCTCAGGAGGCTGAGATCTGAGGATCGAAGTTCAAAGCCAGCCTGGGCAGGAAAGTCCAAGTGAGCCTCTTATCTCTAATTAACCAGTCAAAAACCAGATGTGGTGCTGTGGCTCAAGTGGTAGAGTGCTAGCCTTGAGCACAGAGGCTCAGGGACAATACCCAGGCCCTGAGTTCAAGCTCCACAACCTACAAAAGAAAGAGGGGGGGGGAGGGAGGGAGGGAGGGAGGAAGGAAGGAAGGAAGGAAGAAAATCATGGCTTTAAACATCCTGTTTCATAGATGTTTTGTTATGTAACAACAGACAACTAACACAGACTCCTTGAAGCCAGTAACAACTGGATTCCATTGTGTGTGTGTGTGTGTGTGTGTGTGTGTGTGTGTATGTGTGTGTGAGCGTGTGTGTGCACGCCTACATACTGAGGCTTGAACTGAAGGCCTGTGCACTGTCCTCTAGCTTTTCCTTTTCAAGGCTGGTACTCTTATCACTTGAACCACAGCTCTACTTCAGGATTTTTGGTGGTTAGTGATAAGTGTCTCTTGGACTTTCCTATCTGGGCTGGCTTTGAACCTTGCTTCCTCAGATCTCAGCCTCCTGAGTAGCTAGGATTACAGGCATGATCCACCAGCACTCAGTTCAAAAGCACATTTTACGATCACACGCACGCATTGTGTAGCTTAGTGACAGGATCTAGCTCTCTGCCGATCTCTGCTCTCTTGGCAGTTGTATTTTTAAGTCACTGTGTGATCTACTAAGTATTTCCCTTTCCTCCTTATGAAAACATGCATCCCAGCCCCCCGCCCCCTGCAATAGTGCCCCCAAAGCAAGGTAACAGTGAATGTGCTTAATTGAAGTGATAAAAACTCTGGTTTGGTTGGAATGTGCATGTCTTTAGTGGAAGATGGGTAACATTATGGGAAAAATGAATCTGGCATTCCCAGTAGAGAATGCCTTCTGAGCATGCGCAGTTTCACTCACCAGTGGAAACCATGTCTCAGGTACGTTCAGTCCCATCCCCTGCCCCAGAACCATCAAAGCCCAGAGAGAATGAACACCCTCAACCACCTTCATTCAAGATGATGGCTGAGCTCCACCTAAGTCTCACGTAAGACGCAGAGCTCTCCACGTGCCAGCCAATGGATAGGTGACCATGAATGTGTGGGTACCCAGTCCTCCATTCTAAGGAAACCCAAGGCTATTCTCTGCCCCAGGGTCACTCTACTCAACTCCTGGCTGAGGCACGGCAATTAACCAGTCCTACCGTAGGAACCTGTTGGAATTGAAGTCAAATGTTCCTATCTTCTCCCTTCATTCTCCTTCCACCTGCACCCTACCCCCACCCCAGGAACTACCTGACTGTTCTAATAAAAATCCAGCTTTATGTAAATATCCTATCTGCCAAGTAATAAATGCCATTAGCTGAGCCTGTCTGAGCAGCCGCAGGCTTTTAAACATCCATTTGAAGATCTTTGAAAGCTCTCCGGAGGCTCTTGCTCCTAATTCACTAAGTGGGAGTTGGTAATAACTGTGTTAAATGGCCGGGCCCAGCAATTGGCAGGAGGTGTGTCTGTTTGTGTGTTGGTGGTGCGGTGCTGGGAACAGGAAGCCCTTCCTTCCATGCTGATCACTTACTTATTTTTAAGAGACCCCTGGGGGCTCACAGCCCTTTGATGAGCTATTAATGAAAGAGCCAGTTCAGACAATTAATTTCCCTAGAGTTATTATTTGTTGTTTTGGCAACAATTGTCTGAAAACTCTTCAATACTCACCTGGCCTCACAATGGTTAGGGAGAATCATGGACAGAGGGGAGAAATGTATTTCACCTGTTTATTTAGGTTATGGATTGAGCAGCTGCCCTGGACTAGACACTAAGCTAGATGCATTCCCTGCCTTCAGGGGTTGTCCAGTCTGGCAGTGGAAGGTGGTACGGGGGACATGGCAGCAAACAGACAGCATTAGTGTCGTGAGATACCTGCTATGGAGAGGGTAGTGGAGAGAGGGCAAGGCAGGGTGGCAAATAACCCTGATCATAAGAGCCACAGAAGGCTTCCAGGAGGAAGAGGCCGTAAGGTGGTCCTGAGCTGGCAAGATCAATAAGAAAATAGAGAAAGGGAATGCTCTCTGAAAAGAGAGTGAGAAAGGAAAAAAAAATCATACACTGAATTCTGGTGGGACTCTGGCATGCTAAGAATTCTTCATTTGCTTTCTGGGGGCTGTAAATTGCTTAAGCCTTTTTGGAATCTGTTAGCTAGTAATGCTGGAGGAAATGTGAGCCTGTTGACCCAGAAATTTCCATCTTTCTAGAGACAGTTGTATATATAGAAAATGGATATATATATATATATGACCACAGCTACATGGATTGGGTTGAATATCCAATAACTGGAAACACACAAAAACCTATGGAGGGTAGAATGATGCATTGTGACATAATCACTGGACACAGAGTACAACAGCACAACGAAAATGAATGAACCAGGCTACACAGCAGCCTGGGTAAATCATCTGTGCATCACACTAACAAATGCATACATGAGTCAATTTCTTTCAAGACAGGCAAAAGTGAAATACTGTTTGGAGGGCTGGGGGGTAGAGCTCAGTGGGAGAATGCTTGCCTAACATACTCAGGGCCCTAGGTGTGATCCCCAGCACTGCAAAATGAAAGAATAATAAAATATTGCTTGGTGTTGGGGGCTGGGAGCTCACGCCTGTAATCTTAGCTACTCAGGAGGCTGAGATCTGAGGATCATGGATCGAAGCCAGCTCAGGCAGGAAAGGCCGTGAGACTCCTATCTCCGACAAACTACTCAGAAAAAGCTGGAAGTGGCACTGTTGAGCAAAAGAAGATCAGGGAAAATGCCCAGGCTCTGAGTTCAAGCCCAGACAAGAATGTTGCTAGGTGATGTGTGGAACTGTGATAAAGTTATGAAATAAAGGGAGGAAATGGTTGGCTATAGAAGGTGGAATTATAATTTAAGTTATTAAATAAGCTGTGTATATTTATGTCCTTGAGATTTTTTTCTGGATTTGTGATATGTTCTTTAAAAAAAAAAACAACAAAAAAGAAAAAAAAATGTCAATCTAGCCCCACTACCTGAGTTTCTACTTTGGATATGATTATGAGAAGTCTGTCCTGACAACGGGAGGGCTGGAGGTGACTCTCAGGGAACTTTGTGGAACCAGCGTCCTGCTTGGTTATGTGTGTGCCCATACATGCTAGACAGTGGCAGAGGCTGCCTGGAGCCTGGAATCTTTGTGGACTCCCTTTAAGTCATCTTTATTAGATACAACATGGCTTAGTGCTGGGAGACTCTTGGGTGCACCTGAGCACTCCTGAGCACAAGAGAGATGATGCCCAGAGGGAGCCTGGAGGGGGAGGGAGGGGAGGGAAGGAGGAAGGGTGTGCATTGCCTTGTCCCCTTGTTGCAAGTCTTGTGGTGGGTTAGAGTCTAGGGGAGCAATCTTGTTACACAAACACAATTTAACTTCAGGGTTCTGGGCCTCTCCCTTGAGGGTCTGCAGTGCATACAGAAGAATGGCCGTTCCCATGAAGATTGAGCCTGGTTCTGTGTGACCTTGAATCTTGAACATAAAGAAATATTGATGTAGTGTGAAAGGAGTATTGGTGTCCCACTCTGGTTGGCTCTTCGAGCTTGGCTTATTTCACTCGACATGATGATCTCTAATTTGTTTTCCTATAAATAACGTAATTCCTTTTTCCTCATGGTGTAGTATATATATATATAAAATTTCCTTATTCACAAATCAGTTTTGGGCACCTAGGCTAATTCTACACCTTGGCTATATTGAACAGAGCTATAGTAAACATGGTTATGCAGGTATATTGTATGTTGATTTAGATTCCTTCAGATATAAGTCCAATGGTGATTTAGCAAGGTCAGAGAGCAGGTCTGTTTTAAGTCTTTTGAAACACCACATGTTGACTTCCATAGAGATTATACCAGTTTACATTACCACTAGCAGGGTATAAAGGTTCCTTTTCTTCAAAGGAGCATTTATTGTTTGTTTTCTAGGTGATTGCCAGTCTCACTGGGATGAAGTGGAATCTTAGTATAGTTTGAATTGTATTTCCTTTATGGCTAAGGATGTTGAAAACTTCTTCATGTGTTTATTAGCTATTTATATTTCTTCTAAGAACTATTTGTTAAATTTGTTTACCCATATATTAAGCTATTAATTGGATTATTCATTCTTGTGATGTTTAATTTTTTAACTATTTGCACGTTTTGCTCTGTGTGTGTGTGTGTGTGTGTGTGTGTGTGTGTGTGTGTGTGTGTGTATACCAATTTGGGGGCTTAACCTTAGGTCTTTGTACTCTCCCTTGACATTTTTACTCAAGGTTGTCATGTAACTACTTGAACCATACTCTTTGTGTATTCTGAATATTAATTCTTTTCTTTTTTTGGCCGGTCCTGGGGCTTGAACTCAGTGCCTTGGTGCTGTCTCTGAGCTTCTTTGTCCTCAAGGCTAGTGCTCTACCGCTTGAGCCACAGTACCACTTCCAGTTTTCTCTGAGTGGTTTATTGGAGATAAGAGTCTCACAGGCTTTCCTGCCCAGGCTGGCTACAAACCGTGATCCTCAGATCTCAGCCTCCTGAGTAGCTAGCATTACAGATGTGAGCCACAGCCCCCATTTCTTTAATTCTTTATCTATTGAGTAGCTAGTGAAGATATCATTCCACTGGTTAGCTCTTGATTCTCATAATTGTTTCTTTGGTTGTGCAGCAACGTTTGTGCAGAAACTTTTTATCTAGGTACATTCCCATTTGTCTATGCTCACTCTTATTTCTTGAGCAATTGGAGTCCTGTTGGGCAAACAATCACATTTGTCTGTACCTTCCAGACTTTTCCCTCTGTGTTAGTGTAGCCCTTGCAAAGTTTCCTGCTTCACATTAAGTAGATCTCATAGAATAGCTGCAGAATAGTCTTGAATTTGGATGCAGCAGAATTGACTCAGTCAGCCATGTTCAGTAAATGCCTATTGCTTACATCTACACTCCCTGATACCTATCTTTCTGTAGAACAGAATCCCAAAGCCCAGTTGCTGAGTAAAAAATGCACTTTGTATGCTAATATCCCCTGACAAGTTACCTTCTCAAACAGTTACAGTCATTCACAGTTTCACCAGTGACATAGAGAATTCTTGTTTCTCCACACCCTTTAAGCCCTGGCTATTATGTCATAGGGCTCCGCTGCCCTCAACACGATGATAAATAAGGGGGTGAGGAGGAGGGGGGGAGGGGGAGGGGGAGGGGGAGGAGGAGGAGGAAATAAACCATGTAATGTGGTTCATACCTGTAATCCTAGATACCCAGGAGGCTGAGATCAGAGGATTGTGGTTCGAAGCCAACCCAAGCAAGAAAAACTGTGAAGCTCTTATCTGCTAAAAATTATTCAGAAAAAGCTGGATGTAGCATTGTTGCTCAAGTGGTAGAGTGCTGGCCTTAGAGAAAAAGAATCTCAGAGACAGCACCCAGGTCCTAAATTTAAGCCCCAGGACTGGCACACAAAAAAAAGAAAGAGAGAGATCATCAACGACAACAACAGAATTAAAATAACACTGAACTTATTATTAGTCTGGTCACTACTAGATTATCTTCTCAAATGTTTGTTTCTTCTTTTTGTTTCCTTCTCTAAGGAATGCCCGTGTTTGTAGCTCTTACCCATCTTGGTCATCCAGCAGTTTCCCTTTTCATTTTTAGTTTGCAGAAGATCTTTGCATATCAAAAGCATTAACCATGGGAGTCTGTTGCACGATCTTTGATTTACAAAGAGAAGAGGTTCCACAGAGGGAAAATAAGTTGCCCAAGGACACCACGATCCAGGTGTCAGAGCTCCACAGGATCCTGCTTCTAGAAAACCTGTACCGAGTTCCATCCTACCTCACTCCAGAGCACAGAGCCTTGTGGTCAATTTTCTGCAAATTACTGAAACACATTTTCTCCGAGTACAGTTTAAAGACTCCATCAGAATCAGCTGATGGTTGCTAAGATTCAGATTCTGGGTCCACACTCCTAATGATTGAGGGAGAATCTCTAGAAGTACAAGTCAAGGAATCTGTCTCTAAAGAGGTGGTGGTTGTTGCTTTTAACCTTTTATCACTAAAATTGGAGAACTATTACCCTGGAAGCTCAATCTCTGCACTGACTGCAAACGTGGGGGTGGAGGGGTAGGAACACGGTGAATTCTACACCACCACCAGCAGTCCAAGAAAGAGCCCTAAACACTGAAGTGTTGAAACAGAGCTACCCACTTGGGACCTGTTGGTTTAATGCCTCCCTTAAGCCATGATCAAGCTTTTGTGGCACGAGGGGTGAATCTAATATATCACTTTCTTGTTGGTATAAAGGTGTAAATGTCAATTTCTGTGTGTGTGTGTGTGTGTGTGTGTGTGTGTGTGTGTGTGTGTGTGTGTGTATGTGTAGGTTTGACAAAGCACTTAGAGCAGCACCCATTTTAATCAGCAAAGCGGCCAGAGAGATCACAGGGCAGCACGTGTGTTATATCCTATCTGAGCTTTGGGGTGGATTTGAAAATTCCACTTTTAATTAAAATTGGCATTTCTGATGCTTTTGCTGGGGAATTGCAGGCCAGCTTAAGTCATCTGTGGGGGAGGTTGGAGAGGGCAAAGAGAAGGGCTTGTGTGTGCACAGGGGGTGCTTGTTTAAATAGCGAAGTAGAGAAAAGATAATGTAAAAACGCCTCTCTGTTTAGTCAAGAATTCCTCGGGAGACTCAGATAATTGCTGTTGAACTGTCCAGGGTGCTGACGGCTGGGCCAGAGGCTCTTTTGACTGTTGGCGAAGCCCTGGTGTAACGCCTGGTCTCTAGCCCTCGGTCCAAAGTTCACTCTCTCTCATGGGTTTATTTCTAGCCAAATGACAGACACTATCAGTTATTGTACTATCTTGTTATTCATTCAATCAATCACAAAAGTTAGCCATCACCTTCTATGACAATAGTGCTGTTGTCCTTCCTTCCTTCCTTCCTTCCTTCCTTTCTCTCTTTTTTTGAAACAGGGTCTCACTATATATTCTAGGGTGGCCTCAAACTCACTGTGCAGCTAAAGATGGCTTCAAACAGGCTGACATCCTGCCCCTATCTCCCAAGTGCTAGGATTACAGGTGTGCACCACCATGTTTGGTTAGATAAAACATTTTTAAACACGCTAGATAAAACATTTTTAAACACAGAAAATAAGACCCCCAAAACATAAACATAGATGGTTATTAAGTCTCAAAAGAAAAAATACTTTTCAAAGCCTGGAAATAATTTTTGTGGAGGAACAATAAAAACAATCTTGAGGGGGCTGGGAAGGTGGCTCAGTGTTAGAGCGCTTGCCTTGCATGCATGAGGCCCTGGGTTTGATTCCTCAGCACCACATAAGCAGAAAAAAAGCTGGAAGTGGTGCTGTGGCTCAAGTGGTAGAGTGCTAGCCTTGAGCTGAAGAGCTGAGGGACAGCACCCAGGCCCAGAGTTCAGGTCCCACGACTGGATCAAAAAAAAAAAAAAAACCAATCTTGAACTCTGAACCTGGACACTGTCCCTGAGCCTCTTGTGTCCAAGGCAAGTGCTCTACCACTTGAGCCACAGCGCCACTTCTGGATTTTTCTGAGTAGTTAATTGGAGATAAGAGTCTCATGGACTTTTCTGCCTAAACTGGCTTCAAACCATGGTCCTCAGATCTCAGCCTCCAGAGTAGCTAGGATTATAGGTGTGAGCCACTGGTGCCCTGCTTTCTTTTCTTTATTCATATTCCCAGTACTTGAAATATTTCCTTACACTGGCACCCCCCAAAAATAGAATATGTAACCAAGACTTCATTTGTAAAGGGCTAGCATTCCAACAGGAAATAGTAGATACTTGCCTAGAGACTCTGCCAGATTTTATATTATTGAAATAGACAGATGGTCCCACATGACAAAGTGTAATTCATCTATATCTTAGAGTATTAGTGGGTTGGCTTCAAATATTAAATCTACCAAGTACTTATTGCATGATGTTGTATGATCTTAGACAGAGAAAACCACTTCTGAGTTTACTCTTTTCCTATGTAAAATGGCAATGCTCATCATTTCATGGTTGAAAGGCTGTTGGAGAGACTAAATGAGGTAATGCCTGTAGTGTTTGATACATGATACCACTTCCTTCAGTGCTAGTTACTATGAATGGTATCACTTATTAGCCACAAGTTCCAGAATGGGTCCCTCTGTGTATGTATGCCACTGTCATGGGATTCCCAAGGAAGTTTCTTTGTGAGGAAAGCTGGGCAGATTTTATACAACCTGGGTCAAAACAATTGCTCCCATCACAGACCCAGAGAAACCCCAGAGTCTGTGTGGCCTTATTTCCCCCCACAAGCTTATGCTATCCATTCTCAGGCAGCAAGCAGGCAGGGAAGGAGGCTGTGCAGGACTGAAAAGATGAAGAAATTGAGAATCTGGCACAAGAGCTCATTGATTCCCTCTCCCCAAGGGCCAGCTCAGGCAGCTGGGAAAAGCCTGTCATTAACTCTCTTTATTATCTGTGTTTTCTGCCTCACTGGTTTGTCTGAGGAGGTAAGTGGCACAGACTTTGCTTCTGGAGATGGGAGGAGCCAGAATCGTGGAGAATCTTGAGTGTCCAGAAGTTGTGCAAGGGGAACCTGGTATGATCAGGATGGGACTTAGTTCCAGGATAGATGTCCCATCTATGGTCATTTCTAATCAATGTGATATCTGAGCCTGGCATCTCCGACTACCACTGCCATTTGGTGGCTCAGCCTATGCTTTGTGTGAGACTTATACAGCTTAATCTCTGCATTTAAAAAAAGATATCCAAGATGGGCACTGGTGTCTTACACCTGTAATCCTAGCTACTCAGGAGGCTGAGATCTGAGGATTGCAGCTCAAAGCCAGCCTGGGTAGGAGAGCCAGTGAAACTCTTATCTCCAATAAACTACTCAGAAAAAGCCAGAAGTAGCACTGTAGATCAAGTGATAGAGTGCTAGCCTTGAGCAAAAGAAGCTCAGGGACAGTGCCCAGGATCTATGTTCAAGGCTCAGGAATGGCACAAAAATGTGTCTACTTTGGCATTGCCCACAAGGTTAGGGACAGGGTGGTATGGACTGTGCTTGTAGAGAGATCTTGGACTCTACACCTCAATCTCCTGATCTTTAAAAGGAAGATGCCTTTGGTCCTAGGCTGGGGATGCAGCTCAGTGGTGAAGTGTTTGCTTAATATGTGCAAAACCTTGGGTTTGATCCTTAGCAATACAAGAAAATGCAGATGAAGTTGCATATGATGTGTATGCGTATGTATGTGTGTGTGCATACATACATGTGCATGCATGGGCACCCTGATACTGGGGCTTGAACTCATAGCCTGAGTGCTGTCCGTTAGCTTTTTCACTCAGAGCCTTGGCTTCCCTTCTGACTTCTTGCTGGTTAATTAGAGATAAGAGTGTCATGGACTTTCCTGCCCAGGATGGCTTTGAATCACGATGCTCACATCTCAGCCTCCTGGGTACCTGGGATGACGGTTGTGAGCCACCAGTGTTTCCCTTGTTCTATGAAGGATATGCTCCTCAAGGTTAGTGGCTGGGTCAGGTGAGTGGCAGGCATGGTATAGCAAGTGCTTGTGTTCTTACTGCCGCTCCTCCAAGTCCCTTAGCAGCTGGAAAGTGAGGCAGGCACTTCAGATGGGCAAAATCTTATACTAAAATGTCCTTTCTTTTCAGCTGAAACGTTGTAATCCAAGCTGAGCAAACCCCAAACTGTTTCTGTCCATCGGTTTAACCTTTGGAACATGTGCTCTGTGAATTTGCCCTAAGCACACCCCCAAAATTAGTCTGTGGTCTTTCTTTCTTGAATTATGGCCTTAAATAGAGAATGCTCAGGTATATGATTTCCTATATGAATACATAAGGCACCCCCAAAAAATCCTCTTACCTGTACACAGGACATTGCTTTGGAAATAACTCCCTGCTGCTGCTAATAAATCTCTACCCTTCTTTCTTGTCTGCGATTATTTTAGCTTTGCAAAGCAAAGATGTGAACCCACTGCATTTAGTTTCACCTTCTTTGGATGCTGTGCAATGTCTAATTTACCTTTCCACAGTCCTTCTGTATCCAAGATCATGAGGACCTCTAGTCTCACTCACCCTGTCTTAGCCAAATAGTCCGTCTTCTTCAATCACTGGGCAAGCTGACAAGTAGAACCTCACAAATATTACATCAGACCTTGGCCTGGAGAGGAACTCACCCTTACTTCCTTTTTCATATCCTCCCCTTTCCTTCCTACCTATCTTCCCCTTTCCTTCCTACTTCCCTTTCTTTCTCCTTCCTTCCCTCTTTCCCTCCCTTTTCCTCTCCCTGCCTTTGCAAAGCCTTGTAGCTCTGTCCATGGTGCTGACATACTTCGTTCTTTCGTTCAGTGGGAGAAGAGAACGATACACAAATGAAAGACCACGCCGCGGAGTGAGGACTATGGGAACATTTCTCAAATGAAGCTCTGTGTCTCTGATTTGTCCAGGGCAGCACAGTAACCCCACAGATGCTGGCCTGGCTACGAGATGGCCACCTGGTCATTACTCCTCTCTCATCAGCCTTGACTTTAGAGCCCCCCCCCCCACACCTATTCAGCATTGACAGTGAATGCCTTATCTAGGTGCCCCAAGGACTTGTGAGTTCAGTGATGGCCCCTTAGGGACCAGAACCATGGAATCCAAGCAGAGTACACAGGCTGGAGATAAGGCCTAGAACAGATTCCCGTTGGCGCTCCGGTACTGTACAGCAGAAATCAACAGCCCTGCAGCCTTGCTGATGGAAGGCACAAGGTGATAACAATTCCTTGTTATCCACAGCCTTAGAGGACAAGGCTGCCACTGGCTTCCAGAGATAAGGGAACAAAGAGCTACCCCTCTACCCAGGGAAGGACTGGCTCCGAGTCTACAGGATATAGCAGCAGGAGCTGAGGCTGAGCTCTGACCCTTTCTGCCTCTCCAGGACTCCTCTTCCTCCCTGAGGGCCTCCAGAACCCCCCCTGGTCACCCAGTGACCCCTGTCTCTATTATGCAGCCAATGTTCTGACCTTGGATCTCTGGAATTAACCATGTTCTCTCCAGAGCACAGGTGTTAATGGATGATAACAGACAAGAAGTTCCATTCCTACCCTCTTGCCCAGAGAGGCTGCAGGGAGGGTGGAGAGAGGTGGGCAGCGCTTCCTCTGCTCTCTTCAGGCAGTAGACTCAGCCTTTACACACACTCTCTCTCTCCAGAATTGGGAGGGTGAGCATTTTTGGGGGTCTTCTCATGACACCTTTATGAAACTACGCTGCAGACCTCACACTTGAACCCTAGTCCTGTGGCCCTTCTCCTCCCCTGCAGCTCCAGCTTGGCCCCTACCCCCACTGGGGCACACTCCTCTCCTTTCTGATCAGTCAGAGTATGGTGTTAGGATGCCTGGGTTCTAATCCTTTCCCTGGTCCAAGCTGGTTGAGTGACTTAGGGATCATAGGAAAAGTCACTTTTACTATCTGGTTTTCAGCTGCACCAACTTAAATGAGTTTCTAATGTCTATGAGACCAGACAGGGGGTGTGAATCCAGTGAGCTAAAGAGATAAATGAAGGGAGAGAGTACGAGTTCACCTTCCTTCTGCTATCAGGGATCAGAGCAAGAACTTCATCTAGGTCTTGTCCCAGGTCCTGCCTCCCATTCCCCTTTGATTTTCTTCCTGCCCCTCTACTTGTGTCTCTTTTGTTGGTGAAGTAGCAATAAGGTCTTATGGACTTTACTGCCCAGGCTGGCTTTGAACTGTGATCCTCAGATCTCAGCCTCCTGAGTAGCTAGGGTTACAGGCGTGAGCCACCAGTGCTTGGCTTGGGTATGTACTCTTAATCACCACAATGATCACCAGCAGAAAGGACAGGTTGGCAAGTGGGCATCCTTACAGAGGAATTTAGCAGAGGGCAGCAAAGGAAGAGATGGAGAAAAAAATGAGAGGAGGCAAGCAGAGAGATAGAAAAGGCAGTGGGAAACAGATACTGGCTGGGAGTTACACATTGGAGGAAAGCATTTTCAGCAGGGTAGTGCAGGCCACAAAGTGGCTGAGGGTGGCATGTGGCAACCTGATTACAGCGGGATGGAGGAGGATGGGCAGTATGGCCACAGGAGTAGACCACTCTTAGGAAGTGTAGGCCGTGGGGGAGGGGGGAGATTGGGAGGAGGACCATCTCAGCAGGACAGGAACAGGACAGAACCGTTTCCAGCCTGAGCCCTGACCTCCCAATCCAGGCCAAGCCGAGCAGAGTCTGCCTGGCAACGGCTTCTTCTCACTCTCAGTGGGAAACCCCAACCCAGTAAGTGCCAAGCAAGGCCTGAAGGCACAAATATTTATTCGGCATCTGCCCTTCTTGTTCAAATAGGGCATTCACTTTGGGGATGGAGGCAGGCTCAGCAGCCGGGAAATAAGAAATCAGCAAGGGTAGAAGAGTGTAAAAGAGGAGCGATTATTGCTCTTGGGGTCTGCTCCTGAATCTTCCAGATTCCTGAGCTTCAGGAATCCATCAGCTCAGGAAAGCAGCTCAACAATACCCCAGCTCCTTTATGAGACATCTATTCAAACAAAAGCAGCCTCTCCCCTCCATCAGACTCCTGGGCCCACCTTGCACTGGGTGGCTGCATCAATGACTTGAGCCTTGAGAGTTACGGCCTCTCCATACTCTTGACCAGAAGACTGGGCACTGCTTGTTAAGAGAATGTGTTGTTGTGCTAAGAGCATGACCATGCCTTGGTGGTGTTCTGGGGCGATCATCTGTATGGGTTTCTTTGCTTTGCTTTGCTTTAAATGTGTGGGTTTCTTTACAAAAGTGAATGCTGGTGTGGGCTGTGTGTGGGGGTCTGTGCGCGTGTGTGTGCACGCACGTGTGCAACACTGTCCTGCTGTGTCACTGAACTGTGTAGCATGAGACTGTATCACTGTGTTAAATGAACATATGGCTAGCATGCTATGTTGTCCTAATAGTCTTTCTACCCATGCTGTGACCATTTGTGTGCCTGCTGAGATGGTACATTACTGTGTGTGGTTTGGCAGTGTCCTATGAGACAGCTAGCTCCTCGTGTGTGTGTGTGTGTGTGTGTGTGTGTGTGTGTGTGTGCACATGCATGCTCGTGCACATTGTAAAACTATCTCTGAAGTTGTGTGGTCCATCCAGGGACACAAAGGTCCCCCCCTCTGCAATGGCATGGCTGTTGGTATTCTGTGGGTTGTGATCCACACAGTAAAGGGAGGGGACACTGTGTGCTTTGGTGAGACACCTTGTTGTCACTGCTCTTGTAACAGAAGAGCCTAAATATGGTTCCCTGCCTGGTGGGCCAGGGCTATACTGAGGAACATCGACTTATACTGAGGAACATCAACTAGAAGTGTCGAACATGACTGGACGTGGGTAGGGTGGAGTACCTCTTCTCAACTCTTGGATAGAGCCCTGAATCCTACAACAGACCCATCCATAGTGGGGAAGATGCCCATTAGGCAGCTGATCCAGTAGCTGGAGGAAAGACAGGTGCCTGAAAGAAATTGAGGTGCATCCACGATAACCAATCCCAGGGCAGGGCCTGCAGGTGCCAGAACTGACCCACCTACCCCGACTGCCACACCATGCAGGGGGTTGCACTAGCAACTTCCACTTCTACAGAAGCACCTGGGATGTTGGCTTGAATGCATATTTCTAGACCTTTTACCAAAGGTGGTGATTTAGCAGGGGTTGGGGCCGGCCCCTGGCATCTACATTTCCAACCAGAATCCTAGGTAGCTGGGCGACCATACTTTAAGCAACACTGACTGAGCTGGTGGCTTATGCCTGTAATCCTACCTACTCAGGAGGCTGAGATCTGAGGATTGCAGTTTGGAGCCAGCCCAGGAAGGAAAGTCCCTGTGAGACTCTTATCTCCAATTAACCACTCCAAAACCTGGAAGCGGAGCTGTGACTCAAAGTGGTAGAGTGGTAGAGCATTAGCCTTGAACAAAAGAGCTCAGGGGCAGTGCCCAGGCCCTGAGTTCAAGCCCAGCACTGGCAAAAAGGAAGAGTGAAAAAAGGGAAGGAAAGAAAGGGAAAAAAAGAAAAGAAAGAAAAAAAAGAAAGGAAAAGAAAGAGAGAGAGGGAAACAAAGAAAGAAGAAAGAAGGAACACCAAGTTTCAAGAACCTCTAGGATAGGCGCTGTGCACAGGAAGCGCACTGCAAGAGGCTTGAAGTAAAGAAGAGCGCATAAGAGCAAAGGAAGCAAAGATGGAGAAGGGTGATGTAGGGATGTAACCAGTGCTGTGGCCATGCTACCTAACCCCTCACCACTCCAGGGTGTGCCGGACTCTCCCAGTCCCTGAGGACTCTCATTCCTTGGCCTCTGAGATAGATAAAGGTGTCTGGGAATTATTTCCTGGGAGCAGCCCTTGGCCAATGGTGAATGTGAGTAGAGAGCAACTTCAGCTCCGTCATTCCTCTGGTTTTGTGCTGTCTTCCAGAGGTCCCCAGTGGAAATGGGCCCTAACTGCCACAGCAGAAGTGATCAGTAGTCCCGCTGTCATTATTTTAAGTGGCTCTCTTCCCTTCCCCTCTCCTTGTTCTCTCTCCTCCTCCTCCTCTTTCTTCCTCCTTCTTTCTTGCTCCTTCTTCCTTCCTCCTCCTCTTCCTCCTCCTCCTCTTCCTCCTCCTCCTCCTCCTCCTCCTCCTCCTCCTCCTCCTCCTCTTCCTCCTTCTTTTCCTCTTCCTCCTCTACCTCCTCGTCTTCCTCTTCCTCTCCTTTCTCCTTCTTCTTGTTGGTCTTCAGGTTTGAACTTAGGGCTTGGGCATGGTCCCTGAGCTTTTTTTTTGCTCAAGACTAGTGCTTTACCACTTGAGCCCACAGATCCACTTCTAGCTTTTTGGTGCTTCCTTAGAGATGAGAGTCTCATAGACTTTCCTGCCCAGGCTAGCTTCACATCACAGTCCTCAGATCTCAGCCTCCCGAGCAGCTAGGATTACAGGCATGGGCCACCAGTGCCTGACTTCTTTCTAGAATTAAAAAAAAAATGACCCGTCAAACAAAATACTGGCGTTTCCATTGTTGTATCAGAGTTGATTTCTTCGGACTCCTATCCTGAGACAAAAACTCCTCAGCCTGGAGAATAAAGGGGTGCTGGGTGGAGCTGCCCAGCAGAAAGAATGTCTGTGAGTGCGAGTGCCAGAGCCCTTCCCACATTGAGTATTTGAGATCTCCCCCTCCTGAGCGCATAAGAAGTAGTGATGTTTCTCTCCACATACCTACTTCCTCTCTGGTCTCTGAGGTGTCTGATCCATTTGATGGGTCCTTCCGAGGAGACCATGTCCAAAGCATTGTTCTTGAGGACATGAGCTGTTGCCCCCCCCCTTCCCAAAGACCCCTGCCAAGGCCACACTTGCAGCCCGGGGAGGCAGCTTCAGGCCTGGAAGACTTGGCTCCAACTCCAGTAGCTCCAGTGCTGGAGGCTTTCCTCTTCCCAGCTCCATCTGGACAGAATTCCTCCGCTCAGGCTGTCTGGAAGCAACATGGATACAATCAGATGTTGTAGGTCTCCAGTAAAACCAGCTTTTCTCCCTAGGGCAGCCCTGCCATCTGCGTTGCAGTTTCCTGCAGGAATGTACTGAATGAAAAAATGACTTCTGTTCAACGGGACCCAGATGCTCCGAGGCTGGCCAGCCATTGTAAGTAGACTTCAGGTTTTGTCCTGAGGTCATTTTGTGACAGCCTTTTCCCCAAGCTCTGGGTCTCCCCCATGAATTCCCGGATCTCCACAGAGCAGCAAATATGCTCCATTTCAGACGTTACCCCTGATGAACGGATGGATGCCCAGGGTACCATGGTAAGGAGGATTCTGAAGCTGTCTGGGTCACAAGGTAGGGTTGCATAATGGCTTGGTGATGGCCCTGGGCCTGGACAATGGAGCAAGGCATGGTGGCAGGATGTTGAAGGACCACCCTACATTCCCTCCATCACCCCTGAGCTCCTCTCAGTTTGGTGAGTAGGCCTAGGGCCTGCTGGCAACAGCCCATCTCAAGGAGCCGATTTGCTTCTTTTCAGCCTGAGGTTTCCATCTCCAATTCCCTCCCAGGACAGCCCAAAAGTACCAGGGAGTGGCAGCTGAGGAAAACCTGAAGGAGACCAAGGAGGAGTGAACCTTCTGGTCACTAGAGGGCCAGGACATTAGAACATGTAACAGCTGGTACCAATTCCTGGAGTGGGAAAGAAATGGAGTGGCAAGAAGCAGCACATTGGGTGTGAAGAGGCAGAGAGGAAGTGACGTCAGAACAGAGGAGGAAGTTACATCCCACAGGGCCACTGGCAGGTCTCTGCCATGGCTGTGAATGAGATGCGCATCACCAGGGGTATCAGCTGAGGGGGCAGGATCTGACTTAGATCATGCCACTGTGGCTTCTGTAGAAGGTAGAGACTGCAGGAAATACAAGAGCAAAAGCAGTCAGTTCAGATGAGAAGTCTGGGCAAGAATACAACTGAAAGCTGGGCAAAGCACTTGCCTAGCATGCAAGAGGGCCTGAGTTCAGTTCCCAGCAACACACACACACACACACACACACACACACACACACACACACACACACACACACACACACACTGCATGAGAAAGTTGGTGCTAGTGACACAAAATGGGTAGAAGCACTACAAAGGACTGAACGCTACAGATTCTTAACCCAAGCCATAATCTCTAAGATGAAGGTGGAAGATGGGAATCCAGCCAGCCAGCAAACCATAAGTGGCAGAGTCAATGGGAGTGAATGGAGTACCACCCAGGCCAAAGGAACTCAACTTCAGAACCCCAGGCCCAGATTCCTTCAACTGTCCCCTTTGAGTATTCTACCAGCTCTCTGTCTAGGATCACTCCAGATGATAAGAGCTGTAGCAGCTTCTTGGAGCCCTTTAATAAATCCAGGCTGACCCCTGTGTGTTGATGCAGGAAGGACTCATGAACTCTTCCTTTGATTGGGTATCAATGAGTCTTCTGTATCAATGAGTCCTCTGTTGGCTTCTAGTTTGAGGTCTCACATTTGCTTATAAAACCAGAGGTGTCACTTAGCTCTGAGCATCCATTCATCTCCAACTCAAGAGGGGTGAAAACAACATGACCTGTGCATGGCTTCTCCTCCTGCATTCAGGGCAGACATTACTAATTCATTGTGATAATCCTTCCCTCTGAGTATTCTCATTTGCCCTCAGAATCCAGGGCTCCTATGCTGCTGGATTAATCAAATATCTTTAGGTTGAAATGATAGTGATGATGAGGATGATGATGATGGAAATAAAGATGATGACTGTGTTTGTAGATATGCTGTGTTTGAGACTTGCAAAGTACCATCTGTATCCCTCCAGAGCTTATCCATCGGACACAGGCATTGTATCGTTCAGACTTTTTAAACTTGAAAGGAACACACTTTTTCTCCCCCTCAATCATGCTAGAGGGAAAACAAAAAGTCCCATTGATGGCTAAACTTGAGTCACGTCTCTGTCATGGGTCACAGGGTTGGCCCCACCGATACCACATATACCTATATACTGTGATTTATTTCCCTATATAGACTATGATAAAAATTGGATTTATAAATTAGGCCTGGTAAGGGATGCATTATCATTACTGTGATACCACTGTGCTATAATAAAAGGTATGGGAATGTGGTTTCCCCTCTTCTGACAGAGTCACAAACAAATACTACACCCAGCTTCCAGTTAACAGTGGGTAATAACTGCAACCCCAGAAAGGAAAGTCTCAGGTAAGTTGGGGATGAGGGGGAGCTATTGCCTTGCTTTCCCCATTTAACAAGGAGAGAGTAGCTGTCCTGAGAGGGCTGGTACTAACCTTGGCACACAACTGTGTAGGTGAAAACCAGGACTGAAATCCAGAGCCCTGTGCAATGTGTTACTCAGCATTGAGCTCTGTTGGTGAGGCTAAGGCAGAAAGCCACCCTGTCTGCCTTCAAAACAGCGTCCAGGCAGAGCCCTCTGGGGAAGACCATGCTTCACGATGCTGGCTGGCGAGAACTTGAGTCTCTTCATCAAAGTAGGCAGATGTGGCCGGCTGACTGCTGCCTGGGTCCCTCCCCGCCTGATTGTGGATTCAGAAGGGCCCCTTCCCTCCCAGGCTCAGGCAGGAGCTGTCCAGCATCCCTCCACTAGACAACAGCAGGAGTCCAAATAGGCAATTAATTACTGCCTGCCGGCCTCCTCTCCCCTTCTCCTCTGCTCAGCCGAGTGTGTAATGGAAACCCGACCACAACACACTCCCTTGCCCAGAGGGAGCCTGGCATGCCAGCAGAGGACTGGCTCCAGGGAGGGGGGAGGGTGACGTGGAGGTGAGTTTATTAAAACAATGAGCTTTCCCTGACCCATCTTCCCTGACCCCTTTACCTTTTTCCTGCCTCTCCCACTGCAAGACACTGTCTCCTCAAGGCCCTGCCTCTAAGTGACTCTTCCCAGTGGCCTAAATCTAGTAGCATTGTTGATATGACTCTCAGATAATATTAACAGCAGTGCAGTAGGCAGTGTCCCACACACTTTATAAGCATTGTCTCTTTAAATCCTCAAATTAGTTGCGTGTGTATGTGTGTGTGTATTTGTATACATGTGCAAGTACTGGGGCTTGAATTTAATGCCACACACACACACACACACACACACACACACACACACACACTCACACACACACGTTCCAGTCCTAGGGCTTGAACTTGGGGCTTCGATGCAGTCTCTGGGATTCTTTGGCTTAAGGCTAGCTCTCTACCACTTGAGTGACAGCTTCCCTCTGGCATTTTTGGTGGTTAATTGGCGATAAGAGTCTCTCAGACTTTCCTGTCCGGGCTGGCTTCAAAACGCCATCTTCAGATCTCAGTCTCCGGATTAGCTAGGATGACAAGCATGCACTGTCAGCCATACACTCTTGCTTGGCTTTTCACACAAGGCTGGCACTCTACTACTTGAGCCACAGCTCCACTTGCAGCTTCTTGCTGGTTAATTGGAGGCAAGAATTGCATGGATTTCTTGCAAGGGGCTAGCTTCAAACTAAGGTCTTCCTATCTCAGCCTCCTGAGTAGCTAAGAGTACTTTCATGAGCCCCTGGAGCCCAACTCAAATCAATCCTTTGATATAACTTTGAAGCCTATTTTACTGATGAAAACTGTTGAGGTCCAGAGAGGAGGAATAGGCTGTAAGGGAATAGTATTATAAAGTGGTTTGAGGACAGACTCTGGAAGCAAACAGAGCCATTTATATCACTTACTAATTACTTGTCTTGGGCAATTACTTCTTTATATCTTAGTTTCCTCATCTGCAAAGTGGGGGTGATGGGCACACCCTCCTCAAAGAGTTTCCAGGACATCATTTATTTCAGAACACCAATAAATAGAGGGTGGTGTGTCTTTTTTTTTAGGGTGGCGTGTCTTTAGAGGGGAGATGCTATTACAGCCTTGTTCCAACATAACATTAAGATTCTGATTGTCTTAGGCACATCGTAAGTTCATACCATTTTCCCCCAATGCATGCAACAAACTTCAAGTCACTAAGAAAGTTTTTCTTCACAAAATTTCAGGCACCTTCTGAAATCTCTTGCTCTGCCACCTAACCAATCCCATTGGCTATAGTTTTCCATTCTGTGGATTAAGAACTTAATGGTAATTTGGGGTTTGTTTTCAGGAGAGTCATTTAAATGTTGATAGTAAATCACTTTCATAAAACTTAAGGCACACTTTCCTGCTAGAGATCCTTAAAAGTCTTCCAAACAAGCTCACTGGACACAGCTGAAAGTGAACTATACAACTCGTGCGTAGAGATGGGAGGGACTGGGAGAGAATAAGGGAACAGAAGACACTCTACAAAAGGAAATACACTCATTACCTAACTCATGTAATTGTAATCCTGCTGTACATCACCTCTATAATAACAAAGTAAATTAACGTTAAAAAGTCTTCCAAACAAGTTGAAAAGACACTGCCTCTGACAGGAGAAATGGATCCCTCTGACAGACAAGCAAGTATAGGGTCCTGGGGTGGGAAGGGGAAGAAAACAGGAAACTGTTCAAATCGATAACATGCAAAACAGAAGGCACAGACCCCAAAGCCAGCTCGGTCTCCCCTCCCTGATTCACAGCTATGCTTGGTTTGCTCCACCCTAGGAACCTTGAGGAAGGGGCTAAGCTAATTCATTTCTGCAGCTCAGCACCAGGCACAGAGTCCAGCACAGAGCCTGAATGAGAGAATGCTGACTGGCTGATGACTGACTGACTGATAGATCTACCTGGAGGTGTGGGTTGTAGTAAGTATAAAGCTTAAAGAAAAAGAGGGCTGGGTGCAGGTGGCTCATGCCTATAAACCTAACCACTCAGGAAGCTGAGATCCAAGGATTGCAGTTCAAAGTCAGCCAAAGCAGGAAAGTCCATGAGATTTTTTTGAGGGGCGGGCGGAGGGGTCAGTTGTGGGGCTTGAACTCTGGGTTTGGGCACTGTCCCTGCACTCTTCAGCTCAAGGCTAGCAATCCACCACTCGAGCCACAGAGCCACTTGTGGGGTTTTTTTTTTAATCGTTAATTGGAGATAAGAGTCTCACAGATTCTCCTGCCTGGACTGGTTTTGAACCACGATCCTCAGATCTCAGCCTCCTGAATAGTAGCTAGGATTACAGGGGTGAGCCACTGGTGCTCTACAGTCATGAGATTCTTATCTCCAGTTAACTAACAAGAATCTGGGAATGGAACTGTGATTCAAGGTGGTAAATTGCTAGCTTTGAGCACAAAAGCTCAGGGACAGTGCCAAGCCCTCAGTTCAAGCCACAGGACTGGCACAAGAAGGGAAGGAGGGAAGAAGTGTAGGGAGGGGGAAAGAGGGAGGGAAAGGGAGAAGTTGAGACCACTGTCTGTTCTCATCTTGAAAATGTTGAATAGGGGCTGAGATTGTGCCTAGAATGCATGAAGCCCTGGGTTCAAGGCCTCAGTACCACATAAACAGAAAAAGCGGGGAGTGGCGCTGTGGCTTAAGTGGTAGAGCGCTAGCCTTGATCAAAAGAAGTTCAGGGAGAGTGCCCAGACCCTGAGTTCAAGTCCCAGGACTGGCAAAAAAAAAAATGCCAAATAGGGGTTAGAGTTTTTAGTTCAGTGAAACTGCTTGCCTAGTAAGTGCAAGGCCCTGAGTTCAGTCCCCAGAACCTCTAAAAAAAGAAAAAGAGCAATGAATTTGTCTGTCCATGTTTGTTATATAGGTAAATGGGAGGTTGCCTAGAAAACCAGTCACAGTAGTTAAAGGCGAAATAGATACACAAACATGCCCATATCTATTTATTTGCAAATAAACTGAGAAAAGGGAAAAACAGGAAACTTCAGATCCAAGAAAATGCCATGTAAGAGTCTTCCCTTGCAAAGAAAAGAAAGAATTAGAGACGTGGCTCAAGTGGTAGAGTGCTAGCCAGTGAGCAAAAGGGGCCCCAGGTACTGAGTTCGAGTCCTGGTCTTAGACCTAGAAAAAGAAAAAGAGAGTTTTCCCCTTAATTAATGCCTAAGGAAGGGAGAGGAGAGGAAGGAAGGGAAATGGGGGGGGAGAGGATGAATGCCTAGTTAATACTTGATTGTAGGTCATCTCCTTAAGGACTTGGTGTAATTACGGGCTGGAGATCTCCACATCTATTGATCCTAAACCAGAAAGCATTAGAGGGATTCCCAGGAGCCTGGAGCTTTCCAAAATCATTTCCCTAAACTCCACATCTCTCTTGTTGGAAGCCCATGGTCTCTGAGCACTGCCATAATGGTTGAAGGAGGCCAGCTGATAGTGGCTGTTGGGAACAGAGACATTAGGAGAGACTTTTCTCCTGGGGAGGGAGGCAGACTGGGAGCTCAGGAGGCAAAAAAGAAAAAAAAAAAGATGCCCCTTTGTCCCTGTTTCATTGCACTATTCATCCAATATCTTCCTCTGGGGCAGGGAGAGCCACGCGTCCTGATCTGACATCAGGTATAGAAGTGACCCACGTGGTCTTGAGGGGCATGGAGCACCAAGGGCTCCAAGGCTGAGTCCCAGCACTGAGACCTGGGAAAACAAGTAGAAGGCAGAGATCTTCAGCATGGCATCCAGGGCAAGGCCATGACATGCTCCTTTGGACTTATGCTAGTGGTTGAGGGTAAGACCTGAGGGATACTTAGCATACTGGGTAGAAAAGCAAGGCATCCACAAGCAGCCACTGTGATGACTATTGGTAAATGAGCAAAGAGTGGCTCAAGTGGTAGAGCACCTGCCTAGCAAGTGCAAGGCCCCGAGTTCAAACCTCAGTAATATACGAACAAAATTGCAGAGAGCCAGGTACTAATGATTCACACCTGTACTCTTAACTACTCCAGAAGCTGAGATCTAAAGATCATGGTTCTAAG
Source organism: Dipodomys merriami (assembly GCF_024711535.1). Lineage (NCBI taxonomy): Eukaryota > Metazoa > Chordata > Mammalia > Rodentia > Heteromyidae > Dipodomys > Dipodomys merriami. Next base: position 320,815 of record NW_027206282.1, on the reverse strand, counting down.
CCAGCTAGGCAGGAAAGTCTGTGAGACTCTTCTATCCAATTAATCACAGAGAGAGAAAGGGGGGAGGGAGGCTGGGGAGGGGGAAGGGGAGAGAAGGGGAGACCGGCTTGGGAGGCACAGAGGGGTCCCAAGACACCGAAGCAGAGGCTCAAATGCAGAGGCAGATCTTAATGTATATATTGGACAGCATGGAGTCTCCCTCCCATCTGGTCTTGGCCTGGCTATCTACCCTGTCACATGACCACAGGCCTGTGCAGAGCCTCCTCCTTGGTGAACTCTGTGCTGAACACCAGGATACCACACATACCCATCATGCAGAGAGCTAAAGTGGGCAAAGCACAGGGAGAGACGTATCCAAGCAGGGGCCTGGGCATGAGTAGTCATAGTAGGGAACATACATAAAGGATGGATTCAGTGTCAAGTCCTATAGATGCTTGACTTCCCTTGATCCTCTCTGCCACCTTGAGATGTGTGATTGTGCCCACTGAGTAGATGAGGAAACTGAGGCTCAGTGGATGAAGTCTCCTGGCCACAAAGAGTGGATGGAGACTGGATCCAGTCTCTGGCTACTAAATTGTATCTTCTGAACAAAGGGTAGTCTAGGAGCAGGTCACCATAGTCAGAACTGAGTCTAGCTGAGTTGTGGCATGGGAGGCTGCCGTGGCAGACTGGGGTGAGGACCATGGGCTGGTGGGGTGAGGGGGTATTTGTACTTCATTGGAGAGCAGCTAGGTGACGGGGAAGGACAACTTGGCTTAGAAATTCCATGATGGATCTTCAGGGCCTCCCAGGCAGCTGCAGTGTCTGAGAGGCCAGCCCCGGGGCCTGCAAGGTCACAGCTGCTGGGGGAGGGTGTGCAGGGAGTCCCATCCCCCACTTGGCACAGCTCCCCTGGAGACTGGGAGCTGGAGAGAAGTCGCCTGCCAGCCCAGGGACGCAGACCCTCTTGATCGGGAGTGAGGTACACTCTGGGATTCTCAGCCAATCACCCAGCCACCCTTAAATGAGCATTAATGAGTTCTGATTGCTCCTTTGTCACTGGGCTGCCTCTCAGAGTTTCTTGGTGAGAGGGAGCAGTAGGAACGTGGGGACCCATTTCCGGTGTTTGAACACAGTACAGTGGAGGCCGAGTGCTCTCAGAGAAAGGCCCTGTGGCTGGTGGTGCTTTATCTAACCATAATTCATTGAACAAACATCCACCAAGCACCTACTGTGTGCCTCCAATGGGAGGCAGGCCCGCCCCCTCCTGAAGGTCACCATAGGTGAAAGTGGTTAAGCAGTAAGGATGCTTGGGAGGGAACAATGAGAGAGAGGGGTAGTCTGGACATACCAAGGTCCTGGGGAGACCACACTCTGGAGATCTGAACAGACAGCTTTACCTCTGGCAGATGAGCCTCGAACCCACCCATGGTGTTGTAATGAACACAAAGCAATGGCTCCCTCCTCCTCATCTTTTGGATTTATTTTTTGTTTAGATTCCCACACGGACCCCTTTGAGGAGTGGTCCTCCCCATCCTCCTGCAGCTGAAGCACTGTTCTACCCCGGTGTAATACATGCGCAAATTGAACCTCAGACACTTGGAGTCACCTGTCCAGGGTCACTCCACCAGCAGTGGCAGAGGTGATTGCAGAGCAGACCTCTGAACCAACATGTCCCCCAGCCATCATGGGGCGGGGAGAGGGGAAAGGTCCTCACTACTGACAGACAGTTGCTAGAACCACTTCAGCCTCTCACTGTAAACACCAAGTCCCTCCCCCCCCCTTTCCCCTTGTCTCCCTCCACCACCACCACCCGCCCTCCCCCCAATGGTCTAGCTGGGCTCAGAGCTATTAACCAGGTCACGTTGGCTTGTCCCAGTCCAATAGTTCCCTTAATTGCCTTTTTATAGCACGTCGTACAACTGTTCATTACGCTGTCATATTTCCCCTCGAAGGCATCAGTGGGGAAGCAGAGCTGAGGATGGAGACCCGTCCAGGTGGCTGGTGTGAAGATTATTTTCTACTTGGTCAGAATGAATTAAATGCACGCCTCTCACACTTGAGTAGCACACAAGTCACTTTGAAAGGGGGGAAGAAAAAGAAATCACAGCCCCCTCCCAACAATTGGTAGATGGTCTTTATTATAATTTTACTGAAATATGCACAAAGCATAAAGCCAGGTATAAGCTCCTCACTCTTTTAGCAATACCTAACTGGAAAGGCAAAGGCAATATGCTACGGCATCACAGAACTATGAATTTAGAAATTTTTCAAAAGAGCCCAGTTATTTTCATGTGATGGATGGCATGTTGCTGAAATTAAATTGCCCTCTCCCAGTGAATACGCTTCCCTAAGCGTCAGCATTTAACCCCCCTCTGTTCTTTTGTTATAAGGCCCATGGAAATTAAAACAGTATTTGGTCACCCAAGAAGCCTCAAATCTGCCAGATTATTTTTTTGGGGGGTTGGTTGTGGGGCTTGAACCCTGGTCCTGGGCGCTGTTCCTCAGCTCTTCAGCTCAAGGCTAGCGCTCTACCACTTGAGCCACAGTGCCACTTCTGGTTTTCTGAGTGGTTTATTGGAGATAAGAGTCTCACAGAAAAAAAAAAGTCTCATGGACTTTCTTGCCCGGGCTGGCTTTGAACCCTGATCCTCAGATCTCAGCCTCCTGAGTAGCTAGGATTACAGACATGAGCCACTGGCACCCAACTGGATTTTTTGTTTTAGATATAAACTAATGTAATATCAAATTAACCAATTCTGAGAATGAGTTCACACACCCCAAGGTTAGGAAAATACAAACAGGAGTCTTCACCAGCCAGGCAGGTTCCCTTGGTATTCTTGGAATGAGAAAGGCCAGGGTAGAAGCTCAGGCATCTCACTCATAATGAAATCCACAAACTCTTGTCAGCGTCTCCTGTGTAGCTGGTCCTGGGCCTCCTTCCTCCCTGTCCCAGTTGTCTATGTAGTTAGGAAGGACATGGGGGCGGGGAGCAGACTACAGTAGACACATACAATAGTCAATACACAGAGAATGGCTGAAAATGGACGTGTTGACTGTACAGACACAGATTGTAGCCCTTTCCTAGAACGGATAGATCACAGACCCAAGTCTGTGAGTGCTGAGGTCGAAAAACAGTTCTGATCCTGGGTTCAAATCCTGGCTCCACCACTACCTACCTGTGAGACCTGGGGAAAGTTGCTTCAACTCTTTGTACTCAGGTGTCCCCATCTGTAAAATGGGCTCAAGGAGATGTGTGAAGACTGTACAGGATGTAACTCAGGCCAAGTACTTAGCTTTCAATCTGGTAGAGAATAAGTATTTGTTAAATCCGAATGCTAGAATCTGTCTCATGTGACTCCAGCTCTCAACAGAAGTGGGAAGAAGCTTCTAGATTGGGTTTTTCAGGCTGGAGGCTGTGGACCATGGGGATTTGAAACCTGGTGAACCACTGTCATCTGTTTCTGGAGAGAGAATCTGTTGCCTCATCAGATGTCCAAGGGACTGTGACCTAGAAAAGCCTTTGGCCCCTGAGTTCATGCTGGTCCTGGGCTGGCAGAAACATCCAATCACGACAAGGTCTTCGCCTGGGAGTTCACACAGTACACGTTCATCTTCTCACCGCTCTGGAGGTCAGGCCCAAAGGGACACTTTCCAGTGATGGCTCTTTTCCTGGCTCTGAGGGGACCCTTCCTCTGTGTCCTTATGGGTGCAGAGGGAGAGAAGAGAGAGCTCTGGTACCTCTTCTATTTTCCCTTATTATTATTATTATTATTACTATTAGTATGTAGCTGTACAAAGAGGTTGGAATTCCCTACGTCAGGTTCTGAGTACAATGCATCTTGATTAATGCCACCCCTTCTATCATTATCCTCAATGTTCTCACCCCCTAACCTCAAGTCACATAGTTCAATTTTTACATAATATGCAATGAATGTAATGACTGCATTTGTTCGCACTTCCTCCCTCCTTTTCTGTACCATCCCTTATATCCCTTCTCCCCCAAATATGTTGCTGATTCCTGGTATTCATTTTTACTTTAAGCAGTTCATTAGTTGTTCAGAACAGTTACAGCTTTGGACTCCTCTCCTAAGTATACCATTCTTCAGTCAGTGTGTCTCTGTGTATATGGTATCGTGTATGTTCGTATTTTAGATCTAGCTTCCACCTATGGGGAAAAAAATCCAGTTATCTTTTGTATCTCTGAGCCTGATTCATTTTACAACACTAATCCTGTGGGATCAGCACCTTACCCTTTAGGACTCCTGGGACCTTTATTACTTCCTTACAGGCCCTGTCTCCAAATAGTCACATTGGGAATTAGGATTTCAAGATGTGAATGTCACAATTCAGTCTACAACCTTCAGTGAGGTGGGTTGTTCTAGTTATGGATGAGGATAGGTTTTGAGCAGCAAAGGCAGATGCTGGAAGTGTTTACATGAAGCAAGGGGTCAGATCCCCTGGCCCCATGATCCATCACAACCCACCCTCCCCTCCCCCACACCTTCCCCTTCTCCCCTGCTTGTGCTGCCCAATCATCCAGGACCATCTCCCTATGTCCAGTCCTGCAGGCCTGCCTAAAGCACCCTGCAATGACCCAGACAGGATGAAACCTGGTAACTGAGAGAGAGAAGAAGTAGGCAGTTCTCAGAGTGTGTTCTCAGTAGCTTCAGGTACAGAGAGAACTTGATAAACCTCAGCTCTATACTAACAGGAGATTAGACCTACCATCCTTTGCATGTCAGGCATCCAAGGCATAGTCCTCAGTAGTTTTCCCATATGGTTTTCAACCACACAGAAGATGATGTGCATATAAGACATGTTTACTTTAGAAGAGTTACACTATATATGTGTTTCCTCAAATGAGTACACTAAAAGTTCATAGGGAAAAAATAACTTTCTGACATCCATTTAATTCAGTCCCTCAAGGGTGTTTATTGAGTGTCTACTGTGTGCTGGAGACCCTGTGGGGGAGAAGGCTAATGTGCTCCTGTCTCCTAGTATAAGAAAAGGTAAAAGAGGGCTGGGAAGGTGGCTCAGTGGTAGAGCGCTTGCCTTGCATGCCTGAGGCCCTGGGTTCCATTCCTCAGCATCACATAAGCAACTCAGCACTACATAAGCAAAAAGAAAAAAGCCAGAAGTGGCGCTGTGGCTCATAGTGGTAGAGCACTAGCCTTGAGCTGAAGAGCTGAGGGACAGTGCCCAGGCCCAGAGTTCAGGCCCCACAACTGAACCAAAAAAAAAAAAAGGTAAAAGAAGGCCCTTTGCTCAAAAAAGGACAGGGATGGCTGCTCTAATCCATCAATCGGGTCTCTGGCTCCTCTTGCAGTTCTGGGAAGCTTCTGGTGATTATCTATCTATCTATCTATCTGTCTATCTATCTATCTATCTATCTAATCTATCTGCATTGGTTAGTCATAAGACTTGAACTCAGAGCCTGGGTGCTATCTCTAAGCTCTTTCACTCAAGGTTAGCACTTTACCACTTTGAACCACAGCTTCACTTCTGGTTTTCTAGTGGTTAATTGGAGATGGAGATAAGAGTCTCACAGACTTTCCTGCCTGGGCTGGCTTTGAACAGTGATTCTGATATCTCAGCTTCCTGAGTAGCTGGGATTACAGGCGTGAACCATCAGTGCCTGGCTTCTGATGACTTTTTAAAAATTATTATTGGGGGCTGGGAAGGTGGCTCAGTGGTAGAGCGCTTGCTTTGCATGCCTGAGGCCCTGGGTTCGATTCCTCAGCACCACATAAGCAAAAAGAAAAAAGCCCGAAGTGGTGCTGTGGCTCAAGTGATAGAGCGCTAGCCTTGAGCTGAAGAGCTGAGGGACAGCGCCCAGGCCCAGAGTTCAGGCCCACGACCGGACCCAAAAAATAAAAAATAAAAATAAAAAAATAAAAATTATTATTGGTGGTAGTGGTCAGGGGGCTTGAACTCTGGACCTGAGCACTGACCCTGAGCTCTTCAGCTCAAGCATTCTACCACTTGAGCCACAGTGCCACTTCCAGTTTTCTGGTGATCAATTAGAGTCTCATGGACTTTCCTGACCAGAGTGGCTTTGAACAATGATCCTTAGATCTCAACCTCCTGAGTAGCTAGGGTTACAGGTATGAGCCACTGGTACTTGGCTTTCTGGTGATTTTTTTTTTTTTTTTGGTGGGTCATGGGGCTTGAACGCTGGGTCTAGGCACTGACCCTTAGCTCTTCAGCTCAAAGCCAGCCCTCTACCACTTTGAGCCACAGGGCCATTTCCGGTTTTCTGGTAGTTAACTGGAGATGAGTCCCACGGACTTTCCTGCCAGAGCTAGTCTGAACTGTGATCCTCAGAGCTCAGCCTCCCAAGTAGCTAGGATTACAGGCGTGAGCCACCAGTGCCTGGCTTCTGATGATTTTTTGAAGGCTACCAAGAGCAAGGCCTGGGTCCTCATGTCTCCTGCTCCCAGAGCTCTTAGAATAGAAATCAGGAACCTAGAATCCCAGAGGTCGTGAAATCCTGTCTCCCTCACCAAGGCAGAACTCCCCGGGGTATTATCTCTGAGAGGTCATCCAGCCTTTATCTGGGTGCCTCTGAGAGGTTAGGCCTCCCATCTCAGCAAAAACCGGCTAAGATTTACCATCATTGATGTAGTGACTGTGCTTTTCCCTGGGCTAGCAGAGGCAGCGCCTCTCCCTCCCTGGTCCTACTTGGTTTATGCCACTGAGGGCGGAAGAACCAGGCTCTTTGTTTCATTGGGGCAGGGTGGGGGTGGGGAGGGCAGTTGGGAGGCTTCCCACTTGGAGCCTTCAGCCTTATTGCCCTTCTCTTCGCTTGTGCCCTTGCACACAGCAGCAGGAAATTGGGTTCTGGCACAGATGAGATGAGCCTGGCTCTCTTGGGCTAAAGGGAAACTTCACCAACTCCCCAGTCCCTGGGCAGGGGAGGGGTGTGTGTGATATATGGTATGGGAGCCAGTGCTGGGTCCCCTCAGCAGGAAGGCTCACACGCAGACCCTGCTCTGGGAGAGGAGGGATCTGAGCCACAGTTGGGGAGGAGGAGGGGGTTTGTCTGTGATCATTCAGCCCCGAAATGATGCTCATGATGTTGGCTTTCCAGGCCATTAATTCAAGGGCTTCAGGCTTCCCCCTTCCCCCATGATGCTGCCTGCTCTGGGAGATAAGCCCAGTTCAATTTAACCCTGCGTATTCCCCCAAAGTGGCCTCCACCTCTGTTAGCCAGGCACTTAACCCCCTGGGTACTGAATGCATCAGAGGCTGAGGGATTGAGCTCGTGAGTCAGATGCCCACTGCTGTGATTCCTGGCTACAGGGGACAGATCCAGAAGACCCTGCTTCATGGGGCATGGCAGAAGTCCTAGGAGCCCCTCATTACTCTTTCTCAGCAAGCCCAGGTCCCCTAAGATAGTGAGACCCTAGGTGGCTCCTGAAGAGGTCACGTTCGCCCAGGTTGGGCAGTGACAGCAACTACCACCTCCCCACATCCTCCTTCTTCCAGTCTCCCAGTCAATGCAGAAGTCTGTGGTACCTTTGCATCTTTTGTGGTCTTTTGTGTCCTGCTAGCGGGTGGCTTTGTCTGGTACCTTCTGCCCTATCTCCTTCCTCTCTGCCCTCTTCTTGTTTGTTCCTTTTAATGTCCCCATGTCTCCTTTCTCCTTTGTTCCATCTTCTTCCCCTTCAGTGATCACCTAGGTTCATTCTCACTGTTAGCCTCAGTGTGAATGTGTATGTTCTTGTGTCTGTCAGTATATGATTGTCCGTGTTTGTATTTGTTCTTATACTGCCATGTGTCTAAGCCTGTTATCTGGGTGACTGCCCACACGGATGGATCCATGGGTGTCTGTCCTGGCTTCTTTGTGTGGTCGCCAGGGTTTGTAAACAAATCTTGCATGTATCTGTGTGCCTGCCTGTCCTTGAACCTGTATGTGTTCAACTGTCAGTCTGTATATGGTTCCTCATTTCCTTGTGCATCCATCAATTGTGTTGTCATTGTGTGTGTGTGTGTGTGTGTGTGTGTGTGTGTGTGTGTGTGTAAATGCATGTAGATGTATTTCAGTTCAGGGAAGCAGGCTGTGCAGATTCCTTTTGGTAGAAGCTGCACTTCTACCAGAGAAGATGGCTTCACCACAGCACAGAACATCCCATTACCAGCTAGGTCAGTCATCATGTTTGTTACCTGAGGCCACCAGCTAGGTCCCCAGCCCTCTGTTTTCCTAATTCTATTCCAGATTAGTTTAGGAATGAAAAGGTTAAGCACACAGGCAGCAAAGACAAAGAGTGCCACATTTGAACTCATTCAGACTACAGACCCAATCACATCGTTTTTCTCTCACACTCCCCCTCCCCCCCCCCACATACAATGAGAAATGGCATTTGAGGGTGGTAACAACAGCAGTAGCAAAACATTTGAATAATAAAGTATTCGACACTTGGCACATATATGCAGTATCTCATCAGCTTCTCCCAGTAAATCTATGAAGCTGTTGTTATTCTCATACTTCAGGGATGAGAAAATGAGAAAAAGGTAAGTATGTGGTTACCTAGCCAGTACACCGTGAAGCAAGATTTCCCCATCAACCCTGAGCTGCTTGGGAGCTAGAATGGCAGCCTTAAGCCTAGGAAGAGGTATTCATAACAAACAGCTGGAAAAAAGGAAGCTAGAGGCCTTCCTTCTCCAGAAATTAACAACTAATCGCAGTAAGGGACTGAGATTTGACTTTGAATTTTATTTCTTTGGACAGTGAGAAGGCCAAATATCAAATATCAAATATCAGGGAGAAAGGCTGGAAAGATGGGGTGATGGGGGGAAAGGCCTATTAGAGGGAGTATTAGAATTCCTGGGTTCTAATCCAGCTTTCACTTGTGTTCTGTGTGACCTTGAGCAGGGCATTTCATTGCATGAGTGTGCATTTGTTTCTCTATAAAATTGCATGGGAGGCTCTGTTCTCAGAGTTTAAGCATGAAAGAAAGGATCACTGGCTTGTGTGCCAGTTATTGAGACCCAATTCTCAGATCTCAACAAATGGGGTTGGGGAATATAGAAAGAGTAGCTTTCATGGTTTTGGTAATTCCCACAACAGCCAGTCACATGCACAGTAAACGGTGATGAAAAGATGCACTGAACAAGGGGATAAAGCAAATGACCCCATTTCTCTGTGACAAACTAACATCACCTCCTACCTTGAGTCCTTGATGGGAACAAACATCCTAAAAGAGGAAAGGGAAAGTAAAGCACTTTGGCCTCACTTGTCCAAGAAGACATTGATGGCCATGTCAATGTCTGAGTATGTAGGTGGTGGAGGAGGCACAAAGATAGTCCAAGCCCTGGTCATATCATAAAGCTAAGTAGTTCCACCAGGAACAGAGGGCCCGGAAGGAACAGGAAGTGGGAGATGGGAGATGGAGAGCAAAGGCATTCCTGTGACAGGGCACTGACAGTTCTCTGGGGTGTGAGGTCCATTCTAGTTCAAGCCTCTTTAGAAGACCAGATCACTATCTAGTAGGAGTGAATCCTAGCATGAAGTAAAATGGGTGTCTTTAGGGAAAGGCTCTAGAGAGAGGTTTTGTTTAGTTTAGGATTATTGTGTGTTTTTGTTAAGTGGCTGCAGTTCAAAGAGGATTCTTTAGGTTAGGGGAGGGTTTCTGCGTTTAAGAGATGGGAGCTTTGCCCATCCCATTCCTGGTGGGAATTCAGGAGGGCAGGGGGTGGGGAGGAGCTTTTTTGCCCAATATAAAGGAGAGATCTGAAAAGAAGTCTCAGAAGAGTGTGATGTACTTGTGATCGAGTGGGGGTGATGGAGGGATCTGTCTTGTCCTAGCAGCTCCAACTGGCTGGTCTAGGCCCTCAGGCCGCCCTACTTGTGCGCTGATGTGAGCTAATCCAGAAATACTGCAGGGAAGGAAGAGGCTGGGGTTCCCTGGGAAAAGGGGGCCTCCAGAGAGGAGACCAACTGAGTGACATCCTTTATCCTTATCTTCACTTTCTCCCTACCTCAAGCACAGCGCTGCTTCCCCCTCTAGGCCGGGGCTGCCAAAAGTTGAATCCTGTGGTTTACTGCTCACAAGTCCCAGGCAAGTCCAGCTGGGACCTATGCCGGGACCCACACAGAATGGGGAGACCTGCGTGGAGACAACTACAAAGGGACTCATGGCGGGGGGGGGGGTAAACGCAGGCGTGCAGGACGCACACGCATGCACACACACACACACACACACACACACACACACACACACACACACACACTCCAACACACCAGCTCCGCAGCGCGCAGACTTCAATGGCGCACGAAACCCCTATACACGGTTACCGAATCTCACCCTCGGAGTTCACACAGATGGAGCCCACAGCCGTGTCGGAAGCAGTGTTTGTCTTTGTCTCTGGATCTGCTTCTAATTCGTGGATCACACACACGCACGCCACACTCCACAGAAAGCCCCAGGCTCAGGGTCGGTCGGGATGGCGGCGGGCTAGGCCGGGCTGAGCGCACTGGCAGCTTGTGCGCTCCAAACCCTCCGCGCGCCAGCCGCGCACGAGCTGCTGCGTCTCTCCCGACTCTCTGGGCATGGGCATTCACCAACCTGCCACCAGGCTACCGGGAAGCATCCTCAGGGTCCTGCTTCCGTCCAGGTCTCCCAAACGGAAAAAAAGAAAAAAATCGAAAAGCCAACCTTTCGCTTCCTTTCTCCGAGAATGTGGAGAGTGGTTGGTGGTGAGCGATCCAGAGAATCGCTTCCATCGCCGCGTCCCAAGATCGTCCAGGTGATTCAGCCCCAGGTGAACATCCATCCTTGAGTGTGATCGGTGCCGGCCACTTCTTCCAAGGTGGATTTGTGGCTAGGTTTAAGAACTGGGATGGAGCGCCAGGGAGACAAACCCACGCTTAGACGGCCCGCTTTACCAGACGCGCGAGCCACTGTGTGTCCTGCTGGCTTTCCGTGCGCCCGGATCCGACCTTAGCTACAAAACCAGGGGCCCACACGGTTCCCGGACATTGGAGGGTTGGCCGTGGGCGGGGACCGTGTGAATCAGCCCACCCCCGAACCCCTCCCTCCCTGCGGCGGCGAAGTGGGAAGGGCTAAGATCGCAGTTTAGCACCTCCTCCAGAAATGCAGCACTGGGGGCCCCCCACCCCTCCCGCCCTGCGCCCTCCGGCGTACGCCCTCCTCCCGCCGCCGCCTTCCCAAGGGCGCCCTTCTCTCGCCCGTCTCCCCCTTCTGAATCCCTTCGTGCCACCTTTCTCGCCCATTCGCCCCTTCCTCACGCCCCCTGGCTCTGAGAGTTTCCCCTTCTCCCCTCTCCCTCCCTCCACCACCGCCTGACTTCGAGGGGCGGGGAGCGCACTGGGCTGCGCGCGGGTGGGGGCGCCGCGCCAGCCCCGCGTAGCGGCTCTGACGCCGCCGCCGCCGCCGCCGCCCTCCGCAGCCCAGCCCCGCGCCCCGCGGCAGCTCCGCAGTGCACTAGCCGCCGCCGCCACCACCGCTCGGCCGGTCCCGCTGCTAATCTGCTCGGTCCAACGACAGACATCCGGACGGGGTCATGAGCCAGGGCGCCCCGGGGCGCCGCAGGGACAGCGAGCGGAGATAGCAGCCTCGCGAACCCCCACCCCGCCACCCCCGGCCGTCTCGCGGTCTTGACGCGCGCCCGCCGCGTCCCCGGTCCCTTCTGTCCTTTCCTCGGGCCCCGTCGCCGCCGCCGCCATGGCCACCTTACTCCGCAGCAAGCTGTCCAATGTGGCCACGTCCGTGTCTAACAAATCCCAGGCCAAGGTGAGCGGCATGTTTGCCAGGATGGGTTTCCAGGCGGCCACGGACGAGGAGGCCGTGGGCTTCGCGCACTGCGACGACCTCGACTTTGAGCACCGACAGGGCCTACAGATGGACATCTTGAAAGCCGAGGGCGAGCCCGGCGGGGACGAGGGGGCCGAGCCGCCCGTCGAGGGAGACATCCATTACCAACGCGGCGACGGCGCACCGCTGCCTCCCTCGGGCTCCAAGGACCAGGCCCTGGGGGCTGGAGGCGAGTTTGGGGGCCACGACAAGCCCAAGATCACGGCGTGGGAGGCGGGCTGGAACGTGACCAACGCCATCCAGGTGAGCGCGGGATTCCTAGCTCTGCCTGCCGACACCCCCACACAGGCTCTGCCCCCACACAGATCGCACGGAGATCTGGGCTTCGATGCCCCCTCCAGTACCTGAGATTCGGTCTCCCCCTTCCCGGACTCCCTCCTAACGATGCGCGGGAATCGACGCCCCCACCCCCACACCAGGTGGTGTCTCTCGCCCTGATTTGCACCCTTCTTCCCACTGCCCCAGCGACAGGACAGCGAAGCCGGGGTTGGGTGGGCGACCCTCGTCCAGAGACGCAGCAAAAGCGAAGGAAACTGAGAGCAGGGTTAGGGGAGGGGGAGCGAGAACGGAGGAGGGAGAATAAAAATCAGGATTGGCGGGAAGAGTACGGCCTTGGAGTTCGGAATGGATTCACAGCTGCGGTGTTTTTTTGGGGGGGAGGGAGGAGAAGGCTTAGAGGCCCCCGCCTGGGATGCGGGAGATCCCGCGGAGCTGGGAGCTCCTCCCCCGCCCCCGACACACACGCATAAAGCATGCACACCCGCAAAGGCAGGTACACCTGCCCCCAGCCTCCTCCGCCACGCACAAACACGCCCAAGACACGCACCTCTCTATAGGTCACAGGATTATTCCTGAATACACCTGCACACACGCCACCCACCTGCACACACCCCTCCCTCAAGGAAGCGCCCGCGCCTTCACATCGCAAGCACGTACCGTGCACGCGCAGGCCCCCACGCAGGCAGACAGGACACCGTGGGCTCTCCCGGGTGTAACCCCACTGGAGACATGCAGACACGTGCACACAGGAACACCCATGATCCCCGGGACTCCAGCGATGCAGCCGCGCGCACACCAGCCCCTCTGATCCGAAATCCCGGCTGCACCGCAGAAGCGGTCCGCGCCTCCACGTGACCCTGGCGAAGCCCCCCTCCGGAGGCTTAGAACTGCCATTGGTCTAGCCACCTCTTCCCCCTCACTCCCAGCCCCCAGCCCCAGCCCCATCTCCCCACCAGGCGGCGCCGGACTCCCCGCACAGGGCTTTGGAGTCCTCCTAACGACTCCGGGAACCGGCGGGGGACCAGAGGTCTCAGATTCAGGGGTGGAAAAGACCTCAGCTCTGCGCCCCTCTGGATTCTCTGGCTGTGCCCCGCGGGCATTTTGGGAACGCAAGATCGTTGAGGCAAAAAAAAAAAATGTAGTTTTTCCGGGGTTGCACCGATCCACTGATTTGGCGAGTGGGGTGCCTAGGTGATCTAACCCCAGGGCACCTCCTGCTTCTGGACAGGGCGAGACAGCCTTGACAGTCTAGGGGCAGGATTGGTGGAGGAGTGGGGGAACCCTCCTCCTTGGTTGTTGGCGACGCCTTCCCTCAGGACGTTTTCCAGGCCCGTTCTGTAGGCCCAAGAGAGAAGACAGGGCCGTAGACTGGAGGCGCGCAGGCCTCCAGGACTCAAGATTTCGTTAGTTTTCCTCCCTCTCCCCCCATCCACATCATAAACCGTCGTTCCCTCAGCCTGGCCAGCCCAACACCATAGCTTCGGGGCCCTAGACCCCACTCTGGGTTGGGTTTCCCCCAGCGATCGTCCTTTCCGGGGCTAGGTCTCCACCGTTCTCCACCGCAAGCGCGCCAGTCTCTATCTAAGACTAAGGTTGCTTCCAACCGCACCTTCTTCCTTCCGGAGCCCCAGTCTCCGAGGCCCTGCCTCCTTGCTTCTTCAAAGTGCTGTCACGCACACCCCCCCCAACCCCTACCCCATCGGCTTCTCCGTAGCCCCCCCCCCCTCACCTTCAGCCCCGCTTCCTCTCTGCCTCCTCTCTTTCCTCCCACGGCCGCTGCTTCCCTCATTAGCGCGCACCCCACTCCACTCACCATAAACGCAGCCGCGCCCACTCTTTCAGTCAGGTTCTTTACGAGAACCCCTTTCTGACCACTCTCCGTCCAGCTCCTGCTGGTTCCGAGGAAACACCCCAAGTATCTTACCCCCTACCTTCAGTCCAGTCCCACCCCCAGTCCCACCTTTCCTTCTCGATTCCATCCTTGAGCACTTTCCTCTCCAAGGAGACTCAACATTCAGGTTCCCAGGCATGTCTTCTTTCACCCCCACCTCCACCCCCATTCCAACCAACCCTCTCCCTCCCTTAACCTCTCCAGCCCGGTGACTCAGGCACAATTTTTACTCTCCTCGGCGCCCCCTAGCGATAGCTGTGAGCCACGCCCTCCCTCCCCACCCCGTTCCCCAGGACCCTCCTTCCCCAGCTCCCGTCTCCGCTGAAGCGCCACGGGTCTGGTTGCTTCTCTGCTCCACAGGGCATGTTCGTGCTGGGCCTACCCTACGCCATCCTTCACGGCGGCTACCTGGGGTTGTTCCTCATCATCTTCGCCGCCGTGGTGTGCTGCTACACCGGCAAGATCCTCATCGCGTGCCTGTACGAGGAGAACGAGGACGGCGAGGTGGTGCGCGTGCGGGACTCGTACGTGGCCATCGCCAACGCGTGCTGCGCGCCGCGCTTCCCCACGCTGGGCGGCCGCGTGGTCAACGTGGCGCAGATCATCGAGCTGGTGATGACTTGCATCCTGTACGTGGTGGTGAGCGGCAACCTCATGTACAACAGCTTCCCGGGGTTGCCCGTGTCGCAGAAGTCCTGGTCCATCATCGCCACGGCGGTGCTGCTGCCCTGCGCTTTCCTGAAGAATCTCAAGGCCGTGTCCAAGTTCAGTCTGCTGTGCACCCTGGCTCACTTCGTCATCAACATCCTGGTCATCGCTTACTGCCTATCGAGGGCGCGTGACTGGGCCTGGGAGAAGGTCAAGTTCTACATCGATGTCAAGAAGTTCCCCATCTCCATCGGCATCATCGTGTTCAGCTACACGTCGCAGATCTTCCTGCCTTCCCTGGAGGGGAACATGCAGCAGCCCAGCGAGTTCCACTGCATGATGAACTGGACGCACATCGCCGCCTGCGTGCTCAAGGGTCTCTTCGCGCTCGTCGCCTATCTCACCTGGGCCGACGAGACCAAGGAGGTCATTACGGATAACCTGCCCGGCTCCATCCGCGCCGTGGTCAACATCTTTCTGGTAGCCAAAGCGCTGTTGTCCTACCCGCTGCCCTTCTTCGCAGCCGTCGAGGTGCTGGAGAAGTCGCTCTTCCAGGAAGGCAGCCGCGCCTTCTTCCCGGCCTGCTACGGCGGCGACGGGCGCCTCAAGTCGTGGGGGCTGACGCTGCGCTGCGCCCTGGTGGTCTTCACGCTGCTCATGGCCATCTACGTGCCGCACTTCGCGCTGCTCATGGGCCTCACCGGCAGCCTGACGGGCGCCGGCCTCTGCTTCCTGCTGCCCAGCCTCTTCCACCTGCGCCTGCTCTGGCGCAAGCTGTTGTGGCACCAAGTCTTCTTCGACGTCGCCATCTTCGTCATCGGTGGCATCTGCAGCGTGTCCGGCTTCGTGCATTCCCTCGAGGGCCTGATCGAGGCCTACCGAACCAACGCGGAGGACTAGGGCTTCCGGAGCGAGCCCCGCCTGAGCCCTCCCCTCCCGCCCGAGCCCCCGCCTCCAGCCCCCTCCCCCTCCAGCCCCCTCCTCCTCCCCTCCCTTCCCCCTCCAGCCCCGTGCGCCGTGCCGCCGCGCTAGGGAAGCCGAGCTTTAACCACCTCTGGTTCCTAGTTACTGATTTCGGGGGGGGGGATGGGAGGGGTGGGAGGGGAATCCACGACCCATCGCGTCTGCGTTTCTTTCCTACAGCACCCTAAATTGTTTTGCTTTGTTTTTTGAGGGGGGGAGGAGGCGGGGTGCGTTTGTGGGTTGTGTTTTCGGCTCTTCCTCGAGGGGCTCCGATCGCCCAGTGGGGGGGGACGGTGGGGGGGACGGGCGGGGAGAAGGGGCGCAGTTCGCAGGCGCGGAAACTTGACCTTGGGAAGTGGGGGGTGGGGACATTCCCATAGCCATCTAGTGCTCGGAATCTACAGCTTCCAGCCATTCCCAGCCAAGAGCGCTTCCCATCCCCGAGACATTTCAACAACCTTGCCGCCGGGAGGGAAAAGGCTGTCGGGGAAATTCCCCTGTCGGGTGGGCGCCGTTTCCTGCGGCGCAGCCGGGGGGAGCCGCCGCGCGGGCGGGCGGGCGAGGGGGCCTGGTTTGCCTACCCGGTGTTCAGGAATCCAAACTCATCTTGTGCAATTTATCAGGTTGTGGAACTGTTCTACTGTGCGTGTGGTGTGCTCGTGGTGAATAAGATGAAATGTATATCAGAAAAAAAATCTATCTCTAGAGTGCGGTGCATAATTATATATCCGCCAAATAAAGAAGAAACAAAGACTCGCGCGGCCTCCTGTCAGTTCTGCCCATTCACACCAGCCGCGTTTGGCTGGCTGGCTGCCTGGCCTGGGGACCCACCAGCGAAGGCTGGGTGAAGCCAGAGCGAGGGGAGAAGCTGCTGGGGTTCGAAGGAGGAGGCTCTAGAGGTGTGTGAGAGGGGGGAGGGGGAGAGGGAAGTGGGGTGGAGGGGATGGGGTTGGAGGAAGGAGAGGGAAGAGGAGTATAAGGTAGCAGTTTGTCTTAATTAACTGAGTCCGGGTGGCTCCTGTCTATAATCCTAACTACTGAGGTTGCTGAGACCTGAGGATCACAGTTGGAAGCCAATCCAAGCAGAAAAGTCTGAGAGACTCTAATCTCTTAACTGACCAGCAAAAAACTGGAATTAAAGGTTGGCTTAAATGGTAAAGGGCCAGCCTTGAGCCAAATCAGAGGATGAAGCCCCAGGGTTCAAACCTCACTACTGGCATAAGACAGTAACAACAAAAACAAAACCAGCTGGACAACGTTTGCTCTGAATCTCTTACTTTCCAATCCTTAAAAGAGTGGGATATGTGTGCATGTGTGAACAAAACCCCTACAAGTTTATTCAACTTAAAAAAAAATAATGCCTTCCAAAGCAGTTCAGAATGGGACAAAATCTCTACAAGTTTATTCAACTTTTAAAAGATAGGACCGTCCTAAGTAATCCTGAGTGAAGTGGAACTTGAGATCCTCTTACCTTAGCCTCTTGAGAGTTGGGATTACAGGTGGGTGCCAGGACACCACCATTTTAACAAACATTTATTGACAGCCCCTTAGGGCTAGAGCTATGTTGGATGCCCTCCTGGAGCTTCTTGTCCAGCAGGTGGGATCCGGGCCATTAACCAAGACAAGCAGAAATTCACATCTTAAGTGCAGATTGTGAAGAAAACTGTGAAGGAGCAGGTGTGTATCTCCCCTCATATCAAACAGATCTTTCAGGCATCTCTCATCCAGGATCACCCCCTCCTTAAGTCCAAGTGGAGGCCCCATTTATAGATCAATAGCCATTTGAGTTCTCGTTTTCCTGGAACTTGTGCAGTCTGTCCAAGAATGCATTTGTCTGGATTACCCAAAAGAGCCAGTGGAACCAAATTCCAGGGACAAAACATGTACTGCCTTCACGAGTTCCCCTCTTGGGATCATTGGGAAGGTTCCTGGTGAACTTTCAATATGGGAGCAAGACTAAGCTGCACAGAGCCCTTCCTCCCTCGAGGTGAGAGAAGCTACCGCCCAGGCACAGGTCTCTTAGAGTGATTTAAGAAAGAAGTCAGTGAGTACTAAAGTAAGATGGTCATATCTCCTGGCTAGGAGGGAGGGGGGACAGAAGGTAAGAGGGAGAGAAAGAGGGAAGAAAAATGAGAATATATGAGTGTGAGGTGGGGAGTCTGTGGTGTGTGTGTGTGTGTGTGTGTGTGTGTGTGTGTGTGTGTGTGTGTGTGTGTGTGTGTGCATGCATGTATGCGTGCAGAATATCCATGTGGGCATGCTCTGTGATTCACTTGAGACAGAGGTGACCTTGCGTCATTCTGGTTCTGGGAGTAGAAGGGGAAGGGGAACTCCTCCCCCTAATGTCCAGTTCCCTCAGCATCTCTGATTCCTTAAACAAGACACTTGGGATCCCACATTGCTGAATTCCTCTTTGTTATGCTAATTCTGTGTTCAGGTTGTAGGACAGTCTAAAGAGTTCTCAGTTTCCTATCCCCCATGCTACTGGTATCTTCCAGACCTGGAGGGAGATGGTACTGGCTGCTCATGCCTGTGCCTCATTCATCTGCATCTCAGTGCCTCTATGGACCCTGGGTATGCTCTGAGTTGAAGGCTCATTCTATACCCTGAAGAAAAAGGCAAGACTTCTACAGGAGAAGGGGATGTGGGAACACCACCCTGTATCAGCTGCCGTGTCTCTGGCATGCCTGGATCTACTCCTCTGGGTCTTAGCTCCCATCTTGGTGTCTTCCAGTAGTCTAGGTCCTTAAAGGACAAATCCTGGTGTTTGTAGGTCCCAAAGAACCAGTCCCCTAGACACCCCAAAGGGAATTCTGCAGCCTAGTCAATAGGACTCTAATCTTCAATTGGCATTCAGGATTCTGTGAAACATGGGGAGCTGGAGTAGATGGGATCTGGCATCCCTTTGTCACCACCTTCAACAACCCCCAAAATGCATGAGCAGAAGATGCAAGGAAGAAGTCCTGACTTAACCTAGCCATAGTAGGATCATCATGAGAATCTGAGTCCCAGGAAGTAACCAAGTCTGGCACTTGCAGGGTGGAATTGAGGAGGCAGGAGGACTCTGCCTTAGTTCCTGGTGTCCTCCTCAGTTCTTAGGGCTTATCCTGGCTTCACTTGCTATGGACCTACGAGGCCATCCCTACCTAACATAGAGATGTGCTGAAGTACTGACCCTAGGGTCAGAGACCTTAGAGTCTCTTCTAGCCTATAACCACCAAGACTCGTCCTGTCACAAGAACCCAGAAGCCTCAGCTACATAGTCACAAGATGGCCCTAATTCAACAGCCTCCCACCCTCCAGCCATGACAGCATAAGCTGCTGGTCCTCCAAGAAGGTTCTCCACCTTTATATTGGGTAGTGTCTTTCCAGGACACCCCAGAGTCCTAACTGCTTCTTGTCTCCCTAAATTCCCCCCTCCCAGCTTGTGCATCATTATTTATTGGTTATTTTCAGTGCTCTAGTTCATAGCATTTCAAAAGTGAATCTTTGCTTTTTGTTTCCCCAAACCCACAAGGATGCTCTGTTATGGAGCATGTTTTCTTGTATGTTATGTCTTATCTTAGGATGGAAGGATTCCTACACAGTGGCATGAAGGGAAGGAGAGAAGGAGGGAGGGAGCCAATCTGGTCCATAGGGACCATTGAGAACTTGAAGAGGATTCAGGCCTTGCCCTTGGGGGTAAGGTGACTTCAGAGATCTAGAGAGAGGCTTTGATCAAGGAGGAAGCCATCCTCAGGTAGTCTCAGTCTTCTCTGTGAATGGGAACATGAGCAGCTTGGATCTTCCCACTTGGAATATCTAGATGTCCAAGGCTGTCTTGGGCATCTTTCCCACTGCTCTTTTTCTTTTTCCCTTTCCAATATTACACAACTATTCTAACATACAGGAAAAAAAAAAAAGGCGAGAGTCTATGCTGAACACATGTATTCTACCACCTAAACAGTTCTGATGGCGCCTTGACTCTGAAGAGGGTGCTATGAAGAGGGAGAGTCCAAGAACACAGTATGAAAAATAAGTGGAAGAGACACTGAAGCAGAAACAAAGATAAGGGATGCAGGGAGCGAGGCTGCTTCTGATGGGGCTTCTCCAGTCTACATTGCCACACTAGGCTCCATCTGACACATTTGAATGAAGTCATTCATGTGGGAATCAATACCAGGAAGCCCCAGTAACACAGAAGAGAGGCAAAGGAAGGAGAAGGAAGAAAAGCAATTCAAGGAATTTTATGGGCAGACACCTTTGCCTTAATCTATTTGAAGCCACCCTTCAGGAAACTTCAGAGTGATCCCATTTGGAAGACCAGGGTACCTAGGCCTTTGTCTTCCAAATTCTATCAGTTGTGGGTAGAGGGCTGCTTATGGACTTGTTAACTACCCAGCACTTCCAGCCTCTGCGCCCCTTGGAATGTTGACAGAAGCCAGTGTGAGGACCTGTGGGCAGAGCTCCATTGGCATCTTCTATAGAGGCTTTGGGACAGGTCTTGGAGATCTAAATGATGTTATGTGGTCCATGCTTTAAGCTCAAAGGGGTCTTGATATTCATTGAGAGTCAAGGGGACCTTTAACAAAAGTGTTGATCTCTCCAGATAAGATAAATTGAATGGTGGTGATGGGGAGATATGAAAGGGAAGTTTCTTGGGCCTTTGTGAAGCCCCCCCAAGGTACTGCTCATCTTCCAGATTCTATGACTTGTTTCCTTCTTTGGGGGTTTATCAGGTGCCTATGTGACTTATTATCCCCCATAATCAAGATGTTTATTCCTTTTTTTTTTTTTGGGTCTGGTCGTGGGGCCTGAACTCTGGGCCTGGGCGCTGTCCCTCAGCTCTTCAGCTCAAGGTTAGCGCTCTACCACTTGAGCCATAGCCCCACTTCCGGCTTTTTTTTCCTTTTTGCTTATGTGGTGCTGGGGAATTGAACCCAGGGCCTCACCCATGCAAGGCAAGCGCTCAACCACTGAGCCTGAGCCACCTTCCCAGCCCCAAGATGTTTATTCTTAATAAGGCACCTTGGAAGAGATGAAGGTTTGACCCTCAGACATCAGTCAGAACCATGCTTCAGATAATGCTAAGACCTGCTGGAACTTTTCAGGGTGGCCCAAAACAATTTGCCCCCCACATATAAAGATGATTGAAATATTTGTGTTCTTATCCTTCTGTGAGAAAGGATAGTTCCCAAGAAAAGTAATCCTTGTGTATCTGAACATCACGTGGGCTTAGAATTTAAGCTTAACTAGTATGGAGAAGGCCAGGAGATTAAGATGAAGTTTAAGCTTGTGACTAGTGATGTTTCTAGGGTGCTTGAAAGGAGGTACACTCATTCTTTGGTAGTACATGCCTTCAACCAATCTAAAAGGGGCCCTTACCAAAAAAATCCACTGAAATGAGCTATATATAAAAAGCTATACAATATCTAGGCATTGGTGGCATTGTAATCCTAGCTACTCAGGAGGCTGAGATCTGTGGATCATGGCTCAAAATCAACTCAGGCAGTAAAGTCCTTGAGACTTTTTTTTTTTGGTCAGTCATGGAGCTTGAACTAAGGGCCTAAGTGATCTCTCTGAGACTTTTTGCTCAAGGCTAGCAGTCTATCACTTTGAGCCACAACTCTACTTCCATTAATTTTTAATTTTTAATTTTTTTTTGTTGGTTGTGGGGCTTGAACTCTGGGCCTGGGCACTGTCCCTCAGCTCTTCAGCTCAAGGTGAGTGCTCTACCACTTGAGCCACTGTGCTACTTCTGGTTTTCTGAGTGGTTTATTGGAGATAAGAGTCTCACAGACTTTCTTGCCCAGGCAGGCTTTGAACCACGATCCTCAGATCTCAGTCTCCAGAGTAGCTAGGATTACAGGCATGAGCCACCATCGCCCGGCCTCTATTTCCATTTTTTAGATGGTTAATTGGAGATAGGAGTCTCACAGACTTTTCTGCCCTGTCTGACCACACACACACACACACACACACACACACACACACACACACACACACAAGCTAACTTCCAGACTCTTACCTCCAATTAACCAGAAAATGTCCTGACTACACTCTCTCTCTCTTCTCTCTCTTAAGCTAACTTAGAGACTCTTATCTCCAATTAACCAGAAAAAGCCAGAGATGGAGGTAGGGTTCAAGTGGTAGAGTACCAGCTTAGAGAAAAGCCTGAGGGAGAGTATGAGGCTCTAAATTCAAATTCCCCAGAAAATGAAACACAACCAAACCTGGGGGAAAACAAGGAAATGCTTTTTTTTTTTTTCATCATGGGGCTTAAACTCTGGGCCTGGGCCCTGTCCCTCAGCTCTTCAGCTCAAGGTGAGCTTTCCACCACTTGAGCCACAGTGCCACTTCTGGTTTTCTGAATGGTTTATTCGAGATAAGAGTCTCACGGACCTTCCTTCCCAGGCTGGCTTTTAATCTCAATCCTCAACCCTAGCCGCCTGAGTAGCTAGGATTATGGGTGTGAGTCATGGGTGCCCGGCTTAAATGCTTTCAATTCTAAAGCAAAATTATTTCCAAGTAGAATTTAGCCAGACTTTCAATCAAGTACTGGGCTAGAATAAAGACATTTAAAGCACTTAAGTTAGCTCAGTGGTAGAGTGCTCACTTTGCATGCATGAAGCCCTTGGTTCGATTGCTCAATACCACATAAACAGAAAAAGTCAGAAGTGGTGTTGTGGCTCAAGTGGTAGAGTGCTAGCCTGGAGCAAAAGAAGCTCAGGGACAGTGCCCAGGCCCTGAGTTCAAGTCCCAAGACTGGCAAAAAATAAAATTAAAAAATATATAAATAAATGTATGTACATATAATCTATATATGCTGAAGGTGCACAAATACTAGGCGGCCAGCCTGATGAATTTCACAGAGAACGCATCTGCATAGTGAGCGGCCAAGCCAGGGAACAACACTAGAACAACGACGTACCCCCAGCGTTTGGCACCAAGTTTTTCTGGACAGGCCGAGGGAAACGCGAAGGGGCGGGGCGGTGGGGCACGTTCCCGGAAATGGGCGTGTCCATCAAAGAGGTGGTGTCAGGTTGGGCTCCACGAAGGGCGTGGCCTAACGGCGCTCCGGAGGGAGGCGGGGTTTCCTGGCCAGTAGTCCAATGAGAGCGAAGGAGCGTGGTTAAGCCGTTTGTTTGGGAGACAGGCAGTTTTCAGCTAGGACTTAAGGGGCTGAGAGGCCTCGAGTGCTGGCTAGGCCGCCAGGGGCGAGTGAGGTGAGGTGGCCAGCGCAGGTTGTAAGGTACTTCAGGGCTTCAGCCGCGCGGCGTCACGCCGCGGACGGGAACTCGCGGCGTCGGCGCGTACTGCGTGAGGGGCGGGGCCGGCGCGCCAAGATGGCTGCGAACGTGTTCTCGTTCCGCGACGCCCGCGCCGCGCCGGATCCCGTGCCCGAGGCCGCGCCCGTGGCGCCGGGGCCGCTGCCTCTGGTGCTGGACAACGGATCTTTCCAGGCCCGCGCCGGCTGGGCGTGCCCTGGGGGAGACCCGGGCCTGGAGCCGCGCCTGCAGTTCCGCGCGGTGTGCGCCCGCGGGCGGGGCGCGGCGCGGGGCGGGGCGGGCCCGCAGGTGGGCCACGCGCTGGGGAGCCTGGAGCCGCTGCGCTGGATGCTGCGCTCGCCCTTCGACCGCAACGTGCCCGTCAACCTGGAGCTGCAGGAGCTGCTGCTGGACTACAGCTTCCAGCACCTGGGCGTCTCCTCGCAGGTGAGGGCGCGGGGGGGCGGGGCGAGGGCGGTGGGCGGGGCGAGGGCGGTGGGCGGGGCGAGGGCGGGGCGCTGGCGGTGGGAGGGGCGGGGCGGCGAGGGCGGAGGGCGGGGCGAGGGCGGGGCGCTGGCGGTGGGGGAGGACGAGGTGGGCGGGGCGGTGGGCGGGGCAGACGTCCTAGCGGTCCTTCCGGGAACTCTGGCCCGAGGCCGCTTTTGAACTCTTGGTGTAGAAGGGCACATTCATTCATTCATTCGTTCGTTTGTTCACCAAGTTGCGTTTCGCATCCGCTACGTGCGGGTTTAGTCGGTTGGAATACATCTGTGAGCCTAGCCGTAAACGTCCGGTGGTTGAGGCGAAGGTATTCCAATAGGAGGAAGGGAGCTGCAGTTCTTCTATGAGATGTGCGCTTGCCTAAAGCGTTTGATTGAGGAAGGACTTGGAGAAAGCGAGTGAGGGACCGAGTGTGATCTGACCGTCATGGTAGGACAGCCACAGGGAAGGGGATTGTCTGGGACAGGTACTGCCTGCCAGGTGCCAGCGAGGTATAGACCTTGTAGGTTTTTGCCCTGTACATGAAATAGGGAGTGTTGCACTTCAGGTGTTGAGCAGAGTAATGTTGTGACTTGTCTCACCAGAGGGTCTCTACAGCTACTATGTGGAAAGGGAGCTGTCAGGGAAATAGGGGGCTGGTAAGAGGGTTGTTTTTTCCCCTCAATAACCTATGTGCTGGAGCTATCTTGAAGATAGAGTCATCACAATTTAGTAACAGTTTGGACGAGGCCTATTTAAATAGTCTTAAGTGGATCCTACTTTGATATTTTCCAACATGAAGTCCAAATCAGATGAGATAGATTTTTGTTGTTGTTGGTCATGGGGCATTAAACTCTGGGCCTGAACACTGTCAGTCAGCTCTTCAGCTCAAGGCTAGTGCTTTGAGCCACTGTGCCACTTCTGGTTTTCTGAGTGGTTTATTGGAGATAAGAGTCTGGGCTGGCTTTGAACCGTGATTCTGAGATCTCAGCCTTCTGAGTAGCTAGGATTACTACAGGTGTGAGCCAGCAGCGCCCACTGACATGGATGTTTTATAATTGCTTCTAAACAGGTTTTTAATTAGACCCCTAAAGCATATCTGCTCTGCAGTAAGAATTTGGGGGCTCTATCTATTGTTACTCAGAGTTTGTCCTTTTCTTTCAAAGTAGGGTTGTGTGGATCATCCCATCGTTTTGACTGAACCTGTGTGCAACCCTCTGTATTCACGCCAAATGATGTCGGAGCTCCTCTTTGAATGCTACAGGATTCCCAAGGTTGCCTATGGGATCGATGGCCTCTTCAGCTTTTACCACAATAGGCCAAAGAACTCAGCCTCCAGTGGGCTCATCATTTCATCTGGACACCAGTGTACTCACATTTTACCCATCTTGGAAGGAAGGTGAGCTGTTCCTGGGCATTTGAGGGTTATTTTGAGATGTTTTTGGTGCCTATTACACTTAGAGAGGAGGAAGCAGATAGTAGACTGCAGACTGGGGCTTAGCTCTGACCTGCATCACTGTGTAACTTTGAGTCAGTCTCTGCACTGGTTCTCTGGGTTCTCCTGGAGGGAGTTGGAGTAAATGGTCTCTTTTCTAAATCCATACTTCTAGAAGGTTATAATTCTACTGTATGGGGAGGTGGTTAATTCAGTGTCTGCAGCTAGTAGACAACTCAATAAAAATGTTTTGAATGAATCATTGGATACATTTAATTTATACCAGCTTTGCATTCTGTTGTATTTTGTATTTAAAAAAATTTTTTTTCACTGCTGGGGTTAAAATCAGAGCCTCATGCTTGATTTACCACTTGAACCATTCCCAATCTCCCTCTTTTTTTTTTTTTTTTTTTTGCCAGTCCTGGGCTTGAACTCTGGGTCTGGGCGCTGTCCCTCAGCTCTTCAGCTCAAGGCTAGTGCTCTACCACTTGAGCCACAGCGCCACTTCCAGATTTTTTTTTCTTTTTGCTTATGTGGTGCTGAGGAATCGAACCCAGGGCCTCATGTATGCAAGGCAAGCGCTCTACCACTGAGCCACCTTCCCAGCCCCCAGAGTTCTTTATGTAAGGAGAACATGCAAAAAATAAAGTAGCATGACTTTTTTTTTTGGTTAATCATGGAGCTTGAACGCTGGGCCTGGGCACTGTCCCTCATCAGTTCAGCTCAAGGTGAACACTCTACCACTTGAGCTACAACACCACTTATGGTTTTCTGGTGGTTTATTGGAGATAAGAATCTCATGGACTTTCCTGCCCAGGCTGGCTTTGAACCACAATCCTCTGATCTCAGCTTCCTGGGTAACTAGGAATATAGGTGTGAACCACTGGTGCCCGGCAGTAGCATGATTTTTATGTTGCATTGAGAGAAAATTATTTTTCCTGAAGACTCGGGAATTAGTTTGGAAAATATCCTGCTCTCTGCTGGCATCTCCTGGTGAGGTATGATGTAACATCAGCCTTTCCTTTCGTTTTTCCTTAGCTGTCCTTTCTTTTGCCCTGTCCTACCTTGTCCTGGAACTTGAACTCAGGACCTTGGTTGCTGCTCTTAAGCTCAAGTTTATGCTCTACCACTATGTCAGCATTCCAATATGCAGCACCTTCTTTTTTTTTGGGGGGGGGGTCCAGTTGTGGGGCCTGAACTCTGGGCCTGGGCGCTGTCCCTCAGCTCTTCAGCTCAAGGCTAGCGCTCTAGCGCTTGAGCCACAGCGCCTCTTCCGGCTTTTTTCTTTTTATGTGGTGCTGAGGAATCGAACCCAGGGCCTCAGGCATGCAAGGCAAGCGCTCTACCACTGAGCCACCTTACCAGCCCTGCAGCCCCTTCTTAGTGATCTGCTACTCCTACTTTCTCAAATTAAGAAAATAAACTTAGGCCAGGCACCTGTGGCTCATGCCTGTAATCCTAGCTACTCAGGAGGCTGAGCTCTGAGGACTGTGGTTCAAAGCCATCCCGGGCACAAAAGTCCATGAGACTCTTATCTCCAATAAACCACTAGAAAACCGGAAGTGGCGCTGTAGCTCAAGTGGTAGAGTGCTCGCCTTGAGCTGAAGAGTACAGGGACAGTACCCAGGCCTAGAGTTCAAGCCCCATGACGAACAAAAAAACCAAAAATAAAGCTAAAGAGAAAAGAAAATAAACTTAGAAGCCAGGCTGGTGTTGTACTGTAGTCCCCACTTCTTGGGAGCAAAGGCAGAGCTGTAGCATGGGCTACATAGGGAGACATTGTCACAAACCAACAAACCAGCCAGCTAGCCAAAAGAGAAAAGTTAACGCTGGTTTTCCACTTGGGTTCATATGAAAGGGATCTAGCCCATAGGAGATTACAGGAGGCTGGTTTGTGTGGAGTTACTCACTTGGATTGAACTAGTAGAAGTGGAGTGGAGCTTTTCAAATGTGGCCTGCACTAGAATCACTTGGGAAGCTTGTTAAGCTGCAGATTTCCAGGTCTACCCCAGACCAAATGGGCTCTGGAATGGGCTCATTTGACATTTTCCCCAGCTAATTCTAGGATAGTTGGTCTGAAGACTATGGTTTGAGAATTGCCGATTTTGGAATATGCGTTCTTTCTGTTGAACCTTGTTTCTTTCTGAAATCCTGGCTAGGAGTTAGATTGCCTTATGTCTGTCTAGATGTGGACTAGGAATTCCTTCCTGGCTAAGGGTTGGACCAAGGAAATTTTGGTGCCTTTCAGTTGTGGGGTTTTATGTCCCCCTGTTAGTCTGTTTCTTTGTCTAAATTAAACTCACCTGTTTCTCCCAACATGTTCCATAGCTTGTCCTCTATGCTGCCAGAATTTTCAGTGTTGTTTTCTGCTGCTTGATTATAGACTAGATGCCAAAAACTGCAAACGCATCAATCTTGGAGGAAGCCAGGCAGCTGGTTACCTCCAGCGACTCCTGCAGCTGAAGTACCCTGGGCACCTGGCAGCCATCACTCTCAGCCGCATGGAGGAGATCCTGCATGAGCACAGCTACATTGCTGAGGACTACGTGGAAGGTAGTGTGGGGATGGACTTGTGCCTGCAGCTTCAGGGTGTCCTGGGGCATTCCTTACATTGGTGCCAGTGTGGCTCTACTTGCTTACATGGCCTCAAATCTCCACCCCCCCCTTTTTATTAGCACCTCCTTCCCCTTTGTAGTATTCACTATCTAAAATTATTTAAAGAACTGATAACTTAGATTAAGAGTGTCTCTTCAAAAAGGTTGCTTTATAACTTCCCTCTAATACAGGTCTTGGAATTGTACAACATATTACAGCTTTTTCCTGAAGTTAAACATGTTTGTTTGTTTTGATACATACACATCATTGCTATGATTGAAAAGAAAGGTCTCATAAGCTTTTCTGCCTGGACTGGCCTCAAACCATGATTCTTCTATTTTCAGTGGCTTGAACCACTGGTACCTGGCTCAAAGGTTGAACATTTTTGAGAGAAAGCAGAACTTGTTAAAAAAGAAAGTTTTATTTTTGTTCTAACAGTTTGCATTTCCGGTTCCAAAATTGTTTCTTGAAGAATTGCAGAAGTGGCGGTGTCCTGATTATTATGAGAACAATGTCCACAAGATGCAGCTCCCATTCTCCAGCAAGCTCCTGGGCAGCACCCTGACGGCTGAGGAAAAGCAAGAGCGGCGGCAGCAGCAGCTGCGGAGGCTGCAGGAGCTCAATGCCCGGCGGCGGGAGGAGAAGCTGCAGCTAGATCAGGAGCGGCTGGACCGGCTGCTCTATGTACAGGTGACGGCATGTGCTGGAAGGTGACACCTCTGATTTCTCCAGTCAAAAATGTGTCATCTAGGGGCTGGGAAGGTGGCTCAGTGGTAGAGCGCTTGCCTTGCATGCATGAGGCCCTGGGTTTGATTACTCAGTACCACATAAACAGAAAAACAAAAGCTGGAAGTGGCACTGTGGCTCAAGTGGTAGAGCGCTGGCCTTGAGCTGAAGAGCTGAGGGACAGCGCCCAGGCCCAGAGTTCAGGCCCCATGACTGGACTCCCCCCCCCCCCCAAAAAAAAATGTCATCTATCTAAGTCACCTCTGGGATCCTCAAAATCGAGGTCAGAACTATAGGGCTGGAGGTATGGCGTGTGGTAGAGCTCTTGCCTAGCAAGTGTGATGCCCTGACCTTAAAACCCCACACCACAAAAAGAGAAAACTCAGAGAGATTAATAGTGTTGAGCCCAGTGTTACAGCAGGTGTTAAGTGTCGCATGCCTAGGGCAAAGTATACATCTGGATGGATTCTCACAGTGACACACACTTGTCTGGGGTCAGATCAGGGGACAGTATCATCATCATCTTCAGGCAGTAACTCCTTCCCCCACAAATGACAGCATTTCTGACATCTGTCACCATATCAAATGGTCCTGAAACCAGAATGTGATGCTAGCCTAGACAGCTGGAGAGGAAGGCTGGCATGTAGTTTTGGGAAAAGGTGCTGGGGAGTCCTGCGAACCCCTCGGCTGCACTTCCTTGTTTGGCTTTTAAGCCACTTCTCTTTCTTCCTGGTTTGTGATTGCACTGTTTGTCTTTGAGGGAGAATTCTGACTGCTCTGGTTTCAGGAACTTCTAGAGGATGGCCAAATGGATCAGTTTCACAAGGCTCTAATGGAGCTGAACATGGACTCCCCAGAAGAATTGCAGTCCTACCTACGAAAGCTCAGTTTGGCTGTGGAGCAAGCCAAGCAGAAAATCCCTCAGGCAGAGGTCAACCTCGAGGTGGATGTGGTGGACAACAAACCCGAGGTGATGAGGGCCTTGAGAGGGAGCACCCTTTAGAGGCCACAGAGTGGAGAAGGCAGCCATCCAAGGGGTTGAGAGCAAGTGTGAGAGGAGACAGGAGATGAGTGATGTTAGTAGGATCATAGTGGTGCAGATGGTGATGGCTCTGAAACTGTCCCACCGTTAGGTCTGGCCAGAAGACCTCACTCCTGGGAGGGGAGTGCACCCACCAGTAGGCTAGCAGGACCACTGATACCTGTTATGTGATGCTGCTTGAGCCTGGCCTGCTCCTTTGGGTTGAGTGTATTGTTTCATAGTTTGTCATACTCTCCCTTCCCCTTTTCACTCATGTTTTATTTGATGCACTGTAGCCGATCATTGGCTTCTTCCCTCCTTCCATTGTAATGTTCCCTAAGGACAGAACTTGTGCTTTGTACATGGTTTATGAATTTTTTGACAGCATCTAATAGATTTGCCCAGGGAGCTGGGGGTAGGGAGGAGGGAGGGGGATGGATTGAAAGAGCAGTCAGCAAAGAGAGAAGCCAGAAGATTGGGCAGCCTAACTTAGGATTTAAGATGCTGTCTCAACCTTGAGACAAAGAAGGTTGAAGGGTCAAGATAAAACACAAATGAGGGAGAGTGGAGAGTAAGAATCACAAGGTAGAGCTGTGTGCTTGTGGCTCAAACCTGTCCTAGATACTTAGGAGGCTGGGCAGGAAATTCTGAAACTTTTATCTCTAATAAACTACTCAGAAGAAGCTGGAAGTAGCACTATGGCTCAAAGTGGTAGAACACTAGCCTTGAGCAAAAGAGCTCAGGAACAACGCCTAGGCCCTGAATTCAGGCCCCACATCTGACCAAACCTACAGCTCCTGAGCCCTCCTTAGTGGGTGCCAGCATGCCCAGGTTTCACCTGGAGTCACTGTTGGCTAGCAAAAGCTGCTCAGTGAGGCTCCATGGATAGGAAGGGCTCTGCTTTCATGGAGCCTTCAGTTACCTGGGGTAGGGGACTGGAAGTTAAGCTCACTAGTGTTGGCATACATACTGTTAGTGCAGCCTTGAGTCACATGCTGTCAGGGACTGGAGGTTAAGCTTACTGGTGTTGGCATACACATTGTTATTTAGAGATGTGCGTAGCTTTCCTGATAGTCTAGCTCTTGAAGGACCCCCGTTGTCACACCCTGTTCCCCGTAATAGTGGGTGTGGGTGTGTCACTGGTCCAAGCCACCTGTCTCCCTAAGTCCTAACCTGCAGTTGGCATGACTAGAAGGCTTTAAAGAAGGCAGGGGTTGCTGGGCTCCAGTAGCTCACACTTGGAATTCTTGTTATTCAGGAGGCTGAGATCTGAGGATTGTGGGTTGAAGCCAGCCTGGGCAGAAAAGTGCATGAGACTCTTATCTCCATAAACTACTCAAAAAAAGCCAGAAGTAGCACTGTGGCCCAAGTGGCAGAGTGCTAGCCTTGAGCACAGAGAAGCTTAGGGACAGTGTCTAAACTGAGTTCAAGCTCCAGGACTGGAAAAGAAAAAAAAAAAAAGGCAGGAGTTGGTGAAGGTTATGTAAGAAGGAAAGGAAGGCAATACAAGCAGCCCATTCTTGCCTTTTTAGTCTTTTGTTTATGTGTGTTCTTTTTTTCAGTGGCTTAGGAAAGATTTACAGTTTTTATATAAGCTTTTGGAACATTGAGCAAGATCCTAATTCATTTTTGAGGACTGTGATCTGATAGAAGGGAGGGGCAGGGAGATTGGTTTTGTTTATTCAGTTGGCTTCTGCTTTTAGACCCCTGACCTGGAGCCCCTGGAGCCATCTCTGGAGGACGTGGACAGCATGAATGATTTCGAGCCCTTGTTCTCAGAGGAAGCATCTGAAGTGGAGAAGCCTGTTGCTGCCACTGTCCAGGTTTGGCTTCTGCTACCCAGACCATGAATGCACTTTGAACCTGTGGACATAAATGCCTGGCCAGGCTGTTTCTAACATCCTGGTTGTCTTTTCTAGAAGAGGGGTACCCATATATCCAGTATCAGCCAGAATTTCCTGATGCAGGAAGTCTAGTACCACAATCTAAGTGGCTGTTGCCCTGGCAGGAGTGTGTGGCCGAGTGACTGCAGTCTTGGGCTTGCAGACTGGCGTGTAGAGCTTTCTTTTATGTTGTGCTGGTGCCACTACACTTGGCCTCATTGGTGTCCATGTTTCTGTCATTGAGGCCTTCAGGGGGTGTTCCAGCTGAATAAGGACCTAGCCAGCCCTGGGTAGACATGCGCCACCACTCTCCATGAAGCTCCTGCCTCAGGGATGGGAGCAGGGCACCTGCAGTGTTAAAAGCTGGTTTGCTCCATGGTTGAACAAGGCTAGAGAACTGGATCAGGAAGTCAGGAGAGCTGGGGAGAGGCTGGACCTGCTCTCTGGTGTGAACACAGGGCAGAAACTACCCCTGCAATAGTGTAGGAAAGTGGCAAATGGGGTGAGTATCATTATGGTCTAAAAATATCTCTTAAACCTTGGGTTTTTAAAGCCCGTGTTTAACTTGGCAGCGTACCATCAGCTGTTTGTTGGGACAGAAAGAATTCGAGCTCCAGAAATTATTTTCCAGCCATCTCTCATTGGAGAAGAACAGGCGGGTGTGGCGGAGACTCTTCAGTACATTCTGGACAGGTAAGATGGTGACTCTCCCTGAGTTGGGGTTGAAAAATTTGGCCAAATCTGCCCAGCAGTTCTTTCCACTTATTTATCTGCTGTGCCCAGGTAGTCACTGTCTCTGTCACCAGGCCTGCATATAAGGGCTCTGCAGATGTTCTCTAGATGTGGGTGTACCGGTTTGTTGGAGGAGCTTTTAGAACTTCTCTGAAATTTGAACAGCATGGTCCCAGGGGCACTAGCTTTTTGTAAAGCTTCACATTATTAGAGACTAGTAGTTTTATTTATTCTTTATCTTTTAGACAGTGTTTTTATTATGTATCCCAGTCTGTCCTCAGACTTGCAATCCTGCCTCAGCCTCCCAGAGAACTGGGATTAAATGTGTGTGCCACCACACCTGGTAAGACTAATGATTTTAAGTCACTCTCAAAATACTGCAATGCTTATGAAAATGTTTTCTTTCCTGTGGCTATCTATTTATAGAAGAGTTTACATTTCTATAGGGACCTAACACACACACACACACTCACACTCACACACACACTTCCCTGGATGAGAGTGTTGTGATTCATGTTGGACAAGCAGGGATCATAATCAGTAGTGCTTGATGCCTTGGGTAGAATAGAGAAAGTGCACTTAGTTAAGGAAAATGTTTTTGTAGCTACTTTGAGCAGATCTAAAGTTTGTCTCATTAGTGGATAAGAAAATGATCAAACACTCTTAACAAATAACAAAAAGATATTAAAGATAAAATTCAGGTATAATTGGGGCCTTTAGTCCCAGCTACTTGAGGTGTTGAGGTGTGATCACTTGAGACCATGGGTGGAAGATCAGCCTGGGCAGCATAGTGAGGCTCCATCTCAAAAACAAACCAAAATAGTTGATTTGAAGGTATCTAGGGCAGAAAACTCCAACATTCCATCTCCAGTTAACTTAGCAAAATAGCTTAAGTGGTAGCACTCCATCCATGAGCGAGCAAGCAAGCCAAGTGAGAACACAAGACCTGAGTTCTAGCTTTGTTATTGATTTAGAAAAAATAAAAAATAAACCTAAACAACAAGCAGAAACAAAACAAAACTCAAGGCAAAAAAGGGCCAAGTAGAAAGATGAGCCCACAACTTGAGAGGAAGCAAATCTTCTAAGGTATAGAAGTGTTTATATTTTGATTGTGGTGATGGTTCTGGTTAGAAAACCAGAAAAGTTCTAGTCATATTAAGGAAATGACTAGAACATATTGGACAATTTGGATAATTGAACATTCAGATTGAGGTTTTGAGTATATAATCAGAAACATTGTACTGGCATTCTGTAGAGATACTAATAAAAATTGAGTTTTGGCTTCTTTCTGTTGGTCTTGGCGCTTGAACTCAGCCAGAGCACTGTCGCTGAGCTTTTTTGCTTAAGGCTAACACTCTACCACTTTTGAGCCATAGCTCAACTGGAGATAGAGTCTCACAGACTTTCATGCCCAGGATGGCTTCAAACCGTGATCCTCAGATCTCAGTCTGAGTCGCTAGGATGACAGATGTGAGCCAACAATACCTGACTATTTTTCTGTTACTACCAGGACTAGAATTTGGCCTTCCACTTACTTGGCTTTCTTGAATACAGTTGGTGCCCTGCCACTTGAATCACACCTCAAGCTAATCTTTTTGCTGCCTAGTCAAAGATGGAGTTTTTCAGACTTTCCTGACTTGTCTGACTGTAAACCACAATCCTTCAGATCTCAGCCTTCTAAGTAGCAGGATTACAAGTTGATTTTTTTTTTTTTTTTAACTTTTCAAATAGATTCAAAGAAGAGCTTCATTTCTATGTCTGCGCCTTCTAAGTAGCTAGGATTACAGGTTGATTTTTTTTTTTTTAACTTTTCAAGTAGAGTCAAAGAAGAGCTTCATTTCTATGTCTGCATTGTCTTCAATGAATATCAAGTTAGAGGGTCATTTCTCTCCTAGGTACCCGAAGGCTGTTCAAGAAACACTGGTCCAGAATATTTTCCTCACTGGTGGGAATGTGATGTATCCAGGGATGAAAGCCAGGATTGAAAAGGAACTGCTGGAGATGAGGCCTTTTCAGTCTTCTTTCCAGGTACTAGTTGTTCACTTAACTGTTTGAGAATAGCAGTCATTGATTTCTGATTGCAAAAGTAAAATGAAAAAGAAAAGATATTGTCAAATCCACTTAGAGATAACCATAATTGACATTTCTGTCTTTCTTTCTTTCTTTTTTGTTTTTTTGGGTCCTGTCATGGGGCCTGAACTCTGGGCCTGGGCGCTGTCCCTCAGCTCTTCAGCTCAAGGCTAGCGCTGTACCACTTGAGCCACAGCGCCACTTCCAGCTTTTTTCTTTTTGCTTATGTGGTGCTGAGGAATCGAACCCAGGGCCTCATTCATTCAAGGCAAGCACTCTACCGCTGAGCCACCTTCCCAGCCCCGACATTTCTGTCTTTCATAGTGACCTTTGATCTGCATTTTACATGTTTTATTAGTGTACATTGGTTGTCTAAGGGAGTTCTTTGTGACATTTCTACACATGTAAACAGTGTATCCTGATCAAACTCTTCTCTTTTATTACTCTACCTTACTTCCTCCTCCTCTTAAAAGAGTTTCAGTGTGTTTGAATATTATATTTTCATACATACAAACTACTTCAACCATATTTATTTTTATTCACCTTCATTAGCCCTGCCCTCTCCTGCTGGTGTTCATCCCTTCAACATAACTTATTTTCCTGATGTGTGTGTATTTGTGTGTGTACGTATGCATGCGTATGTGTGGACTGCAGTAAGGGGCTTTACTGTGGCATTTTAGATGTGCATATGTTTTGTTCAGAATAACCCTCTCAGCCAGGTGCCAGCAACTCACACATGTAATCCTAGTAAGGAGGCTGTGATCTGATGATTGTGGTTCCAAGCCAGCATCTGGAAAGTCTGTGAGACTCTACCTCCTAATAACCCCCTCTCTCCCCCAAAAGACAGAAGTGGAGTGGGGCTAAAGTGGTAAAACACCAGCCTTGAGTGAAAAAGCTAAGGGCAGCGCCCAGGCTCTGAGTTCAAGCCCAGTACCACTGCAAAAAGAGAAAAAAATAGTCCTCTTTATTGCTTTCTCTTTCCCCAGCCCTTTCATCATATAATTCATCGTATAATTTCCTCATATAATTCATCAATAATCATATTGATAGTCCTTATGCTGTCTTTATACAGAGTGCAGTGTATTTTGAAATCAGCTACCCTCCATCTTTCTTTTTCCCTCTCCCCTCCTCAGCCCCCTGAATACTCTCAATTACGATCATGCTTTATGTATATTTGTCTGTATACATTTGTAGATATTTATTATATTGTTGTGTATATATAGGTACGTGCCTGTGAATATGCATGTTCTTTTGTCTAGTGCCATGTTGTTAATGACGACAGTGGACACATTGGTCCCATCATGACTTTAGGGGGGAATGGTAACAGTTTTTCTTCATTTTAGCACAGTGACTCTAGGTTTGTTATGCCTTTTAAGTTTAGGAACATTCCTTCTTTTCTTTTCTTTTTTCTTTTGCCAGTCCTGAGGCTAGAACTCAGGGCCTGAGCACTGTCCTTGAGCTTCTTTTGCTTAAGGCTAGCAGTCTACCACTTGAGCACCGTCTACCACAGCGCCATTTCTGGCTTTTTCTGTGTATGTGGTACTGAGGAACCTGGGGCTTCATGCATGCTAGGCAGGCACTCTGCCACTAAGCCAAATTACCAGTCAGGACCATTCCTTCTATTCTCAGTTTTTTTTAGAGCTTTTATCATAAAAGGCTTTTTCTGTGTCATAAGCATGTAATTTTTGTCCTGTATATGTGATGTATTATATGTATTTATTTACATATGTTGAACTACCCTTGCATCCTCAGGATAAAGGTAACTTGATCATGGTACTTGATCCTTTTAAGAGGTCATTGATTTTTTGTTTGCAGGAATTTTAGTTTTTCCAAATTTTTGTGATCAGCTGTTTTCTGTCAATAAATACATTCCAGAGCATCCTTCTTTTGTTCCTTAAGTCCTAGGGATTGAACTCAGGGGCTCACACAAGTGCCATTCCCAGAGTTCTATTGCTTTTCATTTTTTTGCCAGTAGGGTCTTATGCTACTTTTACCTGGGCTGTCCTTTAACTCAGTCCTCCTATCTCAGCCTTCCAAGTGGCTGAGATTACACATGCATACCAGCACACCCACCTCTAAAACATCCTTTTTGTGGCTGTGTAAAATTCTATTACTTACCATAGATGTTACAATATTTCTTTTTGTTAAATATAATTTTATTTTTGTGTATTTGGTACTGAAGAATTGAACCCAGGCCCTCATGCATGCTAGGCAAACATGCTACCACTAAGCCACATTCCCGGCCCCACAATATTTCTTATTAGGAGTAATGGTAGTTACCATTTATTGGTTGCTTTATCAGGCAAATTACCAAGCACTGTATAGTCATTGTCTCCCTGGCATTTCCTAGGCCAGAATGGTGGGGCTGAAGGTGTGACTCAGTGGTAAAGCACTAGCATGTGTGAGACCCTGGGTTTCATCTGTAGCACCACAAAAAGGGCCGGGGCACAGGAGGGGGGGATCCCCTTTGCACAAGTTGTTATTCTCATAGGCTTATGTGTCTATTCTCCCTCCCTTTCTCCATCTGTTCCAGAAATTCTGAAACCTCTATTCCTGCTTGGAGTTCCTGTGGCTGTTGGAGGGAGGGAGGAGAGGAGGGAGGAAGGAGAGGTGACAGGAGTGGGAGGTGAGGAGGGATCCACACACAGGAGCCTGCTTGGAGCAGGATGGTTACTGTGGTGGTTAGGTCAGAGTAGTTGAGGGATCCTGTAGGTCTGCTGACCCCAGGCCCCATGTCCATGTTAGAAGCCTCCTTCTGTCACCCTCAGGTCACCCCTTTCTGAAAGTTCTGATTGACAGCACCTGGCACAGGGCAGAGCTGCTGGGCCCGTTGCTTAGGGAAGCCAGTGCTCTGTGCTGTGTCGTGGGGAGCGTGCAGCGACTGTCCTGCGCCATCTGGGATCTGGTTGGGGACTCTGTGTGTACTTCTGAGGATCGAAGGGAGGGGCTGTCACCGAGTCGCAGAACATCCATGGCAGGAGCCCAAGTGCGAGACCCCATTCCACTTCTTGTTTCAGGTTCAGCTCGCCTCGAACCCTGTGCTGGACGCCTGGTATGGTGCTCGGGAATGGGCCTTGGACCACTTAGAAGACAATGGAGCCTGGGTCACCAGGAAAGAATATGAGGAAAAGGGAGGAGAGTATCTCAAGGAACACTGTGCCTCCAACATCTACGTCCCCATCCGCCTGCCCAAGCAGGCCTCCCGCGCCTCGGAAGCCCCAGCGTCCAGCAGGGGCTCTGGGGGCAGTGGAAGTGGTCTAGGTGAGCAGGCCTAGCGGTGGAGCCTTGAGCCACAGCCTGCACACGCTGACAGTGTGAGGGGACAAGGCTGCATCTATTGAACACGTCCCAGGCACATTTGGCTGCAAACCGGATTTCTCCCAGGGAGAACAGAGACAAAGGGCGGCGGGGATCTTCAGCGTTCCATTTATCTGGACGGTTGCAGTGAGGAACTTTGGGTTGCCCCTGGCATCTGGGAACTGCGGATAGCCTGTGGCATCAGCTTCTGGCACTAGTAACTGAAGACAGGTGGAGGCCAGAGGCAGACAGAAGGCACAGACATCTCGCATTGCATTTGAAAGCCTTGAAAGAGATAAAAACAAAAACCCCAGATTTATCAGTGTGGCTATTTCTTTCTTTCTTTTTTTTTTTTTTGGTGGGGGGCGGTCCAGTCCTGGGCCTGAAGACTGGGCCTGGGTGCTGTCCCTCAGCTCTTCACCTCAAGGCTAGCGCTCTACCACTTGAGCCACAGCGCCACTTCCGGCTTTTTTTCTGCTTATGTGGTGCTGAGGAATCGAACCCAGGGCCTCATGCACGCAAGGCAAATGCTCTACCACTGAGCCACCTCCCCAACCCTATTTATTTCTTATTTTATGAGTACTTACCAGGGGGAGGTCTAGCATGTGCACTAAAAGGTAGTATTTAGCTCAGCATAGTGGTACACATCTGTAATACTAACACTTGGCAGTTGGAGGCAGGAGAATCCTGAGTTCCAAGATTCAATTCGGGCTTCATAGCAAGACCCAGTCTTTCAGAATGAAAGGTAACATTTATGCAGTCAAAGCTGTCATTCTTGTGGTCTTGGGAGCAAGAAATACTTCCTTCCTGTTATTTTCCCTTACAAGTAAGAGGAAGTCTCAGGCGCTGGCAGAGCACCTGGGCAAGTGAGCCTGGGCACTTCAGAGTCAAACAAGCAGTAAGTTGCCTGCCTGGGTCTGGGTTTGGCTGTGGAGTGGGGACAGGCCAAGAGGTGGAGTCTTGCGCTCTATAGTGTCATTACATCATAACCTTGTCATGACCTTGTGTGTTCCCTTCTTAGGGAAGCCTGACCTTTCCCTGCATACTACAACCAGCCCCAGATGGTCGGTTGTGCCCTGCAGCAGTTCATTGGGCTTGGAGTAGCACCAGCACCATGGCTTCCAGAACTGTGGACAAATACTGTTTTAGACTTTAGGTTATGATTGTTCGTTAGAGCCTCACTTAGACACAAGCCCCCTGGCCAGGTATGGGTGAATCTACAAGAAGGTGGGAAGTAGTTAAGCCTCCAAGGGAAAAGTAACTTGCCCACAGAATAGAGGGGTTCCTGTAATGACAGGACCAAGAAGACACACACAGGCTTACTCTGCATGTTTTAGCTGATGCAGAACAGGAACAGCCCCCAGCAGCCACATTCTAATGTAGATGCTTCATAAAAGTGGACGGTTCTTGTAGTATCTGTTCTGTGACTGGTTTGTTTCACTTAGCAGAATGTCCCCCAAGCTTATTCGTGTTGTTATGGATGGCATGGTTTCTAACAGAAGTGTCTGCCTTATTTCCTTTATCCATTTGCTTGCTAGTGGGCTGTAGGTAGCTCTGGGTGTTGGGAAATGCTGCAGGCCATGGTGCAGAGAGTACCTGACGACTGCATTTCCTGCTTCCCGTATGCACCCAGCGTGGGAGTGCTGTGTCTCAGAGTTTGAGCCTTCATGCTCAGTTCCAGAGCAACTGGCAATTTTCCAGTTTCACTAATTGTATAAATGTGTGTGTGTGTGTGTGTGTGTACACGCACGTGCATGTATAGTGCTGTAATAGACATAGATATGCAGATGTCTTTCTGGTAAACCGATTTATTCTCCTTCAGATATGTGCCCCAAAATTCTATGGCAGGGTCAAAGGGTAGGTCGGTTTTTAGTTTTGAGGAGCCTCTATACTGAGTTCCATAGTGGTTGTACTGGTTTTCATTCCCACCAACATTGTATGATGGTACCCAACATTTTTTCACCAGCATTTGTTGTTTTCTTTATGGCTGCCCTGACTGTGGTGTGATGGAATCTTGGGGTGCTTTTGATTTGCATTCTTGATAGCTTAAAGATGTTTAGCTCTGTGTGTGTGTGTGTGTGTGTGTGTGTGTGTGTGTGTGTGTGTGTGTGTGTGTGTGTGTGTGTGTGTGTGTGTGTGTGTGTGTGTGTGTGTGTGTGTGTGTGTGTGTGTGTGTGTTTTGTCAGTTGTGGGGTTTGAATTTGGCCTGGGCGCTGTCCTTGAGCCTCTTTGTACTTAAGGCTAGCACTCTACCACTTGAGCCACAGAGCCAGGTCTGGTTTTTGAGTGGTTAATTGGAGATAAGAGTCTCAGGGGGACCTTTCTGCCTGGGTGGGCCTTGAACCTAGCTCCTCAGATCTCAGCCCCTTAAGTAGCTAGGATTCTAGGCATGAGTCACTGGCGTCTGGTTTGAGCAGCCATTTGTATTTGTTCTTTCTGAGAGCTGTTGGTTTGCCCATTAGTTGATTGGGTTATTCTTATACTGTTTATTTTTTTCAGTTCTTAGTATATTTTTAGCATTGGTCTTTTATGTGTTGTAATTTAATCTTTTTATTTTATATATTTTGGACATTAGTCCTTTGTGAACAGCTAACAAAGATTCTCTCATTCTATGGTTTGTCTCTTGATTCGGTTAATTGTTTCTTTTGCTGGGCAGAAACTCTTTAACCATGTCCCATTTGTCAATTCTTGGTCTTCTAGCTCAGCAGCTACCTGAGGAACAGTTGAGACCTTTGGACATTCTCCAGCAGGGACTGACTTCTAGAAACTTCAGCAGTTAAACTGGTGGTTGCACCTGGCTTGTAACTTGCCCTGGGTTTCATGACAATATGTTTAGATGACAGTGTGTCCTTTTGGACGATGGACCAGTGTGTCTGTCTATCAGTAGGAAAGAACATTACAAATGTGTGCCCTGAGTTCCATGTCAGCCTTTATTACAGCATTCCTTTAGCCATTCCGAGAAGTATTTTCAAACTAACACTTGAATGTCCTGACTATAAATTTGCAAGGGACCCCTGAGGGGAAGATGAGCAACCTGTTGTTTCTTAATTCCTTTTCCCACATTCTGGCCCTGGAAGTAGGGACAACTGCCAGCTGTTAAAGCTGCTGAGACACTGGGCAGTTTGAGGACCTACCAATCACACCCACTCAATCCTAGCACCTTCCCTGTGAGCCAAATTAGTCACGAGGTATAGGAATGGGGTGAGCAAATAGGTCCTCTGATGCCACCTGGTGGCATTTGAGGAGAGCACCACAGTGACAATGGATACATAATCCTCGTCTGAATTCATGGCTGGTTTTGTAAAAGGGCCAAATTACCGGAGCTGTCAGCTCTCCGTTGGATGAGAAAGGTAAGAACAGAGGTGGGTTGAAACATGAAAATGTTTTGGTTCTTTTTGAACCAGAGGAACAGAATCCTGAAACTTCCCCATACTTTAAGTTTGAATTGTTGACCTACTCCCTTTGCTTCCAGTGCTTGATCTAGAGAATGCACACACTCAACACTGACAAGAAAGACAATACTTGCAGGGGAACGCAGGTTTCAATGCTCCTGAGAGCATCATGGGAAGATCCTGTTGTGCTGAGTTAAGCAGAGCTCACTTAACAACATAGCCTTACTTAACCTCCAGGCTCAGTGTGCACACTTGCCTGAAATGCAGGACTCCCATCCTGCTCTGAGCTCTCTTGCAAATGTTATGTGAGAGAAATAGTATTCTAAGTCATTTGACTTTCAGAGAACCATGTGCTGCTAAAAGAACATAGATTCTGCCAGGCACTGGTGGCTCATGCCTGTAATCCTAGCTACTCAGGAGGCTTGGGTCTGAGGATTTCGGTTCTAAGCCAGCCCAGGCAAGAAAGTCCATGAGACTCTCAGGGGCAGCACCTAGGCCCTGAGTTCAAGCCCCACAACTGGGGGAAAAAAGATTCTTTTTTTTTCTTGTTGGTCGTGGGGCTTGAACTCTGGGCTTGGGTGCTGTCCCTGTGCTCTTCAGTTCAAGGCGAGTACTCTACCACTTGAGCCACAGCACCACTTCCAGTTTTCTAGAGGTTTATTGGAGATAAGAGTCGCACGAACTTTCCTGCCCGGGCTGGCTTTGAACCGATCCTCAGATCTCAGCCTCCTGAGTAGCTAGGATTACAGGTTTGAGCCACCGGTGTCTGGCTAAAAAAAGATTCTTTCACATTGGTAGCTGTGCTTGTCTCTTGCCCTGCTAATAGCAGGTGTTTTTTTTTGTTTTGTTTTGTTTTGGTCGGTTGTGGGGCTTGAGTTCAGGGCCTGGGCACTGTTCCTGAGCCTCTTTGCTCAATGCTAGTGCTCTACTACGTGAGCCACAGCACCATTTGCATTAATAACTATTTTTTGTTTTTTGTTTTATTTATTAGTTTCTTATTTTTGCCAGTCCTGGGACTTGAACTTAGGGCCTGGGCACTGTCCCTGAACTTCTTTTGTTCAAGGCTAGCACTCTACCACTTGAGCCACAGTGTCACTTCTGAGTTTTTCTGTTTATGTGGTACTGAGTAATCAAATCCAGGGCTTCATGCATGCGAGGCAAACATTCTACCACTAAGCCACATTCTCAGTCCCATTTATAACTTTTTTTTGGGGGGGGGGGGCCTGGGTGCTGTCCCTCAGCTCTTCAGCTCAAGGCTAGCTCTCTACCATTTGAGCCACAGCGCCACTTCTGGCTTTTTTCTTTTTTCTTATGTGTTGCTGAGGAGTCGAACCCAGGGCCTCATGCACTGAGCCACCTTCCCAGCCCCGCCATTCATACCTTTTTAATAGGCAGCTGTATTCTTGAAAATGAAGATAACAAGTAATCTACAGAGTTTGAGAGTTCTTGTCCCATTCAGTTTATACTAGCTAGGAGTAATAGTGTATGCATTCGTGGCCCTTGGGAGACTGAGGCAGGAAGACCTATCACAAGTTCAAAACTAACCTGGGTTACATATTGAAACCTTATGTAGAAACAAGACCTACCTATCTGGGTAGCTGAGGGCGCAACTCAGTGGTGGAGCACTTGCTCAGCATATGCGAGGTCCTTGGCTTATTCCCTAGTCCTGCAAAACCAACAGTCCGTGCTGTGTGTATGTGATCTGGAAATCATGGATGTGTTGTACAATTATAAAACAGTCCAACTTCAATCCAAATGAGAATTCAGCCCTTAAAAGCAAAGCAAACCAAAGGAAGCGAGTCCAGTTATATAACAAGTTGGTAGCTTTCACAGAGGACTTATTTTAAGTGGCTTTAACTAAATGACTATTTTAAGTGGCTTTTCACAGTTGTTGACAAAAAATAGTAGCTGAGTATACCTCTTTAGTGGGCTCAGTTCTAAAACTAAAGTGAATTGCAAAGAAGTCCTACAGTTTTTATAAATTATGTTAATAATAGCATTGGGATGGTTATTATGAAGATAAGTAGATATGTCTGCATATTCAAATGACTATGTTAATGTGAGGAGCCAAAAATTT
This sequence comes from Dipodomys merriami, assembly GCF_024711535.1. Taxonomy (NCBI): domain Eukaryota; kingdom Metazoa; phylum Chordata; class Mammalia; order Rodentia; family Heteromyidae; genus Dipodomys; species Dipodomys merriami. Next base: position 278,260 of record NW_027206282.1, on the reverse strand, counting down.
CAGTATAAAAAGATGCAAAATTATGAATTCTATAATTCTATAAGTTCCAAATGCAAATAGTGGTATGAACACATGATACATTTTCTCTAAAAATGTCAGTTTCTCAGCTGAAATATAGACTAGAATAATGGACCCTCGACAACCAGGAACTCCCCACATGCCCACATCCTTGCTTCTCAAATCCGTTCTCCACTGAGAAGAGCGATTAAATGTCTGTTTCCAGTTCAAGGGTAGGGAATGCGGAAGATGACCTGGATATCCTGGAATACTAGAAAGCGAGGAAATGATCACCCCAGGAGGCTCTTGGGGTCCTAGCAGACTGACAGGCTGAATTGGAACCTGGTAACAAAAAATAAGCTCAAGAACAACAGCCAGTTTATTAGAATCAGGATCTAAAACATGGTCCACTCTTGCTTGTGTTACGCTTCCTAAAGGTTTTTAAATTGGTATGGGGGGGGTGGGAGGGAAATATTCCATGGAGTATTCAATGGGGAAGTATTTGATGGGGAAAATATTTTGTGAAGTATTTGATAGGGGAATATTCAATAAGGGAGCATTTGATGGGGAAAGTATTTGATGGAGAGATATTTGAAGGGGGAACTGTTTGATGGGAAAGTTTGATGGAGTAACTATTTGATGAGGGAACTATTTTTTTTTTTGGGTCCGATCATGGGGCCTGAACTCTGGGCCTGGGCGCTGTCCCTCAGCTCTTCAGCTCAAGGCTAGCGCTGTACCACTTGAGCCACAGCGCCACTTCCAGCTTTTTTCTTTTTGCTTATGTGGTGCTGAGGAATCGAACCCAGGGCCTCAAGCATGCAAGGCAAGCGCTCTACCACTGAGCCACCTTCCCAGCCCCAGCTATTTTTTTTATTGTGAAAATACTGTACAGAGGGGTTACAATTACATGGGCAAGATAAGAGTACATTTCTTTTTTTTTTTTTTGTCGGTCGTGGGGCTTGAACTCTGGGCCTGAGCGCTGTCCCTCAGCTCTTCAGCTCAAGGCGAGCGCTCTACCACTTGACCTACAGCGCCACTTCCGGTTTTCTGGTGGTTTATTGGAGATAGGAGTCTCACGGTCTCTCCTGCCCGGGCTGGCTTTGAACCGAGATCCTCAGATCTCAGCCTCCTGAGTAGCTAGGATTACAGGCCTGAGCCACCAGCGCCCGGCAAGAGTACATTTCTTATCAAGCATTGTAGCCTCCTTCTTTGTTTCCCCTTCCCATCCCCTTCCTACCCCCATGAGGGAACTATTTGATGGGGGAAATATTTAATGGGAAAAGTATTGGGAGTATTTGGTGGGAGTATTTGATGGGAGAGTATCTGTTGTGCAAGTATTTGGAGGGGAAGTATTTAATAGAGGAATATTTGATGGCAGCTGTATTTGGTGGGAGACATTTGATGGAGGAAGTATTTGATGAAGGAAGTATTTGATGAGGAAAATACTTGATGGGGAGTATTTGATAAAGGAAATATTTGATGGGAGAAATATTTGGTGGGGGAGTATTTGATGGGAGAAGTTTTAGGGGGAAATGTTTGATGGAGTATTTGGTGGGATTAGTATTTGACGGGGGAAGTGTTTGGTGCGGGAAGTGTTTGATGCAGGAAGTATTTGATGGGGAAATATTTGGTAAGAGAAGTATTTGTTGAAGTAACTATGATGTGGGAGTATTTGATGGGGGAAGTATTTGGTGGGGAAGTATTTGATGGAGGAAGTATTTAATGGTGGCATATTTGTTGGGGGGATATTAGTTGATGGGGGATATTTAGTAGGGGCATATTTGGTGAGGGAGAATTTGATGGGAGAAGTGTTTGATGGGACAAGTATTTCATGGGGGCAAAGTATTTAACAGGAGTATTTAGTGGGAGAGAATTTGCTGGGGGAAGTAGTTGATGGAGGAGGTACCAGAGCATTTTCCACATTCTGGATTTGGCTGACTGCATTTCATTGGTATTGTTGAACATACTTGCCCCATTTAGATCCTCTTTCCACCTTCTCGTGCTGGCCTTCGCCCTAAGAAGTTGACCTAAGTGGTCTGTATCAGAGGGACCTCTAGCCTTCATCTTCAATTGAGTTTGGACATTAGGGAGCCCTCACAGGATTGGGAGGGACAGAGAAGGGTCAGTGTTTATTCCTCTGGCTCCATCCCACATAGCTACTTCTGTTGGACATTCTCCTTGACCAAAGGTATCTGTTTCTGTCCACAGATCGTCTTTCCAGGCTTGGGAAACCTCTCCTGCCTGCTAGAGGCTTTGCTGTCTCCCAGGATTCTGCATCAATTGATTGATTAATTGATTGTGTGTGTGTGTATGTGTATGTATATGTGTATACCATCGTCCCTCACTATACTGTGATTTACTTATTGTGGCTTCACTGTATTCCTTTTTAAAAAATACACAAATAGTGATCCCTCATCTATGGCAGGTGTTATGTTCTGGAGACCCTCAAGATAGAAAAAATCCACAAAGTAGCAATAAGCAATCCATGATATAGCAAGGGATGACTAGTGCTGCTACTTTGCAGATTTCCACCTGTCATGGAGTCTCTGGAACCTAACTCCCACGACAGATGAGGGATCACTGTATCCTGAAGCTTAAACTCAGGGCCTGGACATTGTTCCTTAGACTTTTTGTTCAAGGATAGCATCCTGTCACCTGAGCCATGGCTCCGCGTCCAGCTTTTTGGTGGTTAGTTGGAGATAAAAGTCTCACAGACTTTGCTCTCTGGACTGGCTCTATACTGCATTCCTCAGCTCTTAGCCCCCTAAGTAGCTAAGATTATAGTTGTGAGCTACTCGTACCCAACCCATCTTGTTTTTAAGATAGAGTCTGCTAACTTTTGCCTCCTAGTTATACCTTTCTGGCAGCTGGATGTTATTTAATCAGCAAATTATCCAGATGGAATTCATCTTGGCATAGGTTTGTGATTGGACTTTAATTGACTTCTTTTCAGACAACTAGCCAGTCAAAAGAACAGTATTTATTGACTCATCCATCTTCTCCCTGCAGATTTAAATTCTACTTATATTATTTATTAAATGACCTTCTAATCTTTTGGTTTGCTTCCAGACTCTCTTGTCTGCTCCATTCATCTCTCTATTTCTGAATTCATCATGAACTGTTTATTATAGTCACTTTATAATATACTTAAGGTCTGGCAGATTTGTCTCCCGAGACTCCCTCCCTCGCTCAGATCTTTCTTGATTTTTTCTCCCTTCATGATCTTCAGAATCAATTTTTAAGTCCTCAAATAATTCTGTGGTTATACTTATTTGCATCCCATAAAATTAATAGATTAAGAGATAGGCAGAATCTTCCTGCCCCACCCCACCCCCCCATCCCTGGCAAGGGACATGCCTCTTCCCTTTACTCTGACTTTGAAGGGATTGTTCATGTTGTTCCTGCACATGTCTTGAGAGGCAACTCATTCATTTTAACATTGGAATGGCATTTATTCTGTCTCATCCCATGGTTTGTTTCATTGTTCCGCCCTTGTCATTCCAATAAATGCTTCCAAATTTCTTTTACTATAAATAGGGCTGCAAAAATACCCCTGTATGCACATATATTTGGGAAATGATGTTGCTACCAACAAAATGTCTAGACCAAAAGCTTTAAAACAAAAAAGTGTGGGGGGGGGTAGGGGGAAGATGGGAAAAAAAGAAATGTACTCATTGCCTTACTCATGTAACTGTAGCCCCTCTGTACAGCATCTTTACAATAAAATAAAAAAATTTTAACAAGGGCTGGGAAGGTGGCTCAGTGGTAGAGCGCTTGCCTTGCATGCCTGAGGCCCTGGGTTCGATTCCTCAGCACCACATAAGAAAAAAGCCGGAAGTGGTACTGTGACTCAAGTGGTAAAGTGCTAGCCTTGAGCTGAAGAGCTGAGGGACAGTGCCCAGGCCCAGAGTTCAGGCCCCATGACCGGACCCAAAAAAAAAAATTTTTTTTTAACAACAAAAAAAAAGGTTAAATGTGGTGGTTCACACCTGTAATCCCAGCACTCAGGAGGCTGATGCAGAAGGACCTTGAGTTCAGAACCAGCCTGGGCCATGGTACTATAAAAAGAAAAATCAACAAATTGAAGAATACTAGGCTCTCATGAGACTAGTTTAAAAGGTTATGAAGATAAGTTAACAGAACACACCAAATAAGATTACAATGTGAAGTGTCCTCGATATGAAGAATACGATCATGACATGAAAATAAAATAATTAATAATTCACTTATTATACTAGTCTTACCTGCAAGACTGTTGCCTGTCTGTCCCCTGCTGGATGCTGCTACCTGTGTCCCATGAGGTTCTGTTCCAGGCTTTTCTCCACTGTCTTGGACACCTGGAAAGCTCCCCTACTGCACACAGCCAGGTCAGGGGACAGAAGCCAGGCCACTGAGAGCGTCCCCCATTCAGAGTTAGTCATGGGAGTAAGCCAGGGAGACGACATGGGGAAGTTCCCTTTGCAGAATCAATCCCAGCAGTATCATGCAGAATCAAGAACTGAGTCACATCACTGAGGGCCTGGATCCAGCCTTGCCTGAAGGTGTTTCCAGGCAGGATTCTCTGGGACCAGAGCCACAAGCAAGGGTAGTTGCACCAGGACCCAGAGGTCAGCAGCACTGGGGAGAGGTGCTCATACACACACACACACACACACACACATATACACATTTATATATATGTATATGTATGAACCATCTTGGCAGTGAGAGGTCTCTAGAAGCTTAGAGAGCACTTGAGCAGAAGGGACCAAACACCAGGGCTCAGTTACCTATTGCTGTGGAACAAACTACCCTGAAACTTCTCAGTGGAAGCAGAGACAGCACACGTGCTCAAAATTCTGTGGTCAGCGATTCCTGCTGGGCCCAAAGGGGAAGTAGCCATTCACCTGTCTACAGCCATGGGCTAGATTGGGGCAGTAGCTGGGGTAGCTTTGCTCAAGCCTGGGCCTCTGGGGGGTTCCTGGAACGGAAGAGGCAATTCCAGTTTTATGCACAAGGTGGCGCTGTTCCAAGACAGCCAGAAGCAGTGTGTAAGGGCCTGAGTCCCCTGGCCCCTGGGAGAAGGGGGGGATGTGCAGAGAGCTCAGGAGGGGTGAAGAAGCCTGGCCTTTTACAGGGGGCAGCGGAGGGCATCAAGGGCACAGAGATGGCCTCAGTCCTTCTACCTCCTCGCCTCCTGCTGGGACCTCTCTGGCTCCGGAAGCATTCTCCATCTGATGGAGAGTGACCCATGGGCAAGTGCAGTGCTATCAGCAAGGTGCATGCTGGACCAAGCCCCCGGACACTGCAGGGGCCATGCTCTTCAAGACCAGACCTTCGAAGAGGTGTTAAACGGAGGCGGTTGGGGTAGGCCTGGATCCGATCTGACGGCTGTCCCTGTGAGAAGAGGAGATTTGAACACAGGTACTGGGGGTATCTGTGCATGGAACAAAGGCCACAGCCAGGGGCCATCTGCAAACCCAGGACAGAGGCCTGCGAAGAAACAAACCCTGTTGTCACTTGGGACGATTCCTCCAGAACTCTGGGAGCTAAAGCACTGTTGTTTAAATCACCCCGCCTGTGGAAGTCATGGCAGACATCACAAATGTACATGGAGGCCTCTCTAGGCCTCTTATATCCTGTCCCCTGGAAGCCCAGGCCAGCCCAGCACAAACCCCACAGACTGACAGACCTGATGAGACTTGGGCCACCATGCTCACTCCTTCCCAGATATGGAGTACTTTCCCCAAATTCATCAACATAGTAAAATGGTTGCTTTAACCAAGTTTTAGGGGTTGTTTATTACACAGCAAAGCTAAGTTCCAGTGGCTCTTCTGGAGCAGTTACACTTCTTATAATTTCATACAAAAGGAGCTGGTGCACACCTGTAATTCCAGCATTCAGGAGGCTGAGCTAGGAAGATCCCAAGTTTGAGGCCATCCTGGGCTACAGAGTGAGACAAATACACAGAATACTTCTCTTTGAATATTACTAGCTTCGGCAGCACTGGTGCTGCCACCTGGTGGTCACCAGAAACACTGCAAGATATGCTGTTTCTTTTAGGAACATCTTACTTTCATTCATTCTACCAGAGTTCACCAGCTCTGATGGTGGTGGGTCAACTGTAGTTTAAAAAGCATGTCATAGCCAGATGTGGTACATACTTTTAATCTCAATACTTGGGAGGTTGACACAGGAGGATCTCAAATTGGAAGCTAGCCTGAGCTACATAGCAAGATCTCATTCTCAAACAAGCAAAACATAACATTACTGGTTTTTTAAAAAATATCCTTTCATATTACATCATGAAATTTCACAATTTCAGGCCAGGTGCTGATGGCTCACATCTATAGTCCTAGCTACTCAGGAGGCTGAGATCTGAAGATCGGGATTTGAAGCCAGTCCGGGTAGGAAAAGTCCCCCTGAGACTCTTATCTCCAATTAACCACTCAAAAACTGGAAGTGGTGCTGTGGCTCAAGTGGTAGAGCACTTGCCTTGAGCACAGAGAGGCTCAGGGATAGCACCCAGGTCCTGAGTTCAAGCCCCACAATCCACCAAAAAAAATTTCCACAATTTCTTATATTCTTTTCCCAAATCCAGACTTCTCTGAGAACTGATAGCTTGTTTTCATCAGTTTACAAGGGCTCACTCAGCAGCTAACCCTAATCTGAGCTGATGTGGGGCTATGACTAACCTTAATTAACCTTAACATTCTCAAGGACATCAGAATGTTTGGACAGGGGGCACTGCTGCAGACCTCCCTTGGAGGCTGGGGGCAGGGTTTGCATCAGAGTGAGCAGCAGCCCTCAAAGTGTGGCTTGCCAGATTAGGAGCAGCCTTGTCACCCAGGAACTGGAGAGAAATGGACATTTTCAGCACTGCCCCTGTGCCAGTGATGTCCCGCCCCCTGTAACTAGCCTTCCTAGTGATTTTGATTCAGCTCACTGGGTACAGTGAGCATAGGCACTACATTACACTTAGAAAATCCCTTAGCCTTCCCAACTCTTCCAGGGTTTAAGATAAGAGGTTGCTCTCAGACTTGTACTTTGAAATGTTCAGTGATGTTGAAGAAAGCCATGAAATGTTCATGTCTCAGAAAGGTAGGCAGAGGTTCCTTGCAGGAAGAGAGAAATAAGATCAAGTAATAACAGTAGACACTACTTTTACTCTCAGACATGGTGCCAAGTGCTTACACTCAGTCTACATCATGACTAGGAGATGGGCATTTTTATAGTCCTATTTTATGATTGGGGAAACTGAGGCAAGGGGCATGAGCAATGTCCAAAGCCCAGAGAGAGCCATCAACAAGTGCAGGGTACTTCAGGAGAGAAATATAGTCAATGTACATGCCCTCATTGTGTGTGTGTGTGTGTGTGTGTGTGTGTGTGTGTCTGTCTGTCTGTCTGTCTGTCTGTCTGTCTGTCTGTCTATGTACTGCTCCTGGGGTTTGAATTCAGGGCCCACATACTATCCCTGAGCTACTTTTGCTCAGTGCTAGTGCTCTACCACTTGAGCCACAACACGACTTCTGGCATTTTATTGGTAGTTTATTGGAGATATGAGTCTTGTGGACTTTCCTGCTCAGGCTAGCTTTGAGTCATGATCCTCAGATCTCATCCTCCTGTGTAGCTGGGTTACAGGCGTGAGCCACCAGTGCCCAGCACATGACCTCATTTCTTCTGCACTCTGATCTCTTCCTGGTTCTTCCCTAAAATGAGATCCCTATAACCACCTCCTCCCCAGTGGTTCAGAGTAAAGGAGAAAGACTAGATCTGTGCCCCCCTATTTTAAATCTCTACTGCACATGTACATGTCACAAACCAATGCCACTGTGTTTCTGAAGTAACAAGACTGGAAGTATCCATTTTGACTTGCCATTTCCCATTGCATTTTCTGTTCTCCAGGTAGCTTTATCTCAGTTCATTTTCAGTTGTTCAGAATGCTATCATAGAAAAGGCTCCTTGGTTCATCTGTGCATTCCCCTATGGGCAGACTTTTAGGATGTTCCTAGTCTTGTTCTTACATATAAAGGCAGAGTGGATATCCTTAGCTATCACTCCCTGCTCTGGAAGATGGGAGAATGTTCTAGGCAGGTCTTCCTAAATGTGGACTGCTGGGCCACAAGGTGTGTGCAGCCAACTTTCTTATATAATGCCAAATTTCTCTCCAAAATGACTTCTAGCGTTTACCTTCCTCTCAACGCAGGGCCTTCAGGTACCAATCTTAGCCTGGCAAAGTATTGACAAACCTGTCTCCCCCCCTTCCTCCCTCTCCCCCTTTTGTGCTGGTTCTAGGGCTTGCGCTCAGGGTCTCGTGCTTTTCCTTAGCTTTTTTGTTCAAGGCTGGTACTCTATTGCTTGAGCCATAGCTCCACTTCTGGTGCTTTTTTTTTTTTTTCCTGCTTAACCAGAGATAAAAAGTTTCCTGGATTTGTCCACCTGGGCTGTCTCAAATCAGTATCCTCAGATCTCAGCCTCCTGAGCGCTAGGGTTACCAGGCATGGGACAACTAAGAAGGTTAACTCTGGCTATTCTGTTTGCATTTCCCAGTCATTTTGAGGTTGAGCATTGTCTTCCATCCAAGTCCCTTCTCTGGGGATGTACACCTTGCCTTCCTCCTTCAGCTTTGCCTAGGTCACTCCCAAGCCGAAGACCTTCTCTCCCCTGAGCTGAGGCTCTGGGCTTGATTTTGCCACTCAGAATAAGGGAACAACTTCTATGTGTAGAGATGGCAGCGAGTGACCATGGCTGCAGGCTGGAGGGTAACAACAGCGCCACCAACAGGACAAAGGTGGAAGGAAAGAAACCTCAGCATCAGTTGATGACTTCTGATATAGTATTATTATCTTGTTGTGTTTTCAGAACTGTGCATGGATGAGGAACATTTCCCTCCATAGAATTCCCAGCTGTGTATTATTATTATTTTTTTGTCAGTCGTGGGGCTTGAACTCTGGCCTGGGCGCTGTCCCTCAGCTCTTCACCTCAAGGCTAGCGCTCTACCACTTGAGCCACAGCACCACTTCTGGTTTTCTAGTGGTTTATTGGAGATAAGAGTCACGGACTTTCCTGCCCAGGCTGGCTTTGAACCTTGATCCTTGGATCTCAGCCTCCTGAGTAGCTAGGATTGCAGGTGTGAGCCACTAGTGTCCGGCCCATGTATTATTTTGTCTTGTTTTGTTTTGCCAGTCCTAGCGCAAGAACTCAAGGCCTGAGCACTGTCCCTGAGCTACTTTTGCTAAAGGCTAGCACTCTACCCCTTGAGCCACAGCACCACTTCCGACCTTTTCTGTTTATGTGGTACTGAGGAATCAAACCCAAGACTTCATGCATGCTAGGCAAGCACTCTACCACTAAGCCACATTCCCCTGCCCCCCAGCCGTATAAAGGTGGCCGTTTTGTTCCTTCAGCAAACCCTCACTCTGCTCCTCCTTCGGCCCTGTCTTCACTGGACCCTGGCATCTGAACCATCCCAGTCTTTCATCAATGGTGCTGTCTGTATTAGTGGCCCAAGGCCACCACAACAGAAGACCACAGGCTGAGAAGGCTCAACAGCAGACACTTAATTTCTCACGATCCTAGAAGCTGGCAGTTAGACATCAAAGTGTCAGCAGCCTTGTGTCTTCTGAGGCCTCTTTCCTGGGCTTGCGGCTGGCTGGCTGCCTTCTTCCAGTGTCTTCAGCTGGCCTTTCTCTGTCTCCTCGTCCTTCCCCAGGAAGATCAGGGTTCCTGATGGAATAAGGTCCACTCACATGGACCCATTTTACCCTAGCTACTTTCACAACGTAGTTACCCTACCAGTCACCTTTTCATTGCCCTCACAAAACATGACCTTCCCCCCCCCCCCCCCCCCCCCGCCGATTTACTTTATTGTTGTTTTAGAGGTGATAGACAGTGGGGTTACCTTTACATAGTCAGGTAATAAGTCCATTTCCTTTCACACAGAGTCACCTGTCCCTCATTCTCTCCCAGTCCCTCCCTCCCATCTCCACCCACGAATTGCACAGTGCACTTTCATTGCTGTCCAGTGCGCTCCACTGCTGGACTTTTTCTCCCTTTTTCCTCGGATTCTGTGCCCTCCCCCAACCATCCCACAGATATGCATGTGAATATACCATATATAAGGTAAATTAAGAAAAAGTTCTTTGTTCCCATATCTTTAGTTCCTTTCAGTATGTATGTTTCAGTATGTATATTATTTTATATACATATGAAGAGGCGCTTGGGTATTGCACCTTTGTGATTCTCTCCTATCCTCATTTGGTCTCACTGTATGTATCTAGAATCCTGTGTAATTAAGGCTATGAACTTATAAAGAGGAAGGGTTGCCCTTGGTTGCCTAGTCTAAGGTCACGTGTTCCCATTACTTTGGTGTGGCGACCACCTCGACCAGCAAGGAAGACGCGACCCGGGATTCTTCTCAATGCGGTTTATTCAGGACCTTTTACAACATCTTCTTGCCCGCTTCTCCTGCCCGCTTCTTCCTGCTTCTCCCTGCTTCTCCGTCCCCCCCCCCCCCTGGTTATAAGCCTCCTGGATGGCCAATCCCGAAGCGCCACGTGGCATATACCGATAGGGCTGCAAACACGGAAGCAAACTAGGAGCCAAGTCATAGCCATATAAGGAGTTGTTTTTTACAGAGAGCACTCGTCACCGTCACCGGGAAGACGGAAGGCGGGAGCCCTGGCCATCTTAGGTTGCAGCCGCACCACGCGGCCCCGCCATTTTAGCTACAATGTTGCTTTTGCGGCCGTAAAATGTTGCTTTTGCGGCTGTCTTTGGTCGTGGCTCCCGCAGCTCTCCACACTTTGGGCCTTCAGCAACAGAAGCTTAAGGTGGGGAAGCACTTGGGAAGGAAAACCCCGCAGTCACAAGCCAGGAGACATAGTAAAGGCAATGACCTAAGGGCCTCCCATTAGGTTCCACCTCTTAAAGGGCCACGGCACCTCCTCATGATACTACACAGGAGACAAAGTCTTTAATACCTGGGCCTTTGAGGACACTACATCCAATTAACAGCAAAGACCCACCCCCCCCCCCCCCCATCTCCAAACATAGCCACATTTTGAGATGCTGAGTGTTAGGACTTCTCCTTGTGAATTTGGGATCTGGGGAAGACCGGCCATAACGCTGCCTAATAGAGAAGCAAAGATGGATTCAGCGATCACTACTGCAGGTAAAGTGACAATGTTGTCTCTTCTGCTCTGACCAAGTGGTTCTGGGAAGCCTCCCTTGAGAGGTGACATTTGAACTGACATGAGAGAAGAGTGGGACCCAGGCAAGGGAGCGGGAACAGGATATGTCGTGCGAATGATGATACCTCACTAGGTATGTAAAGACAAAGTCTTCAGTAGCACAGGTTGCCAGGGGGACGTGCAGGGTGACTTTGGACATGGTGACATTCTGCATCAGACACAAGCAATCCCAGCACTTCTTTTTTAAAAATGCAGATTTCCAGGCCAGGTGCAGTGGTGCACACTTGTAATCCCAGCATTCAGAAGGCTGAAACAGGAGGGGTGTGAATGCACGGCCAGCCTGGGCTATGTGAAGAGAGACTTTAAAAAAATCATCACAAGCCGGGCTACTCAGGAGGCTAAGATTATGAGGATCGAGGTTCAAAGCCAGCTCAGGCAGGAAAGTCTGTGAGACGCTTATCTCCAATTAACCGCCAGAACACCAGAAGTGGTGCTGTGACTCAAGTGGTAGAGTGCTTGCCTTGATCTGAAGAGCTGATGGACAGCGCCCAGGCCCAGAGGTCAGGTCAAGACCCACAGCTGGCAAAAAAAAAAAAAAAAAAAAAAAAATCACAATTCAGACCCCAGGCCTGACCTCAGTCCAAGAGGAAGACCCAGAATCGGTATTTCTTTCAAGTTTTTCATTTTGAAAAATAACAAGCCTCTGGAGAAATGAAAAGTACAAGGACCACTGTATTTCTGACCTTCCCAGACCCACATCTAATATACACAGAACACTGAAATTCCACGTTGGCTGTGGTTCTTACAGCTAATTTTTTTTCTCTCCAAGATCCAAACGAGGTGCATATACCATGTATTTTTATGTACCTTTAGTCTCTTTTAATCTAAAATAACTCCTCACCTTTTTTGCTTTTTAATGAGACTAACTTTTAGAAAAAGAGGTCCCAGGCCTGTAGAATGCCCCATATTCTAGATTTGTCTAAATTTTCCTCCTCACCAAAATCAGGTTAAGTATTTGGGGCCAGATATGACGTGCATGGTGCTGAGTGCGTGTCATTGCATCATGACGGGGTTGGGGGAGGGGGGGAGTGGGGGAAACAATGTTGCCTTGTCTCCTTCCGCAGGAGTCTGCGTTGGGTCCTGGGTAAAGAGACCCCTAGCTCTGCCCAGGTAAAGGCACACATCCCCCTTTCTCGTTAGTAAGCAATCTGTGGTGTAATATTGTTTTTTTTTTTGGGGGGGGGTGTCCAGTCGTGGGGCCTGAACTCTAGGCCTGAGTGCCGTCCCTCAGCTCTTCAGCTCAAGGCTAGCACTCTACCACTTGAGCCACAGCACCACTTCTGGCTTTTTTCTTTTTGCTTATGTGGTGCTGAGGAATCGAACCCAGGGCCTCAGGTATGCAAAGCAAGCGCTCTACCACTGAGCCAACTTCCCAGCCCCTGTGGTGTAATGTTTTGACCAGAGTGAATATTTGGCTCCCCAGAAACTTTTCTTTTGTCGGCCATGGGGCTTGAACTCTAGGCCTGGGCGCTGTCCCTGAGCTCTTCATGTCCAGGCGAGTGCTCTACCATTTGAGCCACAGAGCCACTTCTGATTTTTTGGTGGTTAATTGGAGATTAGTCTAAGGGACTTTCCTGCCCGAGCTGGCTTTGAACTGCGATCTTCAGAACTCAGCCTCTTAAGTAGTTAGGATGACAGGCGTGAGCCACTGGTGTCTGGCCCCAGAAACTGTGTTACTCCATGACTTCAGCATCTCCTGGGGATGGCTCCCTTCCTCAACTAATTATATCGGTGATTGAAGAATGGGATCTCAAGCCAGGCACCAGTGGCTCACGCCTGTCATCCTAGCTACTCAGGGGACTAAGATCTGATGATCCGGGTTCAAAGCCAGCCAGGGCAGGAAAGTCCGGGAGACTCTTATCTCCAATAAACCATTCAGAAAACTGGAAGTGGTGCTGTGGCTCAAGTGGTAGAGCACTCGCCTTGAGCTGAAGAGCTGAGGGACAGTGCCCAGGCCCAGAGTTCAAGCCCCAGGACCGACAAAAAAAAAAAGAATGGGATCTCTCTTTACGATTTGTATTCAGTTATTTATGGAGCAGTGCGGAAGCTGGAACTCTGGGCCTTAAGTGCTCCCCCAATTGAATCTCATCTCCAGGCTCTTTTTGCATTGGTCATTTCCAAGGTCTTGTCTTGCTTTATGCCCAGGCCAGCCTAGAACTGTTATCCTCCTAGTTTTGTTTATTCCATGTTTGCTGGGAAGCATGCCACCACTCCCAGCCATTGTGCTTCTCCCATTGCTGGGATGACAGGCATGCGCTACCTCAACCAGCAACTGGTTGAGATGGAGTCTCTCAAACTTAAATTTTTTTCTTTAAGCTTAGGCTGGCCCGGGACTTAGATCTCTCTCTAAAGATCAGGGATCCTGGTAGCTAGGCATATGGACTTGTGCCACTGAGTTCTACATTTGAAATGGTTCCATACCTCAGAGGATTTGGGGAACCCCACTTAAGGCAAAGGAAGGGGTGCTGGAGGATGAGAGGTTGCTGCCAAGATTGTGGTAGGTGTTGGCTGAGGTGTGCTGTTCATCAGAGTTGGTCAGAAGGCATGTTCCTGGGCCTGTCCCACCCCAAGGAATGAGGAAGGGGTGCAAAGGGGTGCCCAGGAGGCAGCACTCAAAGTCTCCCACCTTCTCTTCCCCAAACAGTCCGTGGTTCCCCCCAGAGTAAGAAATGGGGATTCAGGCTGGGGTCTTGAACCCTGGAGCTAAGCAGTCAAGTTGCATCTTCAACATACTTGTATTGTTTTGTCCTGTTTGGGGGAAGCCATATTTGGGTTAAAGATCAATCTTCATTGATTCTGTTTCAAATGGTCTGGGGTAAAGTCTGGGCCTCAAACGATCTTAAGCTGCCCCAGTGTGGTGGGACATACCTGCAATCCCAGCACTCCGGAGGCTGAGGCAGGAGGATCTGGAGTTTGAGGCCAGCTTTTGCTCCATTAGTGATGCTAAAGCAGGAAGGCTGACAGTCCATGCACAGGATTCCCCATAAACTTAGTGTAAAATGAAAACCTAGGGGGAAAAAAGGAGCAAAAAGTGAAAAGCAGACCATTCGACTCTTACCACCCTGTCCTTGGCTAGTCCCAAATGTCTGGGGCTCCCTCCATACCACTTACGGGGCTCCCATTGTATGCAGATGGCTTTGGAGAGTGGATAAAAGAGGGTGAAGAAAGGTCACTTCCCTCAAAAGCATGGAGACATGGGAACACACACACACACACACACACACACACACACACACACACACACACACACACACACACACACACACACACACACACACACACACACACACACACACACACACACACAATTGGAGTTTTGCAGAGCAGGAAATGGGCACTGCCGAAAAAGGAAATGACTGTCCAACCATCTCCTCCTGCTAGGGTGTGAGCCAGGACTCGCTGACATGCCTTTCACCCTGCTTGGCTGGCCCAGGCTTATTTCAGACCACTGGGCACTCTTGCCTGGTCTGGAGTCACCAGCAGCATAGAGACCAGAGCCTCGATTGAGCAAGGCCTGAGCACCTGCTGAGGGGCTGGGCGCTGGTGGCTCACATTCATAATCCTAGCTACTCAGGAGGCTGAGGGCTGAGATCTGAGGATCATGACTCTAAGCCAGTCCGAGCAGACTCTAATCTCCAATTAACCACCAGAAAACCAGACGTGGTGCCTTGAGCAAAAACTAAGCTCGGGGGTACAGTACCCAGACCCTGAGTTCAAGCCCTGTGACTGACAAAAACAAAAACAAAAAATAAATAAATAAAACAACTTGCATGGAAACCTAGCTATTCTGGAGGTTGAGAGAGATTGAGGCTAGCCTCCATGGGAAAGTTCAAGAGAAACGACCTCAAAATTAACAAGCAGAAACATGGCTGGGGGATGGGCCCAAGTGGTAGAATATCTGCCTAGCAAGTAGAAGGTCCCAAGTTCAAACTCCAGTACCATACACATTTAGAAGTAAACAAAAAAGTTTTAGTGAAGCTGGTTGGGTGGTTTGTTCTTGTACTTGAGAGGCTGAGGTAGGAGGATCATAAATTTGAGGCTAACTAGGCTATGTTATGAAACTGTCTCAAAGGAAACAACCAGCCAAACCAAAACCAGCAAAGCACTTATGGAGATGTAATCTACATGCCATGTATTTATACAGTTCAGGTCTCTTTTTAACTGCATTCCTGGTGATACAGCCATCGCTGGGGTCAACAGAACATTTCATTACCACCTTCCCCCTCCCCCCCCAACCCGTGACACTCTCCCAAGTGCGAGACAATCATGACCTGCTTGCTGTCTCTATGGCTTTGCCTGCTCCGGACATTTAAAAGAGAATCTTATGACATGTGACCTTGAAACCTGTTGCATTCATAGTTCTGCTCATCTGTACTATGTTGGGTGTTAGCACTTGGGGCTTGAACTCAGGATCTTGTGTTATTGCTTGGTTTCTTTGCTCCAGGCTGGCATTCTATGGCTTAAGCCATGCCTCCAGCCTGGCTTTTTGCTGGCTAAGTGGAGGTGGAGTCTCTTAGGTCTTTCTGCCTGGGATAGCTTTGAACCTCGATCCTCTGGATCTCAGCCTCCTGATTAGGAAGGATTATGAGCCACCTGCCTCTGTCTTGGTTTTTATTTCTTGCAAGTGCATACCTAGGAGTGGAAGAGGTTTGGAAGAGAAGTCCCCCATCTACCCCCCCCCCCCGCCTCCCATGTGTTTAGCATGGAATCCTACTGTTGGGGGAGGATCTAATTTCCAAAAATCGTTATACTGTGGTGAGGTATTGGGGAGCTGAGACAACATACAGCTTGGAAGGGACAAAGTTCAACCCATGACATACCTTTTTGCTTTCTTGGTAGTGTCCTTTGGAGCATGAAAATTTCAGTTTGTTTTGTTTTTAATCAGGGCTTTGCTATTTATCCATGTTGGCTTTGAACTCTGTCACCCTGCTCACTTAGATTACAGGTATGAACTACCACACAGGGCTAAAAGTTTTCACTTTAATGACATCCTGTTCATCATTTCCCTCCTTTGTTGCTTATGCTTTAGGTGTCATATCTCAGAAACCATAGTCTAATCCAAGGCCGCACAGATTTATGCTACAATAAATCAGGTTGCCTTGTGAAAGTTAAAATGTGTTTGTGACTTTAACTATCACTATTCCACAATACTGTGAAATATGTGAAATTTACGTAATCACCTAATCTCAATTAAAGAAAAAAAGTGAGAGAAGGGATGAATTAGGAGAGATGGGTAACAATGTTATCAGACACTGTACTCATATACTGTTTTGTAGAATGGGAACAGCTTTGTACAACTACTTAAAGATAATAATTAATTAATTAAAAAATAAAACAGTTTTATGGGCATATCCTTGACAGAAGTTGACTTTTGCATATGGTGTGAGGAAGGGATCCAGATTCAGTCTTTGGCATGGGGCTCTCCAGTTAGTTTTCTATTTATCTGGATGTCCATCCTATCTTTATCACATTGTCATGCTTAGTGTAGCTCGGTTGTAAGTTCAAAATTAGGAAGTGTGAGTCCTCCAGCTCGTTCTGAGTACAGTATACTTTCACCTCGTGTTATCAAACACCTCTTGGAAGAAACATGAATGAACAGGCATCTTGGGGGCTGGGGACACCCCTGCCCTTAAGGACTTCATTTCAGGAACACAGGCTCCAAGTTCTATCCCTGCCTTGGAGAGACAATCGCCTCCTTCCCAGCCCACAGCTCCCCAGTCAAAATCAAAGGGAACAGGCTGCAGGCAACAACAGTCCCCTTGGGTTATTTTAAACATCACATTAAATCTCCTCCACCTGTTCCCTCTCTAATTGCTCCTACTGAAATAGTGTCATTCACAACTGGATTATTAATGAACTGAGAGGGAGGGGGCAAATGAAGGGTGGAGCTCACAGGACTTGGGGGGAGACTGGAATAAGCCCCACCATGGTTTCTTTTCTTTTTATTTTTGTTGGTTGTGGGGTTTGATCTCTGGGCCTGGGCACTGTCCCTCAGCTCTTCAGCTCCAGGGTAGCGCTTTCTGAGTGGTTTATTGGAGATAAGAGTCTCACGGATTTTTCCTGCCCGGGCTGGCTTTGAACCGTGATCCTCAGATCTCAGCCTCCTGAGTAGCTAGGATGACAGGCGTGAGCCACCGGAGCTGAGCCAACTGTGGTTTCGTGTTCCTCCAGGGGGAAGTCATTCAGTTTCCTGAACAATCAGGAATTCACTAAGCCCAGTTGGTACTATCAGTCCCAACAGAATATTGATTAGTAACGACCCAGAGTTTTCCAACTCAGGATGCTGTGAACCCAATTTAGCTGGGTACCATCCCCAAACTGAAACCACCTGGTTGGCCCTGGGGTGCTGAGTCTAATCTGGGAGCCAGGAAGAGCTCAGGAAACAAAGCCCTTGCTGGAAAAGAGAACCTATTGTTCAGCGAGTGGTCAGCGAATGTGGATTCCAGAGGATATTTGGGGGGAATGGAGTTTGCTTTTTCTTTCTTTTGTTTAACTTTCCCTGTTCTTCCTGGGGAAGGAGAGGAGGAGTTGCTGCTGCTCCAGGGCCACTTAAAGACAGTTAAAAACGTTGTCGCGAAGCAGGCCTACGGCTCCAGAAGTGGCGTTAACATACGTTCTGCGTTAGCCAGAAACCTCAGGCAAGCAGCAGGGCCTGGGTCTAGGTCTAGATCAGCGGGCCTCACACCACGGCGCGCACGTCCGCGGGCCACTTCCTTCCCCCTTCGCTCCACCTCCTTTCCAGAAAGGGGACACGGTGGGAGCCCAGGTCGCAGGTCACTTGTCCCCCTGTTCACACTTGTCTTGCTCTCCTCCGGTGACACACCTGCCCTCACAAACCTGTGTCCATCTCAACACCTAGTCTGGCTCCTGGACGCCGGGGTGGGGGCGCTGGGGGTCCTCAGACGCGGGCTGCAGTGGACCCTCAGGTAGGAGCCTGGGATCCCTGGCGCAGATCCTTTTCTGGGGTGCTGGGATCAAGGTTAACCCCAGAGGCTCCACCGTACGCATCTGTGAAATGGGATCACGAATACATTCCGTGTGGAAGGGAAGCTGATCTTCAAAGGAGAAGGATTCCCTACCTCGGCTGGCAACCTGAGCTCCTTTCAATTTCCTGCTGCGGCGGCGGCAGCTCGAACCCGAGGCCCCAGGCCGCGCGCGCCGGGACCCTTCCCCGCCCCGCGTGCGGCGGCTGGGGCGGAGCGCGCCCACCTCGCGCCCACCCCTTCCCGCGAGCCCAGGCCCCGCCCCGGGGAGGAGCCGGGAGGCGGCGCGGAGGCTCGCGGCCGAGCGCAGCCGGCTCTGTCGCCGCACCAGCAGCCGCGGCTCGGAGACCTGCAGACCCAGCAGGGGCCGGGAGCCGCCCGGGGCAGGGCTCGGGAGAGCGGGTGAGTAGCCCGGCGCCGCCGCCGCCGCCGTCTCCTTCCTGGCGAGCCTGCGGCCCGACCGCACGCGGGGAGTGGTGATTTGGGCCGGGAAGGTGGGCTCAACCTGGGGTAACCTGGCTGGGGGCGAGGGGCGCTTGCACGAGGGCGGGCGTCTTGAGATACTGGGTGGGGGTGGCGCTGGGATGGCGGGCGCGGGGCCGGGGAGTTGGTCTGGAGTGGGGGCGTCCTCGCGCGTCTGGCGTGGGGAGCGGGGGAGCTTGGGCAGGTCTTTGGCTGGGGCTGTGGTGGTCGGATCTTGGAGCAGGGAAGAGCATTCTGTGTCCATCGCTGCCTGCCAGCGGCCGGAGCCTCCGCGCGCCGAGCACCTCCAGCGCCCGGTCTCCCAGTCCGGATGGGGGCGCCGCCCCCTCGCGTGGCAGCGCGTGGTCCCGGCGGGCGGCAGCAGGACCGACCGGCTCCTGCTCGGGTGGGCAGGCGCCCCTGGGCGCAGATCTGCCGCTCGCCTGCAGGACCTTCCTGGCTGCTCCGCCTGCCCCGGGGAGACCCGGCGCGATGGCTCCCCGATCGCTGCACCGACCGCTCCCCCGGTCCCCGCGCGCGACTCCCGCGCGCCGGCTCCCGCAGGGAGGAGCGCCCCTGGGCGCCGAGGCCGGGGGAGAAGCCGAGCCGTGCTCCCCGAGAGGTCGCCCGGATCTAAGGAAGAGGGGGGGGTCTTCCCCAAGGTCACCCGGAGCGCCCAGATCGCCCCGGGTGGGGACGGCGTGGAGCGCGAGGCGTGGGCTACCCGCTTCCCGTCGCGGTGCGGCCTCCCTTCCTCCGTGTTCCCCAGGGCGCCCCGGCCTCGGGCTTCACGCGAGGCGCCGGTGATGCAGCGCCCGGCCCCCGGGGGCGGGTAACGGAGTCTGGGCGAGCTGTGGATCTGGTCTGGGGAGGGGGGCAGCGGGGCGCAGCCGGCTCGCGCCAGGCCCGGGCCCCGAGGTTCGGCGGCACCTCGGGGTGGGGGGGCGCGGAAGGAGAGGGAGGCGGCGGCGCGGCGCTGCTCGGAACCGAAAGCCGAGCCTCTGGCGCGCCCATGTGATTAGATCCCACATAATGGGTCCCTGTTTTCGCTGTCACAGCTCCCCGCGGCCCCGGAGCGCCAGGTGCGGCCTCTGAATCGCTCTCTGTGGAGGACCCGGGCGCTGGAGGTACCAGGCGCCCTGCCTCGGGGCTGTCTCCGCATAGGGCCTGCGTTCACCGCTTCGGGCCGCCGGGGTGCTCCCCGGGGTGTCCTGCCATTTGCTGCGGCTGGGGGGAGCACGGGAGACGCGACCCTCCCTCTGCGAAGCCGCCTTCCAGGCTGGTCAGCGCTGCCAGCGCGTAGCTGGCCGTGTGCTGGTGGGCACCGCACTTGGCCTCCCGGGCCTCAGTTATCTCTTAGGAATGGGGTGAGCCGTCAGGCTGCGGGGGTGATGCGCGGCCTCGGGGCGGAGCGCTGGTGCGGTGGAGCCACCTTCGGGGCTGGTTGGAGAGGGGTGGGGCGTGTCTCTTAGGTGCGGGAGTGGGGCCCTGGTGGGCCGTTCTGGAGGGGGTCGGGGGAGTTTCCACGGCTTCCTCCCTCGGCCCTGTCACCAAAGAGCCAGCTTGCAGGAGGCGGCGGGGGGGGGGGGTGTGGAGACACGGTGACTCCTTCCAGCGAGCCGCCTGCCAGCCCGCCCTTTCCCCCCACCCCCACCCCAGATCCTCCCTCTCTTTCTCTCCCACCTGTCATCCAAATCCCATCTCAGCCGCCTCAGTCCCTAAGATGCTGTAGGCAGGGTGTCAGCGTGACCCCTTTGGGACCAAGAATGCTCTTCACTGTCAGCTGGGGTCTACCCAACAGGGGGCCTCCTCCCCACACCCTCTCGCCGGCCCCAGCCTCTGGCTTGTTTAGATTGAGGAAGACCCATTTGATCCTTCCTTCCTCTCTTTTGGTCTTGTGAGGTGACACTTGTAGCTCACGAGCCAGACTTCTGTTGTTCTCTGGACCTTCCCTTCTCTTGCCCTGGGCAGCCAGGCTAAAGCCTGATGCCCACTCAGACTTTGCTCCCCCTGTTGAGGGAGTTGGAGCCCAGGTTAAATTCTAATCCATTTGCTAAGTCTTTGGTGGAAGCTGAGCGGCTGGGAGGGGAAGCTGAGGCAGGGTGGTGGTTTCTCCTAAGGCAGGACTTTTCTGCACAGTGTCACTGGCCTCTTTGGAAACTTTCACTCCAGGCTCTTCTGGACTCCCGGGGGCTCAGCCAACCTGGTTTAGCAGATTGCAAAGGCTCACACACCTGGATTCAGGTATGGTGCTGGAACGCACAGCCACCCCTCCCTGATAACCATGTCCTCTTCTTCCACCCTAGCCAACCCCCCAGGACACTTGTAGAAGTTGTTAGACATCCAGCCCAGAGGAGGGTATAACCTTAGACCTAGCACATCTTAGAGATCAGCTTTCATGGAGGATGTGGTTGAGCTTCTCTCTAGCAGAAGGCAGCCAGTTCGAAGAACAAGGAAGCCAGGCAGGTCTAGTTGAAATGACGGATAGCTCCGAGACTGTAAGCTCTTGAGGCCCTGGGTAAAACGCTCTTTCTCTCCCCAGCCCTAGTTTTCTTACCTGTGAAATGGGCATCACAGCAACGCCTCCTTTATGGTTTGTAAGGCTTGTGAGACCACAGCATTCAGGAAGTGCTGGAGGAGTGAAGGAGGCAGGACCTGGAGCAGGTAGGTAGGCAGGAAGTGACTCTTCTCACCGCTGCCCCCACTTCCTGCTTTGCACTGCTTCAGTGGCATTGGTGGTCAGTGTCTCGTCTGTCTCTTGCTACAGGGGCAGGAGAAGTCTTAGCTCGAGTGGGGGAGTCTTTCTCTTGTGAATGAGAGTCTGGCTTGAGCCTTTCCCCAGAGAGTCTGTGAGCAGCCTCTTAGCCTTTCCCAGCTAGTTGCCATTTCCCAGGGCTCATTGATTCAGTGAGCAGACATTGAGTCCATTCCAGACCTCATGCTTAGCAAGGGGTTTTAAGACGTGCCAGGCAGTTCTAAGATCTCTTCTTGGAAGCAAAACAGGTGTGGAGATAGATAAGGAACCCTGGGGAATCAAAGCTTCCATGGGAAGAAGATGGAGTTAGGATCAGGAGGAACAGGTGGGCTCAGGCTGCCCACGGTATGAACCTTCACCTGGTCACAGGGTGATGATGGACAGTTTCCTTTCCTCTTGTGTAGACCAGTGCAGATGTGAGGAGAAGAGACACTGTGGTTATCAGCCCAGCTCTGGGCCTTCTAGTGCTTACTCGCAGATGTTAGTTGCTATTATGATTAGTCTATTATTACCAATAACAGGTGGGCAAAATTGGCTGCGGGAGCACATTTGAGCCCGCAGTGACAGTCTCCCAGGTGGTGGGTAACAGAGTGGGTAGGCGGCCTGTACAGGGAGAACCATGCGTGTCAGGGCACGCAGGCTGGGAAGAATGGAGTGTCTGGTGAGCTGTGGGCAGGAGTTGCAGCTGAAGCCCAGTCAGCACCAAGAGCGAAGGAGGCTGGGGCAGGAGGAAGGCCAGGAGGGAGGCAGAGGTCATCCTGCCAGTGGCTCTGAATGTTCAATGCTTGCTGACCCAAAGCAAGAGCCTGCAGTTTGTCAGGTGGCAGCTTGATCTGGAGGACTGGCTGATCACAGCACCTGAGAAAGCTCAGGATTCATTTTTTTGTGTGTGTCGGGGAAGGGCTGGTCTACATTCATCTGTCAATGTATTCCCTGTTCCCATCAGCCCAGCCAGGAAGCACTGAGATCCCCTTCTTCCTGAGACACCTTTCCAACTTCTGCTTCTGGCTTTCTCTTCCTGGGACTCTTGTTTCTTCTAGGAAGGAAGACGGCACCGACTTAAGTGTCCTTACCTAACTCCTACTGATCGTGTTTTACTGAGTGACTTTCTGGATGCTAGTCAGCTCATGGTCTTCTCTTGCATTGTCCTCGAGTCCTTGCACCAGTCTAGAGAAGTCGATCCACCTACCCCCCAATGCACAGAGGGGAAACTGAGGGACAGAGGATGAGGCCCTTTGTAAAGGACATGATACCCCCCCCCCCCATGTGACTCACGTTGGAGAAATTTCCAAAGGTACTATGTGCTGGCCAGGTGCAGTGATGCGCACCTGTAATTCTAGCATTCAGGAGGTTGAGGCAGAAGGATGGAGCATTGGAAGCCAACCTAGCCTACATAATAAGATGTCTTGTGCTGTCCTGTATCATCTTCTTCATGTTCTTTGGAAATATCCAAAACTGACAGCAGAATGGTCTGCTTCTCCTGTTCTTCACCCTTAGGTGCTAGGCTTTGGAGATGGGTCATAGTGAGGTGTTGCTCTGGGTATCTTCCTGAGTACCGTGGTGACTGTGGGGGGAGATGTTCTTGGATATCTCAGCATGCAGAATGGCATTCCTCAGCCCACTGGTATCCCACCAACATGCCTTAATATAGGCCATTTGTAGCTTGATTGATATGGCAGGTGGTGGCCAAGCCCCCAGGTGGCCCCAGGGAGGAATGAATCTTTTAGGATGACTGCTCTCAATATCATGTGACCTCAGATCTTGCCTGTTACAGAACACATCCAAACAAAGTCTCAGATTACCCTTTGCGTAGGGGCAAAGTTTAGCTCCAGGGTTCAAATCCTGATTCTGTTTTCCACTAACTTTTGTGTCTTTGGTGATTTCTTTGCATCCTTGAGCCTCAATTTCTTCATCTGGAAATACAGACCATATGGATTACCTATCTATCTATCTATCTATCTATCTATCTATCTGTCTATCTGTCTGTCTGTCTGTCTGTCTGTCTGTCTGTCTGTCTGTCTATATATATACACGTAAGTGTCTCTCTCTATATATATAATGTATTTCACATACACAGTGCTGAGTTGTCTTGAGGACTTGGAATCCTAGGTAAAATGCTGGGCTTCTAAATTACAGACCTAATGTCCACCAAGTTTTTTGTTTTTGTGTATGGTACTTACCATAACTATGGTTATTTGGTTCTATTCATTGCTAACCACTTTTCTTTTAGCCTTCTGTCTTATGTACCAGAGCCATAGTTCACAACTGGGGACAATATGCCCCCAGTAGGGATATTGATCAACATCTAAAAATGTCTTTGGTTTATCCAACCCGGTTAGGAGGGCAGAGGGGGAGGGGAGCTATTAATACCTTGTAGGTAGAGACCAGGAGTGCTGCTAAGTATTCTGTAGTGCATAGCACATCCCCTCACAACAGCAAAAACATGTATCTACTTTCCAAATGTCAGTAGTGCCAAGGTTGAGAAAAGACTACAGGGGACTGCAGGTGCCCGAAGGGCAGTGACTGTGTCTGAATCATTCAGCTCTGTGGCCCCAGTTGTCCAGTGCAATATCCAGCACACGGGAGAAAATCAATATACATTAAAGGAATGAATGAGGACTTGGAAGGCTTTATGTGCCCTGGACTCCCACGATTTGGCTCATGG
Source organism: Dipodomys merriami (assembly GCF_024711535.1). Taxonomy (NCBI): domain Eukaryota; kingdom Metazoa; phylum Chordata; class Mammalia; order Rodentia; family Heteromyidae; genus Dipodomys; species Dipodomys merriami. Next base: position 254,167 of record NW_027206282.1, on the reverse strand, counting down.
AACAATCTGAATGGGACAGAAGAGATTGAGAGGAATCTGAAGGATGAACAGCCTGTTGTTAATTGAGGCCAAGGACTTTGAGAGCAAGCGCTCTGATCTCTTTTCCCAGCAGGTGTGTGGGGCCCGCTTAGTATCTTCATGGTTGCTGTACAGCCTCTGCATTCTGCCCACACAGACACAGGATCCACCTAGACTTGAACGAGTGGGCTGGGGCAGGGGATATAGGTGCTGACAAGAAACGCCCTGTTGACTGGACCCTTGGGATTTGCCAAGCTGGGGTGCAGCTGCCATCAGCTTCCTGTTTTTTTTCCCCTTTCTGGTAGAATGGAGGAAACTCACTGAATGGCTATTTTTCCACTGACATTTACAGCAATGTGATAGGCCTTGGATTAATGAGGTCAGGCTACAGTGTGAAATCTGCCTGATAACTTGAAGCTTGGCCAACAGGAAGACATGACTTGTTTTCTTTGGGCTGTTTGATGTTTCTCGATGGCTTTCGGGCAGGGAAGTTGGTGGAGGGGTGTGTGTGTGGGGACTCTATTCAAAAGAAAGCAGTGGTTGATGCCTTGGAAGTACCAGGCTGGTGTTGCCTCTTTCCCCAATTTACTGGAAAGGCTTCTTCTAATGCAGATTTCGAAATAAATAGCTTGCTATAGCAAAGGTTCACTTTGAGCCCTGGCTTATTTCCAGGCAACATGGACAATGTAAAGGGCCACTCTTTGTGGTGTCCACAGGGATTTGAAGGTTGGCCCTGGAGATGCTTGGACAGGTAGGTGTGCACATCCAGGCGAGCTTAGTCCTACAGAGGCAGAGGTCCAAGCAGATGGCTCAAGCTGGTTCATCAACCATGTTGCCATTCCCATCCGAATGCAGAACTGGGTTTGGCAGGGCTGGAGCCGGAGCTTCTGCATTTCTGGTTGGCTTCCAGAGTGTCATCCCATGGGTCTGTGAACTGTGGCACGTAGTGGAGGCATCTGGGAGCCCTGACTCTACAGGTGAGGGTGACCCACTCAGGCATAGAAGCCATCTGTTCTGGCTGTGGGTAAAGTTGCAGATGTTAGCTGTACCCCTTCACGGTGTGCCCAGGCCTGGTATTGATCAGGAGCAAAAGAGAGCTTCTAGAACATTCCAAAACATGTGTCCAGGAGCACACTGTTCTTGGGTCAGCTGTTCACTTGGGATTTGTTAAGAGCACAGGACCCAGGTCCCAGCCCAGCCCACATGCATCAGAATAGGCCAGGGTGGGGCCCTGGGAATCTCTAGGTGTAGGGGAGGGGAGAAGGGAGGAGGAACTGGCACCCAGTGCCGGTTCATTGCTCAGCAGGACCGGGGTTGGGTTGCAGGGTTGTGCATGTGGGGGTGGGGGGTGGAGGGATGAAGATGGGGGTGGGGTAGGGGAGTGGTGACTGAAAGCCAGGCTGCATTTTGCTTGCTAGGCTTTGCACCTTGCACAGATGCCACTTGAAGGAAGAAGCCCCTAGTGATGATCATTAATGCTTGGTACTTAATGTGAGCACATTCAATTAAATCCTTTGGTCTACCTATCAACTCTTTATTTATTTTTGTCGGTCATAGGGCTTGAACTCTGGCCCTGGGTGATATTCCTCAGCTCTTCAGCTGAAGACTAGCACTCTACTATTTGAGCCACTGAGCTACTTCCAGTTTTCTGAGTGGTTTATTGGAGATAAGAGTCTTACTGCCTTTCCTGCCTAGGCTGGCTTGAACCACAATCCTTATATCTCAGCCTCCTGAGTAGCTAGGATTACAGGCTTGAACCACCAGCGCCTGGCCACCTATCATCTCTCATTCTCTCTCTCTCTCTCTCTCTCTCTTTTTGGTTGGTCATGGGGCTTGAACTCAGGGCTTGGGTGCTGTCTTTGAGCTCTTCAGCTCAAGGCCAGTGCTCTACCACTTGAGTCAGAGCACCACTTCTGGCTTTTTCTGTTTATGTGGTACTGAGGGATCGAACCCAGGCCCTCATGCATGCAAGACAAGCACACTACCACTGAGCCACCTTCCCAGCCCCACCTATCAACTCTTAAAAAGTGCCAGGTAATGACCCGACTTGACTGCTCAGGATGGTGGGGCACAGAGAGGTTCAAGGCCATCTGCAAGGCCGCACAGCCAGTACATGGCAGTGAGGATTTGAAGCCAGTTCATTTGGCTTTAAAGTCCTTGCTCTTAGTTATTACAGCTCTTTTGTGTACGCGGGGTTGTCCCTAGCCCTTCCTTCAGATGCAGGAGGCTAGCAGCAACTGTCTCCCTCAGCCTCTCATCCTTTTTAATTGCTGCCTACACACCTTCTGCAACCTTTAGTAAGTTGCTTGGCTTCCATTGCTGAGCCTCAATTTCCCCTGTGCAGAATTTTCCCGTGTAAAGTAGGAACACAACGGTAGGAGACGCACATGATTAAACACGTAGTCTTTGCCTGGCAGCGAGGATGTACGTGCTATGTGCAGTGATCATTCTTGCATTGTTGTCTTTAAAGTCCCCCGGGAGTGGCTGGAGAGCGGAAGAAGTGAGCAGAGCACTGTGCCATGGTATTCCTAGAGCTGGACCATGTGCTCTTTACCAGGTGACTCATGCCCCTTCTTTACCTGGGCACTTGGTAAGGCCTCAGTGTCTGGGCCAGCCCAGTGAGTTCTCTGAATGTCTCGATCGGGTGTCTCAATCCCAACCTGGCTTGACTTCTTATCACCCAGTCACAAGTACAAGCCATTCTGAACCCTACTCTCTCTAGGACTCTTAGTCCTTCCAGAGACACTGCCTGCATCTCATAGTTCTTTCTAGAACTATTGCCATCCTCCACCTCCTGTGGGCTGGACAGAGAGGAAGCAGTCTCGCTTTGTAAACATTGCTGCTTTCCTTACAAGGACATAGGGAAGATTTTCTCACCCAAATATCATTTATCTTTTCCTTTGCCTTATAACATCAGGCTTTTGTTTCTCTATTGCTTTGTTTTATGCTTTTTAATTATGAAAAGAATACAAATGCTTCGTAAAAACCCTAACCATACGGCAATGTGGTGGAAAATGGAAAAAAGTAAATTTTCCGAACTCTTTTCCCTAGCTTCTCATCTCCATTTGCCCAGAACTTCCTGGTTGTTTTGTGTATCTTTCCAGAAATTTCAAATTTGTAGCATATACAGATTGCTCATACAAGCTTGCTTTTATTTATTTGTTTATCTTTTTTTCTTTTTGGGTCCGGTCATGAGGCCTGAACTCTGGGCATGGGCACTGTCCCTCAGCTCTTCAGCTCAAGGCTAGTACTCTACCACTTGAGCCACAGCACCACTTCTGGCTTTTTTCTTTTTGCTTATGTGGTGCTGAGGAATTGAACCCAGGGCCTCATGCATGCAAGGCAAGTGCTCTACCACTGAGCCACCTTCCCAGCCCTCTTTTTTTCTTTTAAACTATCTGTGGTATCAATGCCACAGTCTTTGGAGACTCCCTTTTCCAACTAATGTATCTGAGCATATATACCTTTAACTAGATCTTCAAAGCTACATGGTATTCTAGTGATAAAAATTCACAATAAAGGGGTAACAATGTTTGATAAGAAATGTACTCATTACCTTACTTATATAACTGTAACCCTTCTGTACATTATGCATACAATAAAAAAATAAAAAATTCATGTTAAACTTTATTTTGTTGTCTCTTGCCATGGTTAAAATGGTATTTCCAGTTCTTTCCTACTGCAAATGTTCAGTGCAACATCTTTATACAATGTATATCTTTGTACTCTGATATGATTTTAGCCATAAGGAAAATTCCTTGCAGTTTGAATTGGGTTAGATACTGCCAAATTGTCCTCCCAAGAGGCCAAACCAATTTCTATTTGTTCAGGTGTGAATGGCTGTTTGCCAGCCTTCTCCAACACTGACTATGAAATAAGTTTAATTTTTGCCAGTCTATTAGAAACAGGTTGAGCATCCTCATATGACATGCACAGGATCAAAAAGGTTATGGATTTCTTCAGAGTTTGGAATCCTTGAAGACTCAAAAGGAACTGTCATGGGGAATGAGACCTAAGCCCAAACATGAAGCTCATTTATGTTTCATACATACCTTATCTGAAAGTGATGTGTTAAAGGTTTTTAGTATGCCTGGGTTTTGTCTGTGATATCTCACATGAGGTCTGGTAGAATTTTCCACTTATGCTTTCTGGTCAGTGTGCACAAAGCGTCTTATTTAGGTTGGGTGCTGGTGGCCCATGTCTATAACTGTAACTCCTCAGGAGGTTGAGGTCTGAGAGGATGGCAGTTCAAAGCCAGCCCATATAGGAAAGTCCTGGAGACTCTTTATCTCCAACTAACCATCAAAAAGCCAGGCTGGAGGCATGGCTCAGGTAGTAGAGCACCAGCTATGAGCAAGAAAGCTGAGCAAGGGTATGAGACTCTGAGTTCAAGTCCTGTCTATGTAGTGGGGGCAGGAAGTGGTGAGTGCGACTTCCTAGTTTATCTATGGTGCTCAAAATCAAGGCCTTGTGCATGTTAAGCAGGCATGCCACAATTGAGCTACACCCTCCCACTCAGCCTGAGTAATGTTGAACGAGCGTCTTTGGTGGTTTGAGTGTTTATGAGTGGGGTTGGAGGGAGCCTGTGTAGAAACCTGGCCCGAGTTTGAAGGCAACTCTGGTTTTGGAGGGGCAAAAGGGAGCAGAAGGCTGGCTTTAGAAACCCCACTCCCAACTTCAGGCTCATGGGGCTTGGGTGCGGGTGGCAGAAGCAGCTGTTTACCGCCGAGGTCACAAGGAGATGTGTCTGTGGAGGAGATGCACAGGTGAAGGTGCAGTGATGAGTGAGAATCCAAGGTCAGCCAGTGTGCTGTAAAAGCATGTCCACCTCTAAAGGATAAGGTCATCTAGAATGAGATCTGTCCACTCTGGACACTTGGTGTCCACTTAGGGGACACCAAGCCTTAGCTTGGACAGACCTATCTCAGACATCTCTTCATTCACTTGGGATATCTTTTTTTTTTTTTTTTTTTGCCAGTCATAGGGCTTGAACTTAGTGCTGGGCACTGACCCTGAGCTTCTTTTGCTCAGGGCTACCACTCTACCACTTGAGCCACAGCACCATTTCTGGCCTTTTCTGTGTATGTGGTACTGAGGAATGGAACCCAGGGCTTCATGCATGTTAGGCAAGCACTACCACTGAGCCACCTTCCCAGCCCCACTTGAGATTTTTTTTTTTGGGTCCAGTCATGGGGCCTGAACTCTGGGCCTGGGCACTGTCCCTCAGCTCTTCAGCTCAAGGCAAGCGCTCTACCACTTGAGCCACAGTGCCACTTCCGGCTTTTTTCTGTTTGCTTATGTGGTGCTGAGAATCGAACCCAGGGCCTCATGGATGCAAGGCAAGCGCTCTACCACCAAGCCACCTTCCCAGCCCCTTCACTTAAGATATCTTAAGGGCAACACATGGCAAGGAGCCATGGAGAATATCATCCGAAACAGGGCTGTGGAATGAACCCAGCCATTATTTGATAGCAAATCCCCTGAGCAGGGCTCACAGAGCCAGTTGCTGAGCAGGCAGAGTGGAAGAAGACTGTGAAGGGGGACAAGGCTAGCACGCCCTCCATGGAAGCAAGGAAGGGGCCTGGCTCTGCTCCCAGGGGCTCTCCCCAGCAGGCTGCTGCCTTGTCTGCATTGATGCTGTAGCTCTTGCTCCAAGCCAAAGGACCTTCCCTCCCTCCCTCCCTCCCTCCTTTTCCCTTCACAGATTAAATTGCCATCTATTTAATTGTCCATTGTAAGGGGTTTCATCATGGCATTTTCATACATACATGGAACATTCTTGATCGTAGTCATCCTCTCTATTACTCTTTTTAAAAAATAGTTCTCCTTCATTTTTGGCAGTACTGGGGTTTGAATACAGGACCGCACACTTTCTGGGCAACAGCTCTAGCATTTGAGCCACCCCCCCCAATACTATTACTCTTTTATCCACCCCCTTTCTTTAATTTCTTTCCTTATTTGTTTTTTTTATGCCGTGTGTTGCCCTTATCCCAAGGTGATGTATGTTGTAGTTACATAAGTCAGGTAATGAGTACATTTCTTTTTAAACAATGTCACCCCTTCCTTTGTTCTCGCGGCCTCTTCCTCCCATATCCCCCCCCCCCCAAACATTTTCAACATAGTGTCTAGTGAGCACCACTGCTGCATTGGTTTACCCTTTGTGCCCCAACCCCTAACTTTCTTAAATGTTCCCCCCTCACCCCCCTCCCACCCCATGCTTAAAATTGTTTTTTTTTTTTTGAGATAAGATCTCCCTATGTGGCCCAAGCTGTCTGAACTCCTGACCTCCTGACCCTCCTGCACAGCCTCCTGAGTGCTGGGATTACAGGCTGGTACAACCACAGCTGGCCAAGGACCTCTTCACCTGCTGTGGTGTGACAGATCTGCTGGAATGGTCTCGGTGAATTTGAGGTCTCTTGGCCTCCCATTTATGAAATAACTGCTGTATGCTAGGGGGGCAGTGGGGGAATGTCACATGTCCCTTGTCTTCTAAGTGCATCCAGTCAGATGGAGGAGGCCAGTCCAACAATTCCTCAATGCAGTGTTGAATGTCATGTTAGAGATGCAGTGAAAAGCCTCCGAACTAGAGATGGGAAAGAAATGTGTTTGGCTCGGGGCAGAGGAAGAGCAGTGAGACCAGGCTGTGTATGAGGTGTAAGGCTAGCCCCAAGCGCTGCCCGGACCACACTTAAGGGCCACATTATCGGTATAACCCTTGAGATGGCCATCAGAGATCAGAGGAGAGAAAGCTCGCAGGTGGAGTGAGTGCTGGTGTGCACATTGTGTGGGCTTAGCAGGAGGGTCTGGGTTCAAATCCAACACCTGCCTGCTCACCTCTTGTGACCTTGGACATGTTAAGATGAGGCTTCCTACTGGGTGCTCACAAGTAGCTCCCACCTGTAGTCATTGCTGCTTGCCACTCAGGAGGCTGAGATCTGAGGATCTGGGTGGGAAGCCTGCTCAGGCAGATAAATCTAAGAGTCCCCCCTCCACATTAAGTAACAAATATGCCAGAAATGGAGGTGTAACTCGTGGTAGAGCAGCAGCCCTGAGTGAAAAGCAAGCAAAAGTACGGGCTCTGAGTTCAAGCTCCACACACACATACACACAGACACACAGACTCTCTCTCTCTCTCTCTCTCTCTCTCTCTCTCTCTCTCTCTCTCTCTCTCTCTCTCTCTCTCTCTCTCTCTCTCTCTCTCTCTCGCACTCTCTCGCACTCTTTCCTAACCTGTTCATGGGGGATAAGGATACTTGTTTTTCAGACCCATTGTGGAGATTAAAGTCAACTTCTGATAGTATTTGGCACACAGAGTCTGAGCAAATGGTGACGACTGCTGCACAGGTGTGAATCCATCAGGCTGGCTCTCTGTTGCTGGAAACCCCGCTATTTATGGCGTGGAGGTGGGAGGAGGGAGGTGAGGAGGGCGAGAGGGAAATGAAAATGTCAGGGTCACAGACACAGTACCGGCTGACAGGGGCTTGTGACTCCACTCCGTCTGCTGGAGACATTCTCGCACAAGTCCCTGTAAGAGATACAGACTTGAAGCAGACTTGAGGCGGCTAGTAGAAACAGGGAGTAGGGCCCCCTCAGGTCTACTCAAAGATTGGCATTAGCATTATAAAGTCCTGCAGTCCGGTTGACTGGAGAGGCTGTTTAACACCAAGGTTGAGAACCAGGGCTTCTGTGTCAAAACCAATCTGAACCGGCTTTCTGGTTCCACTGCACCCTGTCTCAGTGGTCTTGGGCAGTTCCGGAACCCCACAATGCTTCAGGCCAAATCCTCTGTGGAGAGGGAGTTAATAGTACCTTTCTCAGAGGCGGGCGTGAGGACTAAGAAAAGCACTTAGCTCAGCTCTAAGGAATACAGTCAGTGTCCGACAAAAGTTGATAATTATAACGGGGAAATATATCATTTAATGGTGGGCTACTTAACATCCTGGGGCGCTACAGAAAAGACTTTGCTTTAGACTTTCTGGGGAAGGAGTAGCCCCCACGGCTCTAAGAAAGAGTAAGGAGGTTCTGTGCCAAGTTCTGACACAGCGCTTCTCTGGGGCACATCACACCCACTTGAGCAGCCTTTAGAAATGTCAGTTCCTGGGGACCAGTGAACCAAGTCTGTTGACCAGTGACCCTCAAACCAGTATTTTTTTTTTTGCATGAAATGATTTATGATGGAAAAAACAAGCACAGAAAAGGATATAAATCCTAAGTGAATAATTTTTTTTTTAACAAACCGAATGTGCCCATAAAACCACTTCCGTGTTCAAGATGTAGAATGTTGCCGGTGCCCCAGGCACTGTGCCCCCTGTCCTTCCCTGTTGTACCCCCACCTTAAAATGACCCTCCCACTGGGTTGAATTTCACCCAAATGGAATCACCGACTCTGAATATTTTTGTGTGTTTGAAAACTTTCAGCTAGCCTGGTAAGAACCACCCATTGTCGAGGGGGATTGTATATTGTTCATTCTGGTTGCTGTACAATGTTCCATTGTGGGACTGAAGCATTTCCCGCCCCCTCCCCCACCCTGAGCTGTTGTTGATGGGCGTTTTGGATTGTTGATACTTTGGCTCTATTACAAATAGCGCTGTTGATGCCTTTCAGGGGATGTGTGTAAAGATTTCTGCTAGGTATATTATTCTCAGGAGGGAAATTGCTGGGTTCTAGGTTCAGGTTTACAAAGATTGCTGAGCAGTTTTTTTGTTTTTTGTTTTTTTTAAAGTGGTTGTAGCAATTTATATTACCGCGCAGTGTATGTTCTTGCCCAAGAGTGTGTATTTTCCATTTTGGCCATTCTGGTAGCTATGTAGTGGTCTCGCTCTGTGGTCTGTAGTGTTCAGGAAAGCCTAATGCAGAGCTGAGATTGAGAACCTTTTTCCTAATACCTTTGGAAAACTGGCAGTGGAACTGGAAAAGGAGATGCTATAATTTTTTTTTTTTTGTCAGTCATGGGGCTTGAACTCTGGGCCTGGGCTCTGTCCCTCAGCTCTTGAACTCAAGGCAAGCACTCTACCACTTGAGCCACAGCACCACTTCCGGCTTTTTCTGCTTATGTGGTGCTGAGGAATCGAACCCAGGGCCTCGTGCATGCAAGGCAAGCACTCTACTGCTGAGTCACCTTCCCAGCCCATATATATATATATATATTGTTGTTGTTGTTTTTGGTTGTGGGGCCTGAACTCTGGGCCTGGGCGCTGTCCCTCAGCTCTTCAGCTCAAGGATAGTGCTCTACCACTTGAGCCACAGCACCACTTCCAGCTTTTTCTGCTCATGTGGTACTGAGGAACCAAACCTAGGGCCTCATGCATGCAAAGCAAGCACTCTACCATGAGCCACCTTCCCAGCCTCATATAATGTTTAGAGGAAGCTTTCCCACCCCTACTTCTGTACTGGGGTTTGAACTCAGGATCTTATGATTACTACTAGGCAGGCATTCTATCACTCAAACTTGTACCTTCAATCCTTGTAGCCAGAGCTTTTTGTGGCCTTATCCTAGCTGATCAGGAGTGTGTTTTACTGTGGAAGGAGAAAGTTGAGGAGAATCCAACCTGCTGGCAGGGTCCTTGTTCCTGTGTTCTTTGGGGAGGGCCATGGCTCATCAGGAGTATTCTGAATGGTAACTTCAGATATAGTACCATGAAGCTCCAGAAGAGAGGCCATGGATGAGTTCAGTCTCTTCTTCTAATTTAAGACTTTAACTTAAGGAAATGGAGCTGCGTTTCAAGTGATAGGGTGCCAGCCTTGTGTAGAAAAAGCTAAGGGACAATGCCCAGGCCCTGCATTCAAGTCATAATACTGGAAGGATGAAGAAAAGGAGAAGGCAAGACCTGAAAGCAATGGGAAGATACAAGAAGTAACTAAGTGTATTTATGTGTGTGTGTGTTGGTACTGGGGCTCGAATGCAGGGCCTGAACTGTCCCTCACCTTTTTCTTTCAAGGCCAATGCCTTGTCGCTTGAGCCCCTGCTCCATTTCCAGTGTTTTGGCGGTTAATTGGAGGTAAGAGTGTCACAAACTTCCCTGCCTAGACTCAGATCTCAAGCTGTTGAGTAGCTGAGATTATGGGTATAAACAGCAGTTAATAAAAAGTGAACGTGGGCAGGATTTTAACACAGAGAACGGAACTTTATTCTAACCGTAGCACCGCTTTCATGAGATGGCTTTTGGCTTATGGAGACTTTATATGTTCAAAGAGAATGAAGCTGGTCAGAAGGAAGTTTGCTTGGAGTTCTGGCCACCCAAGGAGAGAATGAAAAGGAAGGAACTTGGGCGAGAGATCAAAGGGGAGGGACAGAGGGACGATCACACAGCCTGCTGCAGCGAGCTTCCCTGCAGAGCAACCTGGAAGGTCACATCTAACACCGAGAGACTTCAGAACCTGCAGACTGGATGAGAATGCCATTTTACCAAACTACTGAGCATCTTGAAACTTACTGATTTTACTAGTAACGGTGTCATCTCCCAGACAAGAGAGAAGTGAGGACAGGTGCTGGGTTGGGAACTGTTGGGTGAAGAGGATCTGAAAAAACACTCACCAAAAAGAGCATACTGGTCACAGGGGCTGAGCCCTTAGGGGTTTGGAAAGTACATGTGATGAGATTCTCAGAATGAGATTCATTTATTTCCTGCTTAAGAGCTAGGAGCAATGACAGCCCCTACAGTAAGGGGAGTTATGACTTTAATCAGTTTTTCCTCCCCTTCACCCTCCTCTTTTGTTTTGACTGCACTGGCCTTTGACTGTCTCAGAGTTGCAAGGCAGATGCTCTACCTCCTTTTATTTTTGGCATTGGATATTTTGAGATAGGGTCTTTCTTTTTGCCCGAGATCTGATGAGGCTTCTTGCCTTCACTGGGATGCTAGGCATGTGCTACCACACTTAAGAATCTTCAAGCTTTTTTTGCCCAGGCTGGCCTAGAATCACGATCTTCCCAATCTCAGCCTCCTAAACTGTTAAGATTATAGGCTGAGCCACTGTGCCTGGCAATCTGAGATGTTCTTGATTCTCTTTCTCTCTCTTGCTCCCTCTTTTTATTTTTTGCAAGTGCTGGAGACTTTTTACATATTAGGCTTTTTTTTTTTTTTTTTACATATTAGGGCTTTTTACATATTAGACAAGTACTACATTACTGAGCTTTATTGTCAGTCCTTTGAAACAAATTCTATGTAAACCCAGGCTGCCCTCAAATTGGTGATCCTCCTCCCTTTGCCTCCAGACAGGTGGCATTACAGGCGTATGCAACTATACCTCGCTTTGTTATTGGCTCTTGTCTACCATAGAGGCAATGGTGATTCTGTGTCATGATATCCTAGAATCTGAGGGGCCCTTTTGCCATGTTTGATAGAATTCTAGACATCGACACTTAAGCCTAGAGGATTTTAGTCAGTGGGCTAATGATAAATATTAGAATCCAAGTTGAGGCAGGCGTGATACAGACCACAGTTGTACACTTGATATGCATCTGCCACTGCCTACGTCTGCAGCCAAAGCAGACATTACCAATCACTCACAGCACTCACTTCCCCCTGTTACCACTCATGGCTCCTTAATGATCTCTCACTTCACAGTGCTCCATGTGGCCATTACTAGCCTGAGAGTTGGCACAAGAGAAGAAAAAAGCTTGGGCAAAGTCATGCTGAGGGGCCAGGCCAGGCCGACCTAACTAACATGAATGGCCGTCCCTTGTTTAATAACTGTGCAGCCTAGGGGGGTGTTCTGGGGTCACAGGTGGCCACCTTTGGGAAATGATCCCTGCAGCTGTGAAGTGAGTTTTATCGGCTTGCCCTGGGAAGAGGGGACCACGCCCCCAGCCTTGAAGGAGCTGCATTTGTAAGGTGACTCTCATTTCCCCCTGCTTAGCTATTATATAAGCGTCCTTGGAAGGCTGGCTGTTTGGTTTAGCTGGGTGACTGTGACGACTGGGTCACACGGCTGCTTGTAGTTATTGTGTTAGCTCTGTATGTGCTCCTGGACGTAGCACCTGTGTTCCTGTCCCCCAAAGCCTTTCCCACACTGATATTCTTTTGTTTTCCTTGAAGGTACTAAGGGGATTGAACTCAGGGCTTCTGGGCTTGCCAGGCAGGTGCTTTATCACCTGAGCCACACCTCCAGCCATTTTTACACTGATTTTTTTTTTTAGAGGGGAGTGTAGGGTCTCACTTTATACCTGGGCCAGCTTGGGATGTGGTATTCCTGTTCGTGTCTCTCCGGGTTACTGGGGATGACAGGTATGTGCCACTGTACCTAGCCACTCCCTTGTAGCTTGGCTAACAGGTGTGTACCACCATGCCCAACTAATGGTTGAGATGGAGTTTAATGCCTTGGCTGACCTTGATCTGTGATTCCCTTACCTCTGCCTCCCAAGTAGCCAGGCGTGAGCCACCATACCTGACTCTCAAACTGTGTTTGGGTACCCATGAGTGTTCTGGGTTCATAGAGAGAAGCTGGACATGCGAGACTGGTGTGTTCCAGGACTCCTTGCACCTCTTTGGCTTTGACCTCCTTCACAGCGTTCTTGGAACACAGCCAGAGAGAGCTGTCCCACTGTCACAGGCAGACTCAACATCTGCTCGCAATGGTCCTTATTGGGACTGGATTGCCTGGTTGTTACCAAATGCCATGGTGCAGACACACAGGGTGGAGTGTTTACTCCTAATAGGATGATCTCTTTGCCAGGTCAGGATCGGCATGGGGTTCCTGGTGATGAGGACCCTTTGCATCATCACACGATGACAGATTTGTTGAATTGTCCACATTAGATGGTTTCTCCTCTTGCCAGGCCCACCCTGCTTCTTCATACTGCCTGTGAATGATCCTAACTCTGCCCTCTAGAGGCTTGCAGTGAAGTTGATCCTTTCCCTCCTGGCTTTTGTGAAGGCCTGATCCTCTGCTCCCAATGTTCCCACCCGGTTCACACAGCTCATTATTATCCCCATGTGGGACTTCATTCTTGTGGTTTTTGATTCCCTCATCCCTTTTTCCTTCTGAACATCACAAAGTCCCGTACATGGGCTTCAGAGAGCAGTGACAGTGAGAGACAAGTCCAGGACCACCATCCAGGGATCTGAATGAAGGAGTGACAGAATTGGGAGCAAACCCACAGGTCCTGAATCCCACAGCTGATTCAGAACCAGGAGGCCTGTCTAGAATGATGGTGCCCAGCATCTAAAAGGTTTGTCCCAGCAGGAATAGGACAACTAGTCCATTTTTAAAAGCCCATGAGAATGGCATTGGGCCGGGAGGGCGAGGATAATTTCTAATTCAGATATTTGGAGCACCGAGGGCCCCAGAAATTTCTTTGCTCATGAGTAAAACATCTTTATGCTGGGGGAAAAAGAAGATGCTATTATTCAGAGATGTGTGTTGTGGGAGGTGGGGGTGTGCGGCCTTTAAGAGAGAAAGTAGGTCTCAAGCGAGAACCTGGGAGGAGGAGGAGGAGAGCCAGGATGTTTGTTTTGTTTTCTTTTTTTCTCCTGTGCTCAACGGTGCAGGAAACACAAGGAGAAAGGCACTCATGGCCTTCCTCCAGATGCCTGCCAAGACTGTGGAGAGAGAATGGCTGAAGAACCCAGAAAAAAAACAAAACAAAACAAAAAAAACTTCACATTTTCTTTTACCAGGGTGAACTTTGAAACGCTTCCTGACTCATATTTTAATATCGCTGCAATTTGACTTCACCTTCCTTGTGTGTGTGTGTGTGTGTGTGTGTGTGTGTGTGTGTGTGTGTGTGTGTGTGTGTGTGGTTTTTTTCCTCAAAGCAGTAGGCTCAGGTCTAAAGATGTGTCAATCAGCCACTCCCCTGGAATTAAGTAGGCACAAGGCTTGGGTCCCCTTCTCCCACCTCCTTGGTCAGAGCTGCTGTGGGAACCTGGTCTTGACTTCTCACCCTTCCTCAGAGTGCGCCTTCCTCTTGGGCTTCAAGGTCCAGCAATAGCCATTGTAAGAAAAGTGGAGCTGTCTGGAAATGTGCCCGAGCAGAAGGCCACTACAGGACACAGTCCCGCCTGGGGCCATTATCAGTATCCCTATTATAAAGCATCATTATCATCATTTCTTGGCTTGGATAGGAAACCCTGAGACTCTAGTTACTCTCCTGAGAATCCCAAGTATTAGCTTCATCCATAGACTGGCTTGCAGCAGCAGGGTCAATAT